>NC_091432.1:142327632-142646808 GCF_964237555.1 Oryctolagus cuniculus
TTCTAAATGATGAAAATCACTAGTCTTGGAATTTTCTTTATGGGAAGTTTCTAAAGGGTGGGTTCATTTTCTTTAATAGGTAAGTTCCATTCAGGTACTTTTTTTCTTCTTGTGTCAATTATAGTAATTTTTTTTGTCATTTAAAGAGTTTGTCTACTCCACATTTGTTGTCAGATTTATTGAGATAACATCCTTACTAATGCTTTTAACGTCTGTGGATATGTAGTGATGGCCTCCCTTTGTGTTTGAGCTTCCTTTTTCCCTGTGTGAGCTAAGCAAGAATTTAATAAATTTATTAAAATGTTAAAATAACTAGATTTGGCTTTGTCTTATCTGTTGTTTTGATTTCTTTGATTTTTGGTTCTTTATGATTTCCTCTCTTCTGCTTACCTTTGGATTTAATTTTATCTTTTCTTCTTGGCACTTAAGCTGGAAACTTAAATACTTGATCTGACACCTTTCTTCACTTATAAGTGAAACTATAAACTTTCCTCTATTGCTTTATTTGCATCATTGAATCTTGATACATTGTATTTTTATTTAAATTTAGTTCAAAATGTTCAGTAATTTTTCCCTGTGATTTCTGATTTGACTCAATGGTTTTTTATTTTTTAATTATTTTATTGAAGATCTATTTTATTTATTTGAAATAGTTACAGAGGGAGATAGAGACAGAGACAGAGACAGAGACAGAGAGAGAGAGAGAGAGAGAGAGAAAGTCTGCTGGTTCATTCTGCAAATGGTTGCAGTGGCTGAGCTGAGCTGATCCAAAGTCAGGAGCCAGAAACTTCCTCTGGTTCTTCCACGTGGGTGCAGGGGCCCAAGAACTTCAGCCATCCTCTGCTGCTTTCCCAGGTGCATCAGCAGATACCTGGAAGTGGAGCAGCTGGGACTCGAATCAGTGCCCATATGGAATACTGGCACTGTAGGCCTGGGTTTTAACCCTCTGCATCATACACTGGCCCTCATTGGTTATTTAGAAATGTGTGTTTTCCTATCCAATTATTTGAGGATTTTCCAGATATCTTTGTTACTGATGTATGGTTTAATTTGCTCTGTCTGAGAATATGTTTGTAATTTTTCAGTCTTCTTAAATTCACTCAGAATCAATTTATGGCCCAGGATTTGGTCTGTCTTCCATGTAAATTTGAAAATAACACTGGGTGAAGTATTCTCTGAATGTCAGTTTGGCCAAGGTGGTTGATAGTATTAAAGACTATGAAGGGTGTGAGAGTAGCAGTGTTTCATTCATGATGGTAGAAGACTGGATTCCTGGGTCAGCAACAACACAGCAAGCAGCAAGAGTGATGTTTGTGTCTATTGTCCTTATCCCTCAAGTATCATGGGGAATGTGTCTTAGGTAAACACTGTACGCACACAGCTTTAAATCACAGCTGAGAAAACCAACTTGCAGTTGAAGTTTAATTCATTAATTATTTGAAAGGCAGCATGACAGAAAGGGAGAGATGGAGAGAGCGAGCTTCCATCTATTGGTTCACTCCCCAAGTGGCTTCAACAGCCAGGACTGAGCCAGGCCAAAGCCAGGAGCCAGGAACTTCATCTACATCTTCCGCATGGGTGCAGGGGTCCAAACACTTGGGCCATCTTTAGCTGCTTTTCTCAAGCTGTTAGCAAGGAGCTGGATCAGAAGTGAAACAGCTGAGAAACCAGCTGTCGCCCATATGGGATTCTGGCACTGCAGGTGGCAAGGTGGCAGCTTAACCCACATGCTATGGCTATGTGACAAGTCATCCCAAAATTAGTAACTTAAAACAATAATCATTCTAATGGCATTTTAAATTCTCTGGGTCAGGAAATTGAGGAAGACATGAATAATAGCAATGACTCAACAATGGAGCCGACATCATCTCAAGGCTGACTCGGTCCCTCCCTTCATGGCAGTTGATCTGGCTGTCAGCTGTTCCTTCCGATGAGGCTGTCAGCCGATACCCATGTCCTCTGCACAGGGTGGCTGGGTTTCAAGAGAATGTTCTGGAAGAGAACTAGGTACCTGACCTATTCTGAGTGTCACTATGCTCTCTTTATAGAGCCTCCCACCCAGAGTCAGGAAGGTTACGGAAACCCCAACTCCCCGTGTGTCAGAGGGTTCTTAGTGCCATGGCCTGAGGATGCTGCTTCCCACTTCTTGGCATTTGCTTTCCAGTTTTCTCCTCTGTTCTTTGTTCTTTTTTCCTATATTCCACTCCCCTATTCCTAATGGTTTTTTCTTACCTCACCAGATGATATAAACACTAGTTTCTGCTCCCTTTAAGAATTTAAAGTATTTAAGTATTTAAGTATTTAAGTAATTTAATTCTTCCACATTTCTTTGCATCCTCCAATGCAAAGCAGTTTACCCATTCTGTTTGGTTTCTGCTGCAGGAGTGAGTTGTACCCAGTGAGTTTCTAGGCCATCCCTTTATATGATCTGGAGTCATAGAGGGTGGTAATGGGTTGGGTTTAAGTGAATATTCATACAGTGCAGTATTTAGGTGGGGTTTCAGTACCTCCCATTTCTTTGTCCTTTTTTGGAAGTCTCAGAAAGCATCATGATGTGAGTTGCGTGATGGGTATAGGAGTGTCAGCCATGGTAACTTTATTATATTACCATTAGCTATGGGTCACATCTTTGTTGGTTATATTTGGCCAGTGCTGAATCTGGGTGTTCTGGGTGGTGGCACGTTCAAAAAAACCGTGTTTTTTTTTTTTTTTTTTTTTTTTTAACTACATAAAAGTGGTGGGTTTGGGTGGAATAGGTGAGATTGTAGGGAGTGGCTAATGACCTCATATAAATGGAGTCACACAGTATTTGTCTTTTTATTTTCTGGTGACTGATTTGTTTCACTTAGAATAATGTCTTCAGGGTTCATTCGTGTTGTAGTGTATGTCATAATTTCATTTTTTCCCCTAAAGAAACCTTTTATTTAATGAGTACAAATTTCTAAGTACAACTTTAGGAATATAGTGATTCTTCCCACCATACCTGCCCTCCCACCCTCACTCTCACCCCACCTCCTCCTCTCTCTCACATTCCCTGTCCCATTCTCCGTTAAGATTTGTTTTCAATTAACTTTATCACAGAAGACCAAATTCTATACTCAGTAAATATTTCAGTGATTTGCGTGCGCACACACACACACGTACATATACACACAGAAAAAACAGGTTTTACAGTTAATTCTCATAGTACAACTCATTGAGGACAGAGTTCTTGAATGGGAGGTAAGTGCACAGTGACTTCCGTTGTTAATTTAATGACGTCAGTGATCACCCCGAGGTTCTTGACATGAGCTGCCAAGGCAATGGAAGCCTTTTGAATCCACAATCTCTGTCAGTTTTAGACAAAGCCATAAGCAGAGTGGAAGTTCTTTTCCTCCCTTCAGAGAAAAGTACATCCTTCTTTGATGTTGACTTCTTTCCACTCCGGTTCTCTCCCAGAGATCCTTCTGTACGATTTATTTATTTATTTATTTATTTTGCCACAGTGTCTTGGCTTTCCATGCCTGAAATGCTCTCATGGGCTTTTCAGCCAGACCAGAATACCTTAAGGTCTAATTCTGAGGTCAGAGTGCTTTTTAGAGTGATTGTCATTTTATGAGTTAGGTGGGTAGACTGCTTCCCATGTTGGAACATTCTCTTCTTTTTAATTCTATCTATTATTATTACCAGACCCTTGATCTTATTTATATGATTGCTTGAACACTTAATCCTATCTATATGATCACTTTAACACTTAATGTGATCACTTTAAAGCTTAAGATGGCATTTTACCACCCAGCTTAATGGGATTTCGAGTCCTATAGCAAGTTTTTAAACTGTACCCTTAGAAATAAGTCCATAGGAATATATGCAGAACTATACAGCTTTACAGTTACAAACTTCCTCTTCCCTCTCTTATTCCTATTCTTACGTTTTCCTGAGATCTATTCTCAATTGATGTTTTGCACATATGACTAACTCTAGGTTAAGTAAAGAGCTCAACAAATAGTATGAAGAAGAGAAAAAAAATAAACACTATACCTAGACAGTCAAGACAACTGCTGTTCAAGTCATTGCGTCTCAAAAGTGTCAATTTGACTTCTACAGTTTTCCTTTTAGGTGCTCTATTAGTTATCACAGATCAAAGAGAACATATGGTATTTGTCATTTTGGGGCTGGCTTATTTCACTAAGTATTATGATTTCCAGATTCATCCATTTTGTTGCAACTGACCAGATTTCATTTTATCTACCACTGTGTAGTATTCCATAGATTATATATATCATGATTGCTTAGTCTTCAGTTGATGGGCATTTATATTGATTCCATGTCTTAGCTATTGTGAATTGAGCTACAATAAACATGAGGGTGCATATAACTCTTTTATTTGCTGATTTCATTTCCCTTGCGTAAATTCCCAGGAGTGAGATGGCTGGGTCATATGGCAGGTCTATATTCAGATTTCTGAGGTATCTCCAAACTGTCTTCCATAGTGGTTTTACCAGTTTCCATTCCCACCAACAATGGATTCCTTTCCCCCCACATCCTCGCTGGCATTAGTTGTTTGTTGATTTCTGTATGAAAGGCATTCTAGGGGTAAGCGGTGAGGTGAAACCTCCTGTGGTTTTGATTTGCATTTCCCTGATGGCTGGTGATTCTGTACATTTTTTCATGTGTCTGTTGACCATTTGGATTTCCTCTTCTGAAAAACACCTGATTAAGTCCTTTGCCCATCTCTTAACAGGGTTGTTTGTTTTGTTTGGAGTTTCTTGATCTCTTTATATATTCTGGTTATTCATCTTTTATCAGTTGCATAATTTGCAAATAATTTCTCCCATTTTGTCCATTGCCTCTTCAGTTTGCTGAGTGTTTCTTTTGTCTGTCTATGTCCTTTGCCCATTTCTTCACTGGGCTGTTGTTTTGTTGTTGTTGAGTTTCTTGATCTCTTTATTATACTCTGGTTATTAATCTTTTATCAGTTGAATAGTTTGCAAATAATTTTTCCCATTCTGTCAGTTGCCTCTTCACTTTCCTGAGAGTTTCTTTTGCAGTACAGAAGCTTCTCGATTTGATGTAATCCCATTTGTGAATTTTGGCTTTAATTGCTTGTACCTCTAGGGTCTTTTCCAAGAACTCTTAGCCTGTGCCAATGTCTTGCAGGGTTTCCTCAATGTTCTCTATTAATTTGATAGAATCAGGTCATAGATTTAGGTCTTTAATCCATTTTGAATGAATTTTTGTGTAAGGTGTAAGGTAGATTCATTCTTCTGCATATGGAAATCCAGTTTTCCTAGAACCATTTGTTGAAGAGATTGTGCTTGCTCTAGGGATTGATTTTAGCTCCTTGGTCAAATATTAAGTTGGTTGTAGATGCTTGAATTGATTTCTGGTGTTTCTGTTCTGTTCCTTTGGTCTATCCATCTGTTTTTGTTCCAGTTCCAGGCTGTTGTGATTTTAACTTCCTTGTAGTATGTCTTGAAATCTGGTACTATGTTGCCTCTGGCTTTGATTTTGTTATATAAGATTGTGTTAGCTATTGGAGGTCTCCTGTGTTTCCATATGAATTTCAGCATTATTTTTTCTAAATCTGAGAAAAATGTCTTCAGTATTTTGATTGGTATTGCACTGAATCTGTAAATTGCTTTCGAAAGAATAGACATTTTGATGATATTGATTCTTCCAAAATTCTTTCTACAAAGCCAGCATTACCTTAATTCCTAAACCCAGAAAAGATGCAATGGAGAAAGAGAACTGCAGACCAACTGCCCTGATGAACATAGACACAGAAGTCCTCAACAAAATATTGGTAAATCAAATTCAACAACACATCAGAAAGATGTGTCTTCCTTATTCTTATTTAGGATTTTTCTTTTGTTTTTTGGTGTTTGTGTATTTTTAATTTTTTTGTCTGGTTGCTCTTCTCTTTAATTTGTGTCTTTGTTATTTAGTGGGATGTCTATAGTTTTAGTGAGTTCTAAGTGTTGTGTGCTGGATGTGGCCTGGGTGCTTTGTTCAGTATTCCATAGTGGAGGGGGTGTCCGCTGTAAGGCCCCTCTGGAGCATTGTAGCTTTCTTCTGGTTTTTTGGTTAGATGAGGTTGTTTACTTCTTTTGGTGTGACCCACCCTTTTCCTCACAGTTGTGGGACACCCCGGTGTTAATCTCTGGTGTGTTCAGGGTTCTATCACCCTGCTTAATGAACTGCACCTCTAATCTGTGGAGATTGTCTTGTGGTAAGGTTTCCCTCTGTTATGAGCTGCTGTGTGTTTGTGCGTTGCAAGTCGAAGCATGGAGCCCCCACTGCTTTCCTTTCTTATTTGCTCTTTTGGCATGGAGTTGCCCAGTCTCTGTTGTTCTCCTGGGCTTCCCGTTGAGAATTTCCCACGGCTCTGTCTCTGGGGTGTTATCTTCTCTCCTCTTTAACTATCTATTTTGCCCCCTGTGACTTGGATCATCCTGTTGCTATACCACCATCTTGGGGCCTCCCTTCCTTTCTGTCTAAGGCTGAATAATATTCTATTACATATTTAGACCACACCTTATATATTCACCCACTATTGGATGTTTGGTTGCTTCTACATTTTAGCTGTTTTGTGAGTAATGCTCTGTAAATGGAGATCTCTTCTCAATAACCTGCTTTTACTTCTTTTGAATATATGCCTAAAAGTGGGATTGAATCACACGGTAATTCTAACTTTGAGTTTCTGAGGAAACGCCATACTGACTCTCATAGTGATTACACATGATCTTAGCCAAAAGGCCCAGAAGCGATGTCTCTAATGGTGATTATACAAGATTCCTACCACTAGTGCACTTGGGTTCTACTTTCTCCACATCCTCACCAATGCTTATAGTTTTCTGTGTTTTTTTTTTTTTTTTTAAGATTTTTTTTTTGACAGATAGAGTTAGAGAGAGAGACAGAGAGAAAGGTCTTCCTTCCATTGGTTCAACCCCCCAGATCGCTGCTATAGCTGGAGCTACGCTGATCTGAAGCTACGCTGATCTGAAGCCAGGAGCCAGGTGCTTCCTCCCGGTCTCCCAATCATGTGCAGGGGCCCAAGCACTTGGGCCATCCTCCAGTGCCTTCCTGGGTCACAGCAGAGAGCTGGACTGTAAGAGGAGCAACTGGGACTAGAACCTGGCACCCATTTGGGATGCCTGCACCGCAGACGGAAGATTAACCTAGTGTGCCACGGCACCAGCCCCCCCCCCCCTTTTTTAATAATTCCTTTTCTAATAGGTATGAGGTGATATGTCATTTTACCTTTGATCTGCATTTTGATTTACCTTTGATCTGATATATGGTGTTGAAAATCTTTTTTGTTACTTATTGGCCATTTAAGAATGTTTGGAGAAATTTTAAGTTATCTTCCCTTGGGATGTTTTCTTTTGTTTGTGTTTTAGGAGTTCTTTATCTATTTATTCTGTATACCAATCTTTTATCAGATATATGGTTTACAGATATTTTCCCCATCCTGTTGGTTGCATTTTTACTGTTCTAGTTTATTTGGAAAATTTTTTAAATTAGGATGAAGTGCAGGTCACTTCACTTTTTCCTTTTTTGCCTCGGACTTTGATGTCCTACCCAAGAAGTCATCCAAATTGGATGCCACAGAGCTTTGAAAGCCCTGCTACAGTTTGGATGTGGTCTTAGTGTGCCTCCCCAAAAGGTCCATGTGGCGGAGGCTTGGTCTTCAGTGTGGTGATACTAGTAGGGCCTACTGGATGCTCTGTAGGCTCTTGAGGAACTGCCTCTGAAGGGAATCCTGTTCTTCTGGAGTGAGTTCTCGCAAGAGCAGGTTGTTACAAAGAGAGCCTGGGAGCTGGTGCTGTGGTGTAGCTGGTAAAGCTGCCGCCTGCCTGCAGTGCCGGCATCCCATATGGGCGCTGGTTCTAGTCCCAGCTGCTCCACTTCCAATCCAGCTCTCTGCTTTGGCCTGGGAAAGCAGTAGAAGATGACCCAACTCCTTGGGCACCTTCACCCGCATGGGAGACCTGGAAGAAGCTCCCGGCTCCTGGCTTCAGATTCGTTCAGCTCCAGCCATTGCGGTCATCTGAGGAGTGAACCAATGGAAGGAAGACCTGCCTCTGCCTCTGCCTCTCTCTAGCTCTGTTTTTCAAGTAAATAAATAAATCTTTATAAAAAAAATAAAAAGCCTGAGCCTGACCTGAATTTCTTCCTGGCTTCCTGTTTGCCAATGTGATTTCTTCCCCCAGCGCTTGCTCCCACCATTGCTGTGTGCCATTGTGTAGCACAACCAGGAGTGTTCTCACCAGAGATGAATTTATGCCAATGTCTTACTCTTGGATTGCTAAAACTGTAGGCTAATTAAACCTCTTTTTTGATAAGCCTGCCTTTTCTCAAATATATTGTGATTGTAGCATAAAACTAGTAATTGTACTTTTTAATGTGATGTTGAATTCAGTTTGCTAGTATTTTGTGAGGATTTTGTTGATGTTGTTGTGATCGAATTTTAAGTGAAATATACAGAAAGTTTATTTTGAAGACAGTATTTGTGAGGATTTTTGTATCTTTGTTCATCAAGGATATTAGTCTGTAGCTTTTTTTGTTGTGTACTTACCTGGTTTTGGTGTCAAGGTAATGATTCTGGGCTCATAGAATGAATTTGGAAGAATTTCCTCTAATGATTTTTGAAATAATTTAAGAAGGATTGGTGTTGATTAGTTTTTAAAAGTTTGGTAGAATTCTGGACTGAACCCACCTGATCCTGGATTTTTTTCTTTTTTAAAACCTTTTATTTCAGAATAGTTTTTAATTCACAAAACAAAAATTTTGAAGCACAAAGAGTTCCCATATGCCCTACATCCAGCTTCCCTTATTAACATTTATTATTAGTATGATATGTTTATCACCATCTGTAAGCCACGCTCAGCTTTCCCTATTACTAACACCTCATATCAGCAAAATATTTTAATCATAATTAATGAACCACACCCAGCATTGTTTGCTATAAACATCCCCTCTTAGTAGTGTTTTTACTGTATTCCACAGGTTTAGGCATGTTATATTTCCACTTTGATTTGTTTCAAGGAATTTTACTGATTTCTTCCTTGAGCTATTGATTTATCAGGATTAAGTTATTTAATTTCCATGTATTTGTGTAGTTTCTAAAGTTTTTCTTCTGATTTCTAGCTTTATTGCATTGTAGTCAGAAAAGATATTTCATGCGATTTCTTTTAAATTTGCTGAGACCTGTTTTGTGACTTGCCAGATGATCTAACCTGGAAAATGTTCCTTCCATGCGCTGTTGAAAAGGGTGTATATTCTACAGCTGTTGGATCGAAAGTTCTGTAGGTATCTCTTAGATCAAATTGATCTAGGATGCCATTTAACTCTCCTGTTTCTTTGTTGATATTCTGTCTAGATGCTCTGTCCATTTCTGAAAATGGAATGTTAAAAGTCCCCTCCTGGTATTTTACTGGAGTCTCTCTCTCTTTGGATTGATTGCTTTTATTATTTCAGTTCACCTCCATTATTAATTCGTTGTAGCTTTTAATTTGTTAGTGACTGCTCCTAGTGCAGCACTGTCCACTAGAAATATGTGAGGTACAATTGTTAAGTCTCATGCATAATTTTAATTTTCCACTAGCCACATTAAAAAACTAAAAAGCAGGGCAGGATTTAGCCTAGTGGTTAATATGTGACCTACATCAGAGTACCTACGTTCCATTCCTGACTCTGGTTCTCCACTGCAGCTTCTGCCAGTGTGTACCTTGGGAAGTAGCTGTTGGATCAAGTTATTGGGTTCCTGCCGCCCTTCGTGGAGACCAGGATTGTATTCCCATCTCCTGGCTCTGGCATTGGCATTGGGCCCAGCCCCAAGTCTTGTGGGCATTTGAAGAGTGAACCAACGGATGGGAGTGCTCTTTTTCTGTCTCTGTGTATGTATGTCTGCCTCTTTTTTTTGAACTTTTTTTTTTTTGACAGGCAGAGTGGACAGTGAGAGAGAGAGAGACAGAGAGAAAGGTCCTCCTTTGCCGTTGGTTCACCCTCCAGTGGCCGCCGCAGCTGGTGCACTGCGGCTGGCGCACCACGCAGATCTGAAAGGCAGGAGCCAGGTGCTTCTCCTGGTCTCCCATGGGGTGCAGGGCCCAAAGACTTGGGCCATCCTCCACTGCACTCCCGGGCCACAACAGAGAGCTGGCCTGGAAGAGGGGCAACCGGGACAGAATCCGGCGCCCCAGCCGGGACTAGAACCCGGTGTGCTGGCACCACAAGGCAGAGGATTAGCCTATTGAGCCACGGCGCTGGCTGTATGTCTGCCTCTTAAAAAAAAAAAGAGGAAATGAGATTAATTGTAAAAATGTTTTAATCAAAATAAGTGAAATTGATTATGATAAAATATTTTAGCAAATGCAGTGAAAGTGAATTTTTATTTTTGCAGATGCAGTGAAAGTGAATTTTCATTTCAACATGTTAAATTTTTAGAAAATTAGATTCTTTTTCTCATACTCTCTTTGAAATTTTGTGTGTAACTTTGAGAGCACATCTCAATTATGATGAGCCTGCTTTCATGTTCTCTGATGCCTTTGTGGCCAGTGGCTACTGTACAACTCTAGGATTATAATATTCTTATGTTGTATAATACATGACTACAAATATTACTTGAAAAGGTTATTTAAAATGCATATATAATATTAGCACCTCATAGTAGTCTAATCTATTTTTCTCCCTTGTATTTTTTCTTGTAGTATATTTTACTTCTAAAATTTTATAAACCCACAATATATTGTTACTGATTTTGCCTCAAATGAAATTATTTTAACAAAATGGAAAAGGAGAAAATATCTTTTGTAATTACCCATGTATAAAAGTGGCTTTATCTCACCTTCATTTCTGTGCCATAGATTCTTTCTTTGACTTTTTGATTGTTGGTTTCTTGGTTTTAAAGAGGTGATTTTTTTTTAAAAAAAGATTTATTTATTTATTTATCTGAAAGGCAGAGAGCTAGATAGAGGCAGAGGCATAGAAAGAGAAGTCTTATATCCACTGGTTCACTCCTCAAATTGCTGCAATGGCAAGAGCTCGGAAATCCAAGGCCAGGAGCCAGAAGCTTCTTCTGGGTCTACCACACGGTGCAGGGGCCCAAAAACTTCTGCTGCTTTCCCAGGCCTTAAGTAGACTGGACAGGAAGTGGAGCAACTGGGACCCAAACCAGCTCCCATATGGGATGCTGGCACTGGAGGCAGCAGCTTTTCCCACTAGGCCACAGCACAGGCCCTAAAGAGATGATTTCATTCACTCCATTTTGTATACTTCAGAAGACAATTGTCATTCTTATCTTTGTTCATCTGTCCTCCAACTCTTAACGGCTTTTAAGTTTTTTTTCACACCATCCATGATTGTTTTCAGAAAATTGATTCTGATGTGTCGTGGTGTGGTTTTCTTCTTGCTCACCCAGTTGGAGTCAAAGATTCCTGTGTTTGGAGGCTTATGGTTTTCATCAAATTTGGAAAATCTGAGCCATTATTTCTTTTTCTTTGTTTTCTTTTTAAAGATTTTACTTATTTATTTGAGAGGCAGAGATACAGGCAGAGAAAGGGAGAGACAGAACCCTCTGGGTTCACTCCCCAGATGGCCACAATAGCCAGAGCTGATCCAATCCGAAACCAGGAATCAAGAGCTTCTTCCAGGTCTCCCACGCGGGTGCAGGGGCCCTAGCACTTGGGCCATCTTCTAGTCCTTTCCCAGGCCATTAGCAGAGAGCTGGATAGGAAGAGGAGCAGCCAGGACACAAACTTGTGCCTGTATGAGATGCCAGAACTGCAGGCAGAGTCTTAGCGTATTATGTCTACTGTGCCACGGTGCTGGTCCCAGAGTCATCATTTCTGTAAGTATTTGTCCTGCCCTACTCCTCTTTTCTAAGACTCTAGCCATTTAAATGTTAACCAACTTGATATTTTTCCAGAATTCATGAGATTCTTGTCATAATTTTACCTGTACTTTCTCTCTGCCTTATTTCGGGTATTTTCTGTTGCTATATCTGGAAATTCAGGATCTTTCTTCTGCACTATTTTATCTTTAATTATGCTTTTATTCTGTTCCATGGATTTTTCATTAGAAGTTCTTCCTGGTTTGTTTGTTACTGTTTCTTTTTTAGATTTATGTATTTATTTGAAAGGTGACATATAGAGAGAAAGATCTTCCATCTGCTGGTTCATTCTGCAAATGGCCACAACAGCCAGAGCTGGGCCAGGTTGAAGCAAGGAGCCTGGAGCTTCTTCTGGGTCTCCTATGAGTGTGCAGGGACTCAAGCACTTGGGCCATCTTCTGCTGCTTTCCCAGGCCATTAGCAGGGACCTGGATTGGAAATGGAGCAACCAGGACTTGAACTGGCGTCTGTATGGGATGCTGGCACTGTGTGTAGAGTCTTAACCTTCTATGCCACTGTGCTGGCCTCTTACTGATTTCTTTTTCAACATATATTTCTTTCCTCATTATATTCATATTTTTCTTTAGGTATTTATAATATATATAATAGTCATTTAAGGCCTTTGCTAATTCTGTCTGTCATTTTCAGCCTGTTTCTTAAAGCTGATTGTTCCTTTGGTTGTGGATCATACTTTGCTGCTTCTGGGCATATCTGGTAACTTTTTATTAGATGTTAGGAATTGTAGACATCACATTGATAAATGCTTTGATTATGTTGTCTTCTTTTAGAGAGTTTAGTTTTTTTCCTTGGCAGTCATTTAAATTCTTTGTGGATTAAGTCCATGCTTTTCCAGCTTGTTTTTGAACTTTCAGTGTGTGTGTGTCTGGGGGTGTGTGTATAGTAGCCTTCCTCCAGCTGTTTTTGCCCTGCTACTAAGGTGTGCCCTTTGGAGTCACTGCAGGCTGCCTGAACATGCAATTGCAGTGTCTCCCAGTGTGTGTGAGCTCCGTTGTTTACTTTGCCGTTCCCCAGCAGTGCGCTTTCTCTGCCCTTGGGGAAGGTACCCTGCACCACACAGATTATTATTCAGCCAGACTCTGGAGCTTTTTCTATGTTTGTCTGCCCTCTTTGTCATCTTCTGTCACACCAAACCCCAGTTTCTGTCTTCCTAACTTAGTGAGACTTGTGTGCTCTGTTTGTGCCGACTCTCCCTGCTTCCTGGTTCAGAAAGTACATCCAGGCAGGAAGCCAGGCCCATCACAGGACTCATATCCTCAGGTTTTCTGCTTTCAGGAGTCATAGTCTGGTGTTCTCTGTTGTCAGATGTCTAAAAACTTTTTGTCCAGTTTTCTAGGTTTTTGTAGGGGGTGGATAAATGTAGCTTGCTGGGACTGGAGGTCTTGATGACAACTGGAATGCTTTGAAAGCCTTTGAACAAGATAGTCAGGCTTCAAGAAGATTTCAGGTTATTGTTAGAAATGAGCATCTATATTAATATGCCACTTGACCTTGGTAAAATCAACATTTTCAGGTTACAAAGCTCTGTTGTAGCCTGTTCTATTAGTTTATAGATTGTAAGGGTTTATGGTGTGTATGTGAAATGTTTTAAGAGTCTTAGTGCTATAATAATTGCCATTTGCTAAGATTGTTAAGTTAAAAAAATTGTTGGGGATCTAAATGAGTTTTGGGATAGTTATGTGCAGGTGCTCTACAACACAGCTAACTGCCTGGGTTCAAATTCTGGCCCACCATCTATTAGCTTATTACCTCTCGAAAGCCACATAAAGTCACATTCTTTTCAGTATTAAAATTTCCTATCTTGGGAAAATAATTTTAACCCCTCATAGGATTATTGGGAGGATGCAGTGGTAGTTTACATTGTGTGTGTGTGTGTGTGTGTGTGTGTGTGTGTGTGTGAAAGAGGGAGGGAGGGAGGGAGGGGGAGAGAGAGAGAGAGATTTAAGAATATTTAGATACTAAGTGCTAAATATTTAATTATTGTCACTGTTGTGATTATAGTATCAAGGAATTGAGTTTGTATTTATATTAAGATTTAATATGCTAAGCCTTGAATTTGCTTTTTCTGATAATTTTAATTGAAACATCCCATACTTTTTTTTAAATTTTTTATTTATTTGACAGGTAGAGTTACAGTGAGAGAGAGAGACAGAGAGAAAGGTCTTCCTTCCGTTGGTTCACTCCCCAAATTGCCACCGCGGCCGGTGCTGCGCCAATCTGAAGCCAGAAGCCAGGTGCTTCCTCCTGGTCTCCCATGCGGGTGCAGGGGCCCGAGCACTTGGGCCATCCTCCACTGCCTTCCCGGGCCACAGCAGAGAGCTGGACTGGAAGAGGAGCAACCAGGACTAGAACCCGGTGCTCATATGGGGTGCTGGCGCTGCAGGTGGAAGATTAACCAAGTGAGCCATGGTGCCAGCCCCCACATCTCTTGCTTTTTAAACTCTGTATCTCTTTTTGTAAGTTACAAAATAATGGATAACACATATATACCACACAGCATTAAAAGTAGACTATTACTGTTGTGCTCATTGTCATATCTGGAACTCTTGCCCTCAAATATCCTGTTCTCTCTCCTGTCTTGAATTTTCTTTTCTTTTTTTAAGTATTTATTTATTTAAAATTTAGAGTCAGAGAGAGAGAGAGAATTTCCATCTGCTGGTTACTGCCCCGTTGGCTGCAATGGCTAATGCTGGAATAGGCTGAAGCCAGAAACCAGGAGCTTCATGTAGGTCTCCCACTTGGGCCATCTTCCACTGCTTTTCCCATGCCATTAATAAGGAGGTGGCTAAGAAGCAGAGCAGCTGGGACGAGAACCAGTGCCCATGGGGAACGCTGCCATTGCAGGCCACAGCCTTACCTGCTAGCTGCAGTGCCAGCCCCTTGAGCTTTCTTTCCTTGTTGCCTTGCATTCTTAAAAATAGTTTCACTGTGAATTGGGTTAGATGTAACATTATACAATTTAGTTTTTAATGTCTTTAAAATTTCACATAGATATATTCTTCTGCCACCTGGTTGTTTTGCTTGATGTTATTATTTTTACAATCTATTCATGTTGGTGCATGTAACCATAGTATGTTTGCTTTTATTACTGTAGCGCATGTTTCTTATTTCCAGGTTACAAACAGTACACTCTGCATGTTTCTGTGCATGTATCCTGGTATACATGTGCAAGAGTTTCTCTGGATATGTGTCTAGAAGCAGATACTTCAGATGGTAATCTTCAATTGGCTGCTGGCTGAAGCAGACCAGATTGGGAATGAGTGTTTTAATAGGCCAGTTAAGGGATTATGAGAAATTAAGCAAGAATGATTGCCAAGTGATAGAGGGAAGCAGATGAATTAGAGATTCTATTTGGAAATAGGATAATCAGTAGGTTTTGAGGGTATATTTCATAAAGGGTTGCAGGGTGAAAAGAGGGAATATGAAGGCTGACCTCCAGGATTTTAAATCAAGATTCCATTTACTGAAATGGGAACTGCTTCAACAGATAAGAGGTGTGTTTATTTTAATTCACACCTGGACTTTTAATAGACTTTATTTTTAAAAGTAGTTTTAGATGCACAGCAAAATAAATCGAAGTTCAAAGATTTCCCAGTATACCCCATCCTCTCACAAGCACAGCCTCTCCCACTATCAACATGGCAAACCAGCGTGGCACATTTGTTACAGTGAAGCACCTATACTGACCCATTGTTATCTGCTGGAGTCCATGGTTACTTAGGGGTCATTCTGGATGCGGTACTTTCCATGGGTTTAGACAAATCCATAGACATGTATTGCCAGTGCTGTATCATGAAGAATAATTTCACAGTGCTAAAAATGCTCTGTGCTCTCTGCCAATTCATTCCTCTCCTCCATAACTTATGTCTGGAAACCACTGATCTTTTTACTATCTGCACAGGTTTGCCTTTTCCAGATTGTCATATAGTTGGAATCATGGAGCCTTTTCAGACTGGCTTCTTTCACTTAGTAATTTAGGTCATTTAAGTTTCTTCCTTGATTTCATGGCTTGATAGCTCTTTTTTTTGTTGTTTGTTTAAGTGGTGAATAATATTCCATTGTCTGAGTATGTCAGTTTATCCATTCACTGATTGAATGTCCTCTTGGTTGCTTCTAAGTTTTGGCAATTTTGAATAAAACTGCTCTAGACATCTTTGTGCAGCTGCTTGTGCACATGTATCAGTGGGGATAACAGCTGGATCCTATGGTAAGAGTATGTTTATTTTTTGCAAGCAATTCCCAAAGTAGCTGTCCCATTTTACATCCCCACCAGCAATTAATGAGAGTTTCTATTGCAATACATCCTTGCCAGCATTTTTTTTTTCTTCAGTGTTCTGGATTTTGGCTTTTTAATGGGTATGTCATGGTGTCTTATTATTTTAATTTGCATCTCCCTGGTGACATATGATGTAGAACATCTTTTCATAGGCTTATTTGCCATTTTTTGTATCTTCAGTGAGGTATCGGCTAAGGTCTTTGGTCCACGTTTTAATCAGCTTCTTTTCTTACTGTTGAGTTTTAAGAGTTCTTTGTATATTTTGAATATCAGTTTGTCAGTCTCTGATCTGTCTTGCAAACATTTTCTGTCTGTGGCTTTTCCTTTTTTTTTTTTTAAATTAAAGATTTACTTATTTATTTGAAAGGCAGAGAGACAGAGAGACAGAGAGAGAGATCTCCTCCATTCTCCAGTTCACTCTCCAAATGACCACAACAGCCAGGTCTGGGGCAGGCAAAAGCCAGGAGCCAGGGTCTCCCACATGGAATGCAGAGTCCCAAGTACTTGGGCCATCATTTGCTGTCTTCTCATTTGCATGAAACTTGCATCCAATGCATTGTAATTGCCACACTCTGATAAGGGATGCCAGCATCACAAACAACAGCTTAGTCTGCTGTGCCACAATGGCAGCCCCTCAGTCTGTGACTTCTCTTCTAGTTGTATGATAGTATCCCTCACAGAACAGAAAATTTTAATTTTAATGAAGCCCAGCTTACCAGTTCTTCTTTCATGGTTGGGTCTTTGGTGTTGTATATAAAAAGTCATTGCCAAACCCAAGGTCAACTAGCTTTTCTCCTATATTGTCTTTTAGTAGTTTTATAATTTTACATTTTACATTTAGGTTTGTTATGCATTTGGAGTTATTTTTTGGAAAGTATGTAGGTCTGTGTCTAGATTCATTTTCTTTGCCTGTGGATACATACGATTTTACAATGTCATTAGCCACCATTCCTAATATCAGTGTGCTTGCCTTTGGAGAGCTCTGTTCTCTTTCTGGTATGCTCTTAGAGCAGATCTAAATGGTTTGCAGTTACATGTAATGGCATTGAACAAGGACCCAGAGGACTCCCTTGCAAATGGCCTGAGATTTGCACTTTTTAATCTTTGGGTTGTGTCCAGTTCTGAGCTGTATTAGTTGAGGTTGCTAGTTTTAGCTACGTTTTGGGTAGGTAATGTTTGATCTTACTAAGGCCTTTTCCGTATTTAAATAATTTAAGTGCAGTGACATTTGGAGGTAAAAGATCATAATTTATATCATAAAGATGGGGAAATAAGGGAAATGGCAAATGATAAATCTGAAAGTCTGGATTTGAATAGTGGCCCTGCTAATGATGAGCTATGTGTTAGTTTCCTATTACTTCTGTAACAAATTACCTCAAGTCAAGTGGCATAAACAACACAACATTTTTATCTTGTAGTTCTAGAAGTCAGAAGTCCACAGTGGGCCTCACTGGACCAGAATCAGGTGTCTGCACAGCTGCTTTCCTTTGGAGACTCTGGGAGAGAATCAATTTCCTTGCCTTGTCTAGCCTCTCTGGGGCCACCCACATTCCTTGGCTCGTGGCCTCTCCTCCATCTTCAATGCTAGAAGGTGTCTCAGGTTGCCTTTCCTGCTTCTCCCTCTGCTTTCCACCTCTCTGACTTTTAAGACCCTGTGATTGCACGGACCCACTTGCATCATTCATTTTAATCTTCTAGTTTAAAGTAGGTAATCTTAATTCTATCTGTAACCATAATTCTCCTTTGCCATGAGAAGTAATGTATTCACATGCTCCAGGGATTAGGATACACGGACATCTTCGGAGAGGTTGTTTTGCCTACTTGCAAGCAGGTTGCTCACAGACAGCCATGTGGGCAATTTGAACTACTTTCTTATTGGTAAAATGAGAATAATACCATCAACAACTGCTTAAAGATTTAGGTAAATGTTGTTTCAGAACACTTTTAGAAATACAGACATTTTACAAATGTTAGAGTTTACACTGAATCCAGTAAATGTTATGGAAAGACGTTTTTTTTTGGACAGGCAGAGTTAGAGAGAAAGGTCTTCCTTCCGTTGGTTCACCCCCTAAATGGCCGCTACGGCTGGCACGCTGCGTTGATCCAAAGCCAGGAGCCAGGTGCTTCCTCCTGGTCTCCCATGCAGGTGCAGGGCCGAAGCACTTGGGCCATCCTCCACTGCCTTCCCAGGCCACAGCAGAGAGCTGGACTGGAAGAGGAGCAACCGGGACAGAATCCGGTGCCCCAACCAGGACTAGAACCCAGGGTGCCGGTGCCGCAGGTTGAGGATTAGCCAAGTGAGCCGCCGCGCTGGCCTGGAAAGACATTTAAGGTGTCTTATTAATCTACTGTGATCTTGTATCTGCGTGTAAGTGACAGACCTATGGCTCTAATGGAAACATTGAAAGGTGAAATTGTGTCTATATAAAAAGGAAGCTCCCTTCGTATAAGTTACAATGATATATATGGGAGACTTTTTTTTTTTTTTCTTTCTGTCAGGCAGAGTTATACAGTGAGAGAGAGAGAGTTATAGACAGTGAGAGAGACAAAGAGAAAGGTCTTCCTTCTGTTGGTTCACTCCCCTAATGGCTGCTACCGCCAGCACTACGCTGATCTGAAGCCAGGAGCCAGGTGCTTCCTCCCAGTCGTATATGGGAGACTTCTATCAAAGCTTCTTATAGATGATCAGAAATCACTTAAAGAGTTTAATACTTTCCTGTACTTTACTTTCCACAACCTTGAAAAATATTGTTAAGATGGAGATTAAGAACTAGGTAGAAGGGCCAGCATTGTGGTATAGCAGGTAAAAGCCTCCACCTGCAATGCTGGCATCCCAAATGGGTGCCAGTTTGGTCCTGGCTGCTCCACATCCCATCCAGCTCACTGCTAATGGCCAAGAAAAGTTGTGGAAGATGGCCCAAGTGCTTGGGCCCTTGCTGCCCATGTGGGAGACCTGGAAGAAGCTTCTGGCTCCTGGCTTCATCTGAGGAGTGAGCCAGTGGATAGAAGATTCATTCATTCATTCTCTCTCTCTCCTCTTTCTAACTCTGACATTCAAATAAATAAAGCTTAAAAAAGAAAACCAAATAACTAGGTGGAATGGGCGCCGGGTTCTGTGCTGGTTGCTCCTCTTCCAGTCCAGCTCTCTGCTGTGGCCCGGCAGTGGAGGATGGGCCAAGTGCTTGGGCTCCTGCACTCGTGTGGGAGACTGGGAGGAAACACCTGGCTCCTCGCTTCAGATAGGTGTAGTTCTGGCCGTAGCAGCCATTTGGGGGTGAACCAACGGAAGGAGGACCTTTCTCTGTGTCTCTCTCTCTCACTGTCTAACTCTGTCAAAACACACACACATACACACACACACACACAGAATTGGGTTGAGCGCTAATCTAAGGGAATGAGAATTTGTTGAAGGATTTTAAACTGCAAATGACATGAAATATGTTTAAAAAAATCTAGATGGAGATATTATAGAGGTATTTATGCCACAGTTATAAATGTGGTCTAATCTTAATGCATTTTTAAAATAAATATCAAAGAGAACTCTAAACCTGAGGCCTTTAACTCAAATGTATAACTTTATAACCTTAAATATATAGACAGTTGCTCCTCACTTGCAATGCAGTCATGTCTTGATATACCCATTGTAAATTGAAAACATCACATCAAAAAAGCATTTGTTAGATATAGCCAACTGATGCCTTACCTTGGCAACACATGGGCAGTAGAGTTTTGATGATTCAACCTGGTGATCAAGTGGCAGACTGGAAGCCACGTTGGCTGCCACTCCTCAGCATGCAAGATCAAAATTTGAAGTACGAATTCTACTGAATGTACATTGCTTGCAGTCACTGTAAAGTCAAAAATATGTTAAGTCAGTCATAAGACGGTAACTGTCTATATGCACGTTTCTAAAAGTGTAAAAATGAAATTAAAAGATACGTTGGTTCGGGTACAAAAGATATTTTTTAATTTCACTGTTTTTATTTTTTTAAACTTTTATTTAATAAGTATAAATTTCCAAAGTACAACTTTTGGATTATAGCAGCTTTTTCCCCCCATAACCACCCTCCCACCCACAACCATCCCATCTTCCACTCCCTCTCCCATCTCATTCTTCATCAAGATTCATTTTCAATTATCTTTATATACAGAAGATCAATTTAGTATATACTAAGTAAACATTTCAACAGTTTGCACCCATACAGAAACACAAAGTATAAAGTACTGTTTGAGTACTAGTTATACTGTTAATTCACATAGTGAACTTCCTGTGATCTTCTACTGGGAGATTTTCTTCCTTTACCTTCTTTCATAATGATGGCCGTGTTTCTGTGTGTAACACATCTTTAAGCATCTTTTGCAGGGCTGGACGAGTGGTGACAAATTCTTTCAATTTCTGTTTGCTATGAAAGCTCTTTATTTCACCTTCCTTCACAAATGAGAGCTTTGCAGGATATAATATTCTGGGATGGCAGTTTTTTTCTTGTAGTACTTGGGCTATATCTCACCATTCCTTCCTAGCCTGTAGGGTCTCAGATAAAAAGTCTGCTGTGAGTCTAATTGTAGATCCTCTGAGAATAATCTGACGTCTCTCTCTTGCACATTTTAGAATATTTTCTTTCTGTTTCACTGTGGTGAGTTTAATTACAACGTGTCGTGGTGAGGATCTCTTTTGGTCATGTTTACTGGGGGCTCTATGAGCTTCGTGTACTTGGATGTCTCTTTCCTTCTCCAAACCCTGGAAGTTTTCTGCTAGTATCTCACTAAAAAGGCCTTCTAATCCTTCCTCTTTCTCCAAGCCTTCAGGAACTCCTAGAACCCGAATTTGGGTTTTTTAATAGTATCCTATAGATTCCCAACAATATTTTTTAGATTTCTAATTTCATCTTCTTTTCTTTGGTTTGACTGTGCTCTGTCTTCTAAGTTCAATATTCTGTCTTCTACCTCACTGATTCTGTTTTTTAAGGCTCTCAAATGTGTTTTTCATTTGTTCTGTTGAATTCATTTCATTTTGATTTCTCATCAATATCTCAATTTCATGTTCTACTAAATTCCTCATTTCATTTTGATTCCTTCTTAAGATTTCATTTTTATGAGAGAGATTTTCTGTCCTGTCCTGTATGGATTTCTGTAGTTCATGCATTTGTTTTTGATCACTTCTAAATGTTTTTATCATAATTTTTTTGAATTCTGTATCTTGCATTTCTTCTGTCTTTTCATCTTCATGATCTTGTATTGGAGTGTCATGTTCATTTGGGAGCATCATGATGTCTTCCTTGTTCTTGTTTCCTCGGTTTTTGTGTTTGTTTGGCATTGTGGAGATATTCTTTGGTTTCCTCTTTTTTTTTTTTTCTTCGCTTTGGTGGCCTTTCTCATTATACTATGACTCTAGATTAAGTGGACTGTCTGCTTTTGGTGAATCTCTAGAGGCTTGTGGTGGGTGTGGCCAGAGAGCTCTGTTCAGTTCTTCAGGGTTAAGGGTGTGTCAAAGGTGACATACCCAGGTTTGGCATGGTGAATCTTCTCTCCCTCTTTTTTTTTTTTTTTTTAATTCAGAAGGGAAGTAATTCCACTCAGCTGAGCTATTCTCCTTGAAGGCAATCAGTACCTGAGCGCTAGCCCCAGTGGGTATAATATTTGTCTGCTCTGTCCCAAGGACCACACAAAGGATCTGTGCAGTCCTCAGTGTAAGCTCAGGTTCCCCTGCAGTGTCTCTCACTGGGTAGCCAAGGTTACCAAGTTTGTGGCATCTCACCTGAGACTACTCAATTCTGAACCACACTGTGAGTTCTCCCACACACCCTCAGTCCCCCCCCCCCCCCAAGCCCCGGTTCATAAGCTCCACACATTCACTAGGTCTTAGTCTCCTGTTATTATTCCAAACCAGAGTCAAGTTTTTCTGTTTGGTTGAAGGTGGGCGCAGCCCTGAGCTGGCACAGCTGTTACATATGTCCAAAATGGCGCCTGCTCTATTGTCTTGCACACCTTTGTAAGGTGTGTGGAGAAAGAGAATCATGTCTGTACTGCCCCTTTTGTTTTTTTCTCTCCTCTATTTAGGCTGGTGAACTTTCCCCCACGGGGCTTCAAGCCTCGTTCCCTCTAGGTTCTTCCTGCCGCTTTTCCGCCAGTGTCTTGGGCTACTGTGGTTTCACCTCACCTCCATTTCCACTGCTGGTGTGGCGGAGAAGATTCTCGGCAGTTGGGCTCCCGAGCCGTGGGTGCCCGTGTCTTCCACATAGATCCACCGTGTCCCTCTAATTCCGGAAGAGTTCTCTCTGCAGTTTTTCCCCTAACTCTTCCTTGAGACGTCACTATTTCCACTTTTATTAAACTATCTTTTCCTGGACTATCAGTGTGCTCCCTCCTTATTCCACCATCTTGGAGCCTCTCAAGATTTTAAAATCCATACATAAGCTTTTTGAATACCCCTCATATGCATGGATTTCCAATTTTTTGCACCCAAATAAACTGATTGTTTGTAAAACATGTATTTATTCAGGAGACAGAGGGAGAGAGGCAGACAGAACACCCATCCACTGGTTCATTCCCTACATGCCTGGAACATCCGGCTGAAGTCAGAACCCAGGAACTCAGCCCTAGTGTCCCACATGGGTAACAGGAACCTAACTGTTTGAACCTTTACCTGCTGCCTTCAATGGTGCACATTAGCAAGAAGTTAGAATTGGGAGAGGAGACAGAACTTGAACCCAGGCTGTCTGGATATGGGATACTGGCATCTCAAGCAGTGGCCTAACTGCTGAACCAAATACCCGCCCCCTTCCATGAACTTTTTGAAGTACGCTTGTATGTATATTTGTGGATTCGATTGACCCTACATGTCCACAGGCTTTGTATCCTCAGATTGAACTAATCAAGGCTCAAAATATTTGAAAGAAAAGTTGCATCTGTACTGAAAATGTGCAATATGCATAACTTTTTTCTTGTTATTAGTCCCTAAACAGTACAGTTTAGCAGCTATTTACATAGTATTTAAATTATATTGGAGGCCAGCACCATGGCTCACTTGGCTAATCCTCCACTTGCGGCGCTGGCACCCCAGGTTCTAGTCCCAGTTGGGGCGCTGGGTACTAGTCTCAGTTGCTCCTCTTCCAGTACAGCTCTCTGCTGTGGCCCAGAAGGGCAGTGGAGGATGGCCCAGATGCTTGGATTCCTGCACCCGCTTGGGAGACCGGGAAGAAGCACCTGGCTCCTGGCTTCGCATCGGCGCAGTGCTGGCCGTAGCAGCCATTTGGGGAGTGAACCAACGGAAGAAAGACCTTTCTCTCTGTCTCTCTCTCACTGTCTATAACTCTCTGTCTCTCTCACTAACTCTGCCTGTCAAAAAAAAGTTAAAATAATTATATTGGATATTATAAGTTTTGTGGAGCTGATTTAAAGAATATGTTAGTTTATATGCAAATACTGTACCATTTTATAGATCAGTTATGAGCACTCAAAGATTTTGGTATTCTCAGAGGATCCTGGAACCATTTCCCCAAGATACCAAGGACCAGTTGCATTTGTTTTCCCCTCCTAGCAAAGTAAGTCTCTTTAAGTTGAACTAAACACAAGTTGCTTTATGATTATAAGGTCAATTCCTGGCTCAGAGCTTTGAATCATTTTTTACTTTTGTAACATTTTGCTCTCCACAGAGTATATAATGATAGGTAGAGGTGAGTGATGGAAAGGTTGTACCACAGTGAAGGAAGTAGCCACTTGGATTTGTCCCGCAGTTCTTGGGAGTATGTGTCCAGGAGAGACATGAGGACTGGCATAGTCTTCTGGAAGCCAACACAGTTCAAAGTTGGTTTTCTGGGTCTTGGTCTTATAGCTTTAGGGATTTTATGGCTTTTCATGGGTGTGTTTGGAAAAGAAGTGTTCTCATTCCTTGCTTAACCTATGCGAATAATCCTCCAGGACTTTGATCACCAGGAAGAGGGCTGTGAGACTGTCATCTGTCCTCCAGATGAAAGGCCCTTCTTGCATCCTTACTTTACAGAGATGGGGCCACAACTTTTTGGTTATTTCAAGCTTGTGCTTCTAGAAAGGATCTTTTAGAGAATTCTTATGACTGTTTTTTCTTCTTTTTGGTTTCTTTTCAGTGATAGAAAACATGGCCAGCTGTCACGTAGATTGCTGTAGGTGGTTTGGGGTTTTCCTTACCTGCCTTTGGGCTAGGGTTACCTGTCAATTTCTGATTGAACTGAGTTGGCCTTTAATTTGATCTTGTCTCCGTGTTATGTTGGGGGTATGGGTCAGGGCTGGGGACTGCTGAGCCAGAATTTAGTTGTGCAGCCATCCTTTTAGTTCACATCCTTTTCTGAATGCCTGTTCCGGGTGTCCTGACTGAAGTTTCTGAAATGTCTGAGATAATTCCCCTTAAGAATAAGGCTGTAAAGTTATATTACTATTGTTCTAAGCAAAATTAGCATAGAAAGCAAATTTTCAATAGAAAATAAAGTTTGAGAGTAAATAGATCTGTGGAATTTTGTAACTGCTGTGTTCTGTGATAGTCTGTGTGGTTAATCACTGAACAGATGTAAGGGTGAATTTCATTGTCCCCTTGGAACATATTTCACCTGTATCTTAGCTGTTTATTAAGGGATTTAAGAGGCTGTGTATCTTCCTTAAGAGGACTGAAAAGGGACTTGCAGTGGCCTATCTGTTTTCATTGCAGCATTAGATAAAGTTAAACCATTTTTGTGAATGTTGAAAGTGCAATATTGAAAGTATCCAGTTTTCTAGCCATTTGTGCACATTAAAAATAACTCGCTATTCATGTTCAGTGGTTTTCTTGTTAGACAATGTAGGGGACTTGCCACAACACATGCATCAGATTATAAAAAGACTGCAAATTTAATAATTACAACATGGCGCAGACCGCGCTGGCAGATACTGGAGTACAGCACACTCTTTAATCATCATGCTTCCCATAGTGTGGGTGGTCACGGTCCGCAGACGTCTCAGCCAGTCCAGTCCCCTTGCGAGAGGGATTGTAAAGCAAAGTACAAGTAAACAGCATTCCACAGGCTTTTCAGGATTTCATTTTGAGGAAGTATAGCATTTCTTTTAGAGTGCTTTTCTCCTTTCGTTCCTCTTTCTCCAACCTCTTCCTTCAAGTTTTTGTTAGAGACTGTTTGCTTTTATCAGACAAAACCTTCTTCCATGTGCTTTTGCTTTCTTTATCCAGTTTTTTTTTTCCTTTTGGCAGCAAACAAACATTTAATGCTTCTAAAGTCTGTTTCAGCATAAAAGCTGAAAAGTAGCAGGCTATTGTGATCATTAGAAATTAGTAACTCCCCACAGCAAGTCACTATTGAATTTAATTGATTTTTTTCTTATTTCATTCTTAAAACAATTTAACTTTTGCCCCTTGTTTCCTTTGATATTTATTTTATTGAGCGAAAATACATGAATCATTTGTGAAGTTTTTCCTTTCTTATCCAAAAATGGTCTCCTTGCTGGCCTGTTTTGTTCTTCAGTAATCGATTTTACCTTTTTTGAAAGCTTTTATTGACCTGCTGCTCTAACTGACTGTCAATGAAAGAAGCAAGCGATGGAAATGTTCAGTTTTTGTCCATTCAGGAGAACTGTGCGGTTTATTGAATCTCTTGGTCTGTTTCTCTAGGGAGGAGTTATTTTAAGTAATAAATGTATACAAATCGAAATGTGTCTGTCTGCAACATTAATATTTTCTCCCTGAAAGAATGAATTTTAAAATAAAAATGTAGAAAATACAGATATGTTAATAAAAAGCAGTCAGTGCTGTAATGTGCACTTCTTCTCCCTTGCCATTGTGGGTTTCCTGTAGAGGGAGGGTGTCTTACTGCTAAAAATGGGAGACAGGCTGTTCCTACTCCTCATATGTAAAATTAAAGACAGACGTTTTGAAAAATAAAGCACAACATTTTAGATGATATTTTATGAACACTCATAATTCATATATATAAAGGAACTATATAATAGAATAAAATAGTTTATAAACTTGTATATCATAAGATATAGACCATAATAAAGTCATAATATGCTGTACTTTTTATATAAGCTGACTAAAAATGATTTGCCTCTAATTATAATTTATAATGACATTGTCAAAATCAACTTAAAGAGAAAGTAGAGTGATTATACATTGTAGAAGCAATGACTTCCTTTTAAAATCATACCTGTTATAAACCCTAGTACTATACATAGATCTTTGGAGAGTTTTGTTGTTTGTAAAAGCACTTAACAAATGCTTTAGTCATTTTCATTTATGATAAAGCTAATCTAATTCTCTATTCTAATGCTACTTGCCAAGCTTTAGATCACAACGGCTTAATTTATGAAAAAAATTGCTGGCTAATCCCCTTTGGTATTTTGAAGCTATTTTGGGCACCGTTTGTTCTATGGAACGTTCCAGTCTGTTTATGGGGAGCCATCAGTGTTTGATGTGGGACCCTCTGGCAGAGGGGGGTTGGAAGTTCGGAGTTTGGGTGCAATTGGGACAAGTTAAGGATGCTGAATTTAACTTTCTTTTGGATTTGTCTTTCATCTATAAATTGCAGGATTAAATTTAATTTTAAGTGCAGTAGGAGTGAGGCAGGTTGGTTTTGGTTTTAGAAATCATCCTTTGGAGTTTGGTAACCATATCAAAAGCAAGGATGTTGACATTTAAAATTTTCATATTACTGGTTAACATATACTTATGACTAAGTATTTATTTATCCCTTTTCCTGAGCTTCCTGATGCATCTCACGTTTGGCTTAAGACCCCAGGGTCAACCCTCTTTCACAGAAAATGTGTCTTCAAGTCCTTCATGCATCATGTCAGGCTCGTGCTGTGGTTCTCAGAGAGTGGACTGCCTGAGACCACTGGAATTCAGCAGATTTCTGTTCACTGACATGCTTTCAGCACATTTCCCCCGTTCCCAATATCTGATGAAGCTTCACAGGCCTATGTGAATACAGCTCCTGGAACCCCTTTCTTATTAAGATAACTGACCTTATCAGAGGCATGAGTAAGGCTTCAATTCTGAATGTTCGATGTATTATTTTATTTTCTAGCTGTTTAGGTGAAATTGAAGCATGAATATTTTGTGTAAGTTTAGACTACTATTCTTTTTTTTTTTTTTAAGATGTATTTATTTATTTGAAAGAGCTACACAGAGAGAGGAGAGGCAGAGAGAGGCGCGGGGGGGGGGGGTCTTCCATCCAATGGTTCACTCCCCAGTTGCCGCAATGGCCAGAGCTGCGCTGATCTGAAGTCAGGAGCCAGGAGCTTCTTCCACGTCTCCCACGCAGGTGCAGGATCCCAAGCACTTAGGCCATCCTCCACTGCTTTTCCAGGCCAAAGCAGAGAACTAGATCAGAAGAGGGGCAGCCGGGACTAGAACCGGCGCCCACATAGGATGCCAGCACTTCAACCCACTGCACCACAGCGCCAGCGCCGACTACTATTCTTGCCATGGATTTGTTTCCTTGGCCTTGGTCTATAAACACATTAGTATGTACTACTCATTTTTTCTTTCTGAGTAATTGTACATTGTGCTTCCTCACTATACCCTATGTGTAAATATTCATCATTCTGTTTTGTGTTATAGATTAACAACCCTCAAAGTGTAGTCTGAGGATGCTAGGGGTTTTAGGAGATCTGCAAGGCCCTCCCTTATCCTACTATTTATCTTTATGATCTTGGGCTTTCTTCCTAAATTGAACCAAGCTATATTAAAACAAATTGAATGCAGCTACAGATGTAAGAATATAGCTATCTTCTATTAAGCCAGAATTAAAGAAACTTGCCAAAAAAAAAAAAAAAAAAAAGTGAAACAGGGAGAACTCTTGACATAGTGGTCAAGATGCTGGTTGGGATGCCCACATCCCATATTGGAGGGCTTGGGTTTGAGTCTCAGCTCCACTTCAATTCCAGCTTCCTTCTAATGTATACCTTGGTAGGCAGCAGTTGATGGCTCAAGCACTTGGGTCTCCACCACCCATGTGGAAAATTTGGATTGAGTTACTGCTCCTGGCTTCAGCCTGGCCTAGCCCCAGCTGATGTGGGCTTTGCAGAGTGAACCAGCAGATGGGAAGGTCTCTTTCTGTTTGTTCTCTCTCTTTGCTCTTTAAATAAATAAAATAGTACTAACAAAAAATGTAAAACTACCACTTAAAGATTTTGTTTTAGAAAATATTTTTCATAAATAATATTTGTTAATATGTAAAGAATTGAGTGTTTTTCTAATGAACTAGTAGGTAAATATTATAAAATTTATCTGAAATTTAATTAGCAATATAGTAAATAATTAAAGAGAAAAACAATATAAATAAGAGCTCTATGGGGTCCTGAGACCAACAAATTTAAGATCTTTACACCTATTGCTATCATTCCCAAACTTTGCTTATCTTCTCTGAGAGCTTTATCCAAGACAGCCTATAAAATATAGAGTGAAATTCATTCACAGTCATGAGGTTTTAAAATTTTTTAATTTATTTGAAAGGCAGAAAGAGAGAGAAAAAGAGATTTACCATCTGCTGGTTCAGTCCCCAAATGCCCACCATAGCTGGAGCAGGCCCAAGCCAGAAGCCAGGATCCTGAAACTCAATCCAGATCCCCTGTGTGGGTGGCAGGGACCCAAGTGCTTGAGCTATCACCTGCTATGTCCCAGAGTGTGCCTCTGTAGGAAGCTGGCATCTGTGGAATGGATTCCAACCCAGCCTGGCCCAGGCCCTCCAATTTGGGATTTGGGTGTCTCAAATACCAGCTTACGTGCTGCAACAGATAAATGCCTGCTCATACTCTGGAGGTTTTCATGAGCTGTTTGTCTCTTTTATACTTCTGCACATTTTCCTGTGGTATCTGTCAATGACAGCTGCCAGTGTCCTCTCGTAAATTTACTGAGACACCACAGGTTTCAGAGTTGGAACCTCTTGCATATTTAAGTACCGTTTCTTTGTCATTAGACATAATCTGCACCCATCTGTGGTTTAATCTGTGGCTTTTTTCTTTTTTTTTTTTTTAAAGATATATTTATTTATTTATTTGAGAGGTAGAGTTACAGAGAGAGGGAAGAGAGAGGGAGAAAGGTCTTCCATCCACTGGTTTACTCCCCAAATAGCCACAACAGCTGGAGCTGAGCAGATCCAAAGCCAAGAGCCAAGAACTTCTTCCAGGTCTCTCATGCAGGTACAAGGACCCAAGCACTTGGGCCATCTTCCACTGCTTTCCCAGGCCATAGCAGAGAGCTGGATTGGAAGAGGAGAAGCTGGAACTTGAACTGGCACCCACATGGGATACCTGTGCTGCAGGCAGCAGCTTTACCTTCTACACCACAATGCCGACCCCCTAATCTGTGGCTTTAATAAACACTGTGGATTAGCATCTTTCATCTGTGATTCCATGCCAATTATGGAATTCCGAGCAGTTTTAGCAAGGACAGAACAAGTCATTCTTACAGGCACTTGAGATGTTTCTGACCACATTCACACCTTCTTTGCCTAATATTAATTTTTGTTTTGCAGTTGGTTTCTATTTTGAGGATAAAAAAGAAAAAAGATGCAACTGGCAAAGCAATCATTATTTTTGTCTTTATTCTTACTTAAATCTTGATTTTCGTTTCCCTTGCTTTATAATTAATCCTTTAGAATGTAATTACTTCTGACTTGTAAGGGACTGTGTGCTCTGTGAAACAGACTTCTGTCATTGGAAAAGGAGTCATGTGAAGATCTTATCTTATCCTTTACTTCTCTTTAGAATTATATCCTGAAACTGAGAGCAACTGACTGCTTAGCTTCTGAGCAGCTCTGGCATCTGAGGGCATCTGTGGGCAGTTTATGGCAGAGTTGGTTCACTGAGCTGCACAGGGAGTTGTCTCACTTGTGACCCATGCTGGGAGAGGTGACTCCTTCTGGAAACAGGTCTCTTTCCATTTTCTCCGTGCTCTTTGTGCCAGACCTAACCACTTTGCCTGGGCAGTCTCTCCGGTTCTCCATACAATCAGCTGCACCCCAGAGTCCTCCCTTTAGTCTCTAGTCCCATGGTTGAGGAAGAAGTTTCTTCCTTCTATGAGCTTAATACAGCAATTTAATATATTTGACTCCTTAGGTGATTTGCATGATAATGAGCACCTGATGTTGTTTGTTGAGTTCAGCCAAATACTTAATTGATTTTTTTAGTTCTCTTCCCAGATTACAGTAGTCAGGAGCTGGCTGCCTTAAGTGTTACATGGGTACTGCTGCAAATGCTACTTCACTTAAGCCAAATGTAAGTGAAGATCTTATGATAGAAAGTAGAGCAACAGCACTAATATGAGGTTTGGAGTGTAATAAAGGACTAGGCTTCTGGAAATCTTTTTAAGCTTGGAAACCATTAAACCTGCTAGTACCTATCACTTAAAAATGGATCCACAGCTAAGTTGGTGGCCTTCTGTGTCTTGGCCAGTATTGTAGTTTGTTTCTTACATAGAAAGGACCAAATCTAAATCACTAGGTGCTAAACCAACAGATTTCAGTGTGGGTTGGTTAAGAACTGTTGTAGTTTTCGTTTTGTGGTGGCAGAAGTTGTGTGCCCTTCCCCTCTCACTCACATTTAGCTAATGCAGCAGCTGGCTTTCCTTCATCCTTTTTTTTTTCTCCTTTTTTCCACTGAAATAAGAAATAGCAATTTTGTTAGTGAATTGCTTTGAAGAAAATGCAGAAGGAAGGAGAGACCCGGATTTGACTTGTGATTGCTTTTCATGCGTGTGGATAAGTATGGGCTTCAGTAGTTGCCAGGCTGTCAGTTCTTTGGCTTGCCTTTTTCTTAAGATTTCCAAAGGTTTTGTTAGTGACTTTAAAATGGAACTTTAGGCCTTGGAACTGTTCCATTAAAAAAAGTTGTGTGGTCTTTGCCACAGTAGCAGGCAGCATGGTTTATTTTTCCTGTACTAGTTTCACAGAGGTTAACTGAGCTGGAAATGATGAGAGACTAGCATTGTAGGGGTGGGTTGTGTTACGTGTGGGCTTTTTCCAACTTCATCTGTGTTTAAAAAATGTTTTATCAGAATGAGCATTTACTTAAAATGTTGCTTCAAAAGGAAGCAAATCAAATCATTCCAGAATGTCTTCTACTACACTATGAAGCAGTTTCACAACTGTTCTTTTTTGCTGGTTATATTTTTTCCTATTGCACAGTAGCAGACCACATTGGTGAGAGGCAACGCCTTGTGTGATTTGCTTTCTTGTTGGGAGATGTGCTGCACTTTACAGTTCTGCACAGTGTTGATTCACTCTGGAGAGTACATTTTGATCATGTGAGCTGAAAAGAACATTTGATGTGTTTGTGATTGAGACAGGTTTATTCTTGGCTAAAGTAAATGTCTTGAAATTAAAATAAGTGGCTTTTATTCCTTTTATTCCCCAAATGCTCTCAAAGAGCTAAGGTGGGGCAAAGCTGAAGCCAGGAGCCCAGAACTCAATCCAGGTCTCCCATGTAGGTGGCAGGGACTCAGGTACTTGAACCATCATCTGCTGCCTTCCAGGGTGAGCCTTAGCAGGAAGTTAGATTGGAAGTGGAGTAGCCAGGGCTTGAACCAGGCACTCCCAATATGGAATGTGGGCATCCCACGTGGTGCCACAGTACCTACCTTGAAATATACTTTAAAAGTAAAATGGATGTGAGCATGACTATTGATGGCTCTACCACATGGAGCAGGTAGTATAGCTGACTGGTATAAATCATCCTAAAAAGACAAATGTTTATTTACAAATAAAGAGGGTTAAATGGGCTGTGAAAACTTTTTGTCTGATGAATGTCCTTGCTGTTGTGTAGATGATTCCTCATATGTAAAACTTTGAGGGGGGAATGAAGTGTGGAAGGGTTTTATCCACACAACAGAGCCATTGCACCAAGGTGAATGGACACCTTTTAAAAACACTGGATGATTTCACTGTTCTAGACACTCATCCTTGGGATGGAAATCAGGGGCCTCGTGAAGGTGGCCTTGTCCTGTGTTCTTGCACACCTGCATTCAAGCAGTGGAATACCTGTGTGTGCTGTGCGGTACCAACGGTGGTGCTAAGATGGCCTGTTCACAGGCAGCCAGCAGTCAGGACTTACTCAGCCTGAAGTGACCAGGCCCAGGGAGACCAGTGCTGAGGGAGGTCGAGGTCATAGCAAGTGGATATGAGGTGGGCTCGGGTGCAGCCGACACCCAAAGATGACTTACGGATTCAGGAGGCAAGCAAGAGAGGGGAAGGGGACACAGGAATCCAGCAGTATGCAATGGGAAGGGGCTTGGTGAATGTGGGGCCAGAGGAGGCAGGGAGGGCAGTGGGTGCAGAGTGGGCTGCAGAGGGCAGCCCTGCAGAGCTTTGTAGCTGAGCAACAGCAAAAGGATATGGAAGAGATTCTATGGGTCGGGCCTGAGTGCACTGTGTGTTACAGGTTATTTTAAGGACATGGTTCATAGCAAGATTCTCAGTCCTTTCAGAGCCAATTCTAGTTTTTCAGAATAGGTATTTTATAATACCCCTTGGCTATTCTGAAGTAAAATTCAAAGATATTCTTTGAATTGCCTTTACTATGATATAAGGAAAGGGTAAAGAAAGATTGTTGTAGGGGCTGGTGTTGTGGCACAGTGGGTTAAGCTGTGGCCTGCAGCACTGGCTTTTGAGTCCTGGCTGCTCTATTTCTGATCCAGTTCTCTGTTACTGTGCCTGGGAAAGTATTGGAGGATGGCCCAGTCCCTGGGTCCCTGCCACACATGTGGAGACCCAGAAGAAGTTCCTGGCCCCTGGCTTTGGCCTGGCCCAGGTCTGGCTGTTTTGGCCATTTGGGGAGTGAACTAGTGGATGGAAGATCTCTATCTCTCCCCCTTTTTCTATGTATCTCTGCCTTTCCAATAAATTCTTTAAAAAAGAGATAATTTTAATGAAATGATATGCATGTCCACTGTCAGTGCTTTTGTCTTACAATGGTAGAAGACATAGTGAGTAGTCATCCGTATGAATCTACACATACGCTGTCTGTGTATGAGACATTCACACTTTCAGACTAGTGTGGGAAGGTGGTACGGTGGAGAGGCAAATGCCAAAGGTGGCCTTGCCTTCTAGGAGGTCATTTTCCAAAACAGTGGACAACTCTTGATGAAGTTCTAGCTAAATTGCAGCTAAATCTGCTCAGATATTATTGTTATATTTTTGAAGAAGTTAGAGGATATTGAAACATGCTGAGTAATTTGTGTATTTCTGTATAAAAAGAGATTCAGCATAAAGGTTCAATGAGACATCTGAAAATTGTGTGTAACAGTTTATCATTGTAATTATATTTCTAGTTTTCCTTTTCTAGTAGAATTACTTTTTTCTTAAAGTGGGCTTTACCATAGTCCCATCACAAACCGTTGTTCTATTCTACATCTGCTTTCTGCCTAAGTCCCAAGCTAATGCCAGCTGGGTGTGCTCAGATTTGGGTTTCATCTGCAAGGCTGTGGGATCATGAAGTGTGTCCCACTGTGAGTGCTGGTCAGTGCTTTTAGGACACCTCCTAAAACAACAAGCATTGTCCTGGAATGAAACTAGGTGTGTGGGTCTCAGGACTTGGGTAACATTCTTGACTGTAAGCAGTGCCCCTTCTTCTGCAACTTGACCACTGTTGCCCACATGGCTACAGTTTTGTGGTTCTGTGAGAACTTCTCTGTGCTGTTCCATCCACCAACAAGATCTCTGGATGGCTCCATCTGTGCAGAGTGGGCCCTGGTTTGAGACATTGCTCCTTGGCCTCCTGCCTACTGACTCCCTTGGATGGATGGATTCAGGGCTCAGCGTCTTAGCAGTAGCAGCTGTGGACAGTTCTCCAGGCCCCTGACCCTCTGGCGTTCTTCCCAAGTATCCCAGCTCCTTACTGGCAGGGCACGATTACTGCAGAGGGTGAGTGCTGTGTGCAGAAATAAGCATCATCACAGGGTATGCTGCGAGCAGAGAAAGCTGTCGGTGCGTGTGAACTGTGATTCCTGTGCAATTCCTTCCTCTTCATGTTGGTACTTTTTCACTTGGAGAACTTGGGGGCCTGGTGTTATTCACAAATGGGCTTCAGAGGGCCAGCACACCCCATGAAATTCCATGAGAATGTTGTAAATATGTGTAGGTTTCCTGGAAGAGGGTTCGCAGCTTTCATCAGATACTCAGAAGAAGTCACAAGGCAATTTGTTTCTAACCATCGCAAACTCAAAAGTCAGATGTACCCTCCTCCTGGACAAAAGTGTGGAAAATGTGCTTGAAGGCCTGATAACATAGTACAGCCTTGCCAGCGCAGTGTCTAGGGAAGGCCAGAGGCTGAGGAAGGTGAGCCTGTATTTCGGGCAGGAGTGTCCTCCAGTTCCAAAGGAGATGCCTACGCAGCAAGGTGCTTTTGTCAAGAGTTGCAGGGCTAGATCATGGAAAGGAAGGAAAGAAGCAGTACCCACTTGAGAGTGACGTAAGTGTTTACATGTAAACTCCCAGGTAATCTATCAAAGACTGAAACAAAGTAACAACATGGAACTGGTAAGTCCCGTCAGCAGAGCTGTAGGATACACGATAAACACATGGAAATCAACTGCTTTCCATATATTGACAATCAACATTTGGAAGCCAGAATTCCAAATACAATGTCATTCACAGTCACTCCAAAGACAATGTGGGTGTATGGGTGTATACTGTATACCGAATATTGCAAAATGCTAGTACACCTAAAAAGACTGAAATAGACATACAGCATTTGTACATGGAAAGACCTGAATAGTAAAGATGTCAGTTCTGAAGTTGACTGTAATTTTAAAGCATTTTCCATCAAAATTCTGCAAGTTTTTTTGTATACATGGGCATTCTGTAGTCTCTATATGGAAAGACACAGACCCTAGAATAACTGTAACAAGCTTGACAAAGAAGAATAAAGCTGGCAGAATCACTCTGTTGATTATTATAATAGCTCCAGTGACGACTGTGTGATACTGGCAGAGGCATAGACACATAAGTGAATAGAACAAGATAAAGAACCTAGAATAGGCACACACAAACCTATTCAGCTGGTTTTTGACAAAGGTACAAAAGTAGTTCAGTGAAGAAATTCAACAAATGTTGCTAGAGCAGTTGGGCCTTGAGCTAAACCTCATAAATTCTGGAAAAATTAACTCAAAATAGATTAGGGACTTCAGTGTGAAAGGTACAACTATAAATATTTTAGAAAAAACATAGAAACCCTTCACAGTCTAGAGGTAGGCATAGAGTTGTAGACCCCAAGCATACTCAGTAAAAGGGAAAATGGATTGTTGATACTTCATCAAATCTCAGAACTGTGTTTCTCTGAAAGCCCATGTGGAAGTAAGAACAGACAACCTGGGGGAAAGTACTGCAAACTGCATATCTAACAAAGGACTGTTATCTAAACTCTGTAGTTTCCAGAATCAATGGTTTAAAAAAAATCTGAGAAAGTGAAAAGATATTTCACCAAAAAATTGAAAGAAGCACATAAAAAACAAAAGGAGGAAGGAGGCCAAAAAATACATGAAAAGATTTTCAACTTCATGAGTCATCAAGAAAGTACAAAAAGTAAGGGCCGGCACCGCGGCTCACTAGGCTAATCCTCCACCTGCGGCGCCGGCACCCCGGGTTCTAGTCCCAGTTGGGGCGCTGGATTCTGTCCCGGTTGCCCCTCTTCCAGTCCAGCTCTCTGCTGTGGCCAGGGAGTGCAGTGGAGGATGGCCCAAGTGCTTGGGCCCTGCACCCCATGGGAGACCAGGAGAAGCACCTGGCTCCTGCCTTCGGATCAGCGCGGTGTGCCGGCCACAGCACGCCAGCCACAGTGGCCATTGGGGGGTGAACCAATGGAAAAGGAAGACCTTTCTCTCTGTCTCTCTCTCTCTCTCACTGTCCATTCTGCCTGTCAAAAAAAAAAAAAAAGTACAAAAAATAAAACCCACAATGATGTGTCACTGCATACCTATCAGAACGGCTAAAGGGAAACTAGCAAGAACACCACATGCTGGCAGAGGTGTAGTGGAACTGTGTGACTCATCCGTGTTTGGAACGAGTATGGCTGTGGATGTAGTTTTGTATTCTTGCTACCTCTCTCACATCCTCCCTAGTACTCCACTTAGTACTCCAACTAGGCTGACTGTTGAACTCTCGCAGAAGTAATAGAAGCCATAAGCCAGTCTAGTGATATCTTCAAATGCAGAGGGAGGGAAGGATGCTTTAAGAATGAGATATTTTAGGGCTGGCGCTGTGGTGTAGTAAGTAAAGCCACCACCTGCAGTGCCGGCATCCCATATGGGCTCTAGTTCAAGTCCCGGCTTCTCCACTTCCCATCCAGCTCTCTGCCGTGGCTTGGGAAAGCAGTAGAGGATGGCCCGAGTTCTTGGGCCCCTGCACCTGTGTGGAAGACCCAGAAGAAGCTCCTGGCTCCTGGCTTCGGATCAACCCAGCTCTAGCCATTGCAGCCATTTGAGGAGTGAACCAATGGATGGAAGACCTCTCTCTTCTCTGCCTCTGCCTCTGCCTCTCTGTAACTCTGCCTTTCAAATAAATAAAATAAACCTTTTTTTTTTTTAAAAAAAAGAATGAGATAGTTTAAGTAAAGGAAAAGTGGAAAAATTAATCAGCAACATAAACCCACCAGAAGGAACACCGTAGTTGTACATCAAGCAGGAGGACAATGACCAGAACAATCTTCTACCCTCCAAAATGTAAGAAATCTAATAGTTTTCAAGCTGTGCATGGGCCAATGAGTTACAGAATCACCAGTGGAATTTTTAAAGAAATAGTAGCACATCCTTCCTCAGCAGGTTTTCTGTGTGGCTTGGGATCCCCTAATCATGACCAGTACCCAGCTTTGGTTGAGTAGCACTGGAATAATGAGTAGAATAATGCAATGAAATAGCAAGGTGGACTGCAGAGTGAGGAGGTGGTGGTAGGGTAAACACTGAGTGCACTGTCTTCTCTTACAGCGGCCTGCACCTTGTTCCTGTGTTTTCTTCTTTGTCACAGTATTCACTCAGTCTGCAGGCTGAAACCCCCTGCCGGTTGTTCGCTCTTTGCTGCAGTCAGTTCTCCCTTTGCAGACTGTCCATTCTGCCCTTGTGGTAGAGCTGCCTTTTGCCCCTTCTTCATTCCCATCACTGTCATTGCAGTTCTTGACTGTGCTTGCTGCTTATCAGTACCTCAGCCTCCAGTATCTTCCTCCCCTTCCATTCTACCTTGCATAGTGCTGCTAATCCCAATTTTTGTAAAGCATAACTCATGCCACTGCCCTGTTTAGAAACATTCTTGTTTCTCCCCACTGTATGCACAGTAAAGCTAAAACTTCATACTTTTGCAAACAAAAAGGAGACAAAATTACTTTACTATGAAATATTCCTTGATTTCATCCCATTGCACTTGAAACAGCATCCTCATGGTTGGCACCGTGGCTCACTTGGTTAATCCTGTGCCTGCGGCGCCGGCATCCCATATGAGCACTGGGTTCTAGTCCTGGTTGCTCCTCTTCCAGTCCAGCTCTCTGCTGTGGCCTGGGAGGGCAGTGGAGGATGACCCAAATGCTTGGGACCCTGCACCCACATGAGAGACCAGGATAAGTACCTGGCTCCTGGCTGCGGATCAGCACAGCACCGTCCATAGCAGTCATTTGGGGAGTGAATCAACGGAAGGAAGACCTTTCTCTGTCTGTCTCTCTCTCTCTCACTGTCTATAACTCTACCTGTCAAATAAATAAAAAAATCAAGAAAAAAAATAAACAGCATCCACAGTCCCCATTGCCACAGCGTGCATGATTAGAAGCCTGATTCATCTCATGGCACTCATTCCTCTGTTCACCATGGCCCAGCTACAGTAACCTTCCTGGCATTTCTTTCTTGCCTTTGGCCTGAACTTACCAATTACTTGATTTTGGGTGCTGTTCTTTCCACAAGATCTGCTTTGTTGGTTGCTTTTCTTGTCTTTTTTTTTTTTTTTTAAAGAATCTTTTATTTGAAATGAAGAGTTAGTTAGAAGGAAAAAGAGAGAGGGAGAGAACTCTTCCATCTGCTGGGTCACTCCCTAGATGGTTGCAGTAGCCAGGGCTGGGCCAGGCCAAAGCCAGGAGCCAGGAGCATCTTCCAGTTCCATTTTCCACCATCTTCCTTGGTTTCCATTCATCCAGAGATTTCATGTATGAATAGGAACAAGCAAAACTTCACTAAGCAATTATAAATTACTGTATTATTAAAAATCATTGGGAAAATAGGACTCTTAAAGTAGTCTACTATAAAACTTTGCTGTTATGTATCTATATTCAAAATCAGTAAAGGGATATTGACTGAGTACCTACCACACACCTGGCTTTGGGTCTCCTACCTGGGTGCAGGGGCCCAAGCACTCGGGTCATCCTCTGCTGCTTTCCCAGGTGCATTAGCAGGGAGCTGGATCAGAAGTGGAGCAAGCGGGACTCAAACTCATGTGGGATACTGGCATTGCTGTCAGTGGCTTTACCTGCTGCATAACAATGGCTTCTCTTGTCATGTGTCAATCCCATGCCCAGTCTTCAGAGTAGCTTTCCCTTATTTATCTAAAATAAACTTGTTCTCCATTTCTCAGTTTCTCTAATCACAGCATCCTGTTTATTTCTTTTGTAAGATTTTCCATCTTCATATGGTTTGTCTTTTCCTTGTCCCCCTCACTAGGGGACACTACCCATGAGGGCAGCAATTTTAATTCTCTTGACTATGACATCTCTGAAGCCAGGTGCGTGGTAGGTGCTCAGTCTATATCCCCTAATTGATTTTGAATGTAGATACATAACAGCAAAGTTTTATAGTAGACTACTTTAAGATAAAAGAGTCTTATTTTCCCAATGATTTGTAATAATACAGAAATTTATAATTGCTTAGTGAAGTTCTGCTTGTTCCTGTTCACACGTACAATCTCTGGATGAATGAAAAACAAGGAAGATGGTGGAAAATGAAACTGGGTAGGAAAAGACTGATATCTGGGGATAAACAAGTTAAAATAGAATTCTGTAATTACTGCAAGATTGAAGAATCTTTACCGTATGAGTGTATCTCTGCAGTGTCCACATCTTTTGCTGCTGTAATCATGAGTAATTTTTTTTAAGCCATCAATCAAATTAAAAGTGCTTTTTGTCTAAGGGGCATTTCAAAGGGAGCTATATGAATAACATTTGCATGGGGGTCTTTAGTTTGTTCACACATAATTGCATTTAACAATTCCCTGAGAAAACTGTTATATCTTCACTTTGAAAATGCAAAAAACGAGGCTTTAAATGTTAAGAAATATTTAGAAAGCTAGTTAAGCTGTGAAACTAGGACGTAAGTCCTTGAACTTGCAGTTCATTTTCTGTTTCTCTACTAGGTTTTCCCATCACTAGGGCATCATGTGTCAACCGAAAGTATCTTGTGGTAGGAAGTGGGGTTGTGAACAGACTTGCTTGACCCTTGGATCTGGAAAAAGTAAAGGTGGTTGATGCCAGTCACTAGTCTGAGCCACGTGGTCTTTACCTAGTGACTTCCTTGGTTGTCTTCCCTGTTGTCAGACCCACAGAAGGCAGTTTTCCAGCTTGGTGTATCTGAACCACTCTGCTAAGATTTTATTTCATTTTTAAAATTTATTTATTTGATACAGAGACAGAGAATGCTCACACATGTACTCTTACTCAGTGTACATTCCTAAAATGCCCACAATAACTAGCTGGGCTGGGTAGAAGCTGGGAGCCAAGAACTCCATCTGGGTCTCCTACATGGGTGGCATGGATCCATGTACTTGAGCCATCACCACTTGCATGTTAGCTGAAGTTGGAGTCAAGAACTGGAGCCAGATATCAAACCCACACACCCTGGTGTGGGATGCAGGCACCTTAACTGATATCTTAGCTTCTAGGCTAGACATTCACCCCTTCTTTTAGATTTCATAACCAAGAGCTTATCTCACTGTTCTCTGGAGTGCCACTCTGAGCAGGAAACCAGGATGCCTGCATCATATATCAGAGCCTAGTTTGAGTCCCAGCTCTGCTTTCAATCCAACTTTCTGCTAATATGCACCCAGAGAATTAGCAGATGATGGCTCAAGTATTTGTGTCCCTGCCGGCCACACAGGAGACCTAAATGGAGTTCCTGGCTCCTGGCTTCAGCCTGGCCCACCCCGGGCTATTGCATTTGGGAAATGAACTAGAAAATGAAAAAAACAAACAAACAAACAAACAAAAAAAACCTCTCTTTGCCTTTCAAATACATTTAAAAAAATATTCTTGCTTTCAAAATTCACATTCTTTGCTTCACCCCTGAAAGGGGTACATCCTAACACTCCTTCCTCTTGCTGTTTTGTAGAAAAGGGAGCTAGTAAGAGGAGGCAAGACTAAAAAGAGAAAAATGGCACTGAGGCTGTGGCAGCATCTGAGCAAGAGAGAATATTGATAGGATCAGAGTGAGAACTGGTGACATGAAGAGCAGACTGGCTCAGTGTGCATTCTAGCTATAATTGATGGGATCTGCTGATAGTTAGATATGGAGGATGAGGGGAAGGATATGAAGGCTAAATTGAAGGCAACATTTAAAATTTTGGCTAGGTCAGAGCAACCATGTCTATGGTAGAATCATTTACTTGTCTGGAAACGATGAAAAGGGAGTTTGAGCAGCACTCTGGCCTCAGAATCAGCCCTTAAGGCATTTGGATCTGGCCAAACAACCCATGAGAGTTTCTCAGGCATGGAAAGCCAAGACACTGTGGTAAAAAAATGACCTAAATGAAAGGTCTCTTTGAGTGAGATCCCAGTAGAAAGAACAGGCCATCAAAGAAGGAGGTACCTTTCTCTGAAGGGAGGAGAGAACTTCCACTTTGATTATGGCCTTGTCTAATTAAGGTTGGAGTTTGTGAACTCAAGAGGCTTCTGTAGCCTTGGCAGTTCATGACAAGAGCCTTGGGTGATTACTGACGTAATAAATAAGAGTGTCAATTGTTAAATCGACCATGGGAGTCACTGTACACTTGCTCCCCATGTAGGATCTCTGTCCTTAATGTGTTGTACTATGCAAATTAACAGTAAAACTAGTATTCAAACAGTACTTTATACTTTGTGTGTCTGTGTGGGTGCAAACTGTTGAAATCTTTACTTAGCATATACTAAGTTGATCTTCTGTATATAAAGGTAATTTAAAATGAATCTTAATGAAGAATGGAATGGGAGAGGGAGCGGGAGATAGGATGGTTTGCGGATGGTAGGGTAGTTATGGGGGAAAAAACTGCTATAATCAAATGTACTTTTGAAATTTATATTTATTAAATAAAAGTTTTAAAAAAAGAAAAGGGAGTTTGGGGAGGACTGGGGCAAGTCTTAGACTTGTTAAATTTGAGATATCTATTATATATTTGAAGATATTAGGCAAACTAGTTGCATATGTAAGTCTAGAGGGAGGAGAGAGGGTGGGGCTGGGACTAGAATTTTGAAGGATGTTGTGGTCACCTTACAGAAGTGGGGTGGAGGCTGGTGCAGTGCAGAGCCTTGAGGGAAGGAGCACCCAGGCTTTCTTACCAGTACTCCTATGGCCCCACCCAAATGTAGGGCAGAAGGGGAAGGAGAGCCATGGACATGAAAGCTATGAGTCAAACATCAAAATAGGACTCTGACACTTTGTTAAAGCTCTCGACACTTAGTGGTATTTGGAATCCTGGAGCTAGCTAGCTAAAATTTCCTGTGGATCACTGAATGCTGAGGTGTTTGATGCCTAAAACCAGGCTGAGGAAAAGTTCCAGCAGGTAAGACCAGATGAGAAGAGAAGTATGTGGTGTAGTGTACTAGCAGCTGGGTCAGAGGCAGCAGAAGCCAGTTCCACCCTGTGGCTGTGTACGTGGTATTGTGTGTGTCCTGGAGGCCAAGGGTGTCCAGAGGAGCAGGCAGCACTGAGCCTATGGAGGGAGCAGGCAGATGGCTTGAGCAGGAACTCATCCAACAATTTGCACTGTGTGGTTCTTCCTGTGGATTGGGAGGAATAGAAGCCAGATCAGAGAAGTCTGAAGAATGAATGTGAGGAGGAAAGTAGAAGAGGCCAGTTTGGATAACTTTCCCAAGACATTGTACTAAATGCTAAGAAAAGATACAGGCAGTAATTCGAAGGAAGGAGATATAGAAAAAAGGAGAACTTTACTCATTTGAGGCTAATGAGTATGTTTGTAAATCAATAGGTGGAACCCAGCAATGATCCTCAAGAGAACTGAATTGCTACTGCCAGGGTCCTGATGTGTAATTTTATACAATATTTTAATAGTTTTGTGCATGGAGTTTTTTCACTTGTAGCATCAAGTCATTGCTCAAAGTGTTCAGGTTGTGGAGCATTTCAGATTTCAGATTTCAGAGTAGAGAAGCTTAACTGACCTATGAGACGGCATACTCCACAGGAGTCTCCGGGAAAGGGCAGTGGTGTGAGGAGAGAGGAAGAGATAAGAACGAAATGCGCAGAAAGTGGCTGAACAAGTTGACCAAGGAAGCATAAAAGCGTGGTGAGGACTGTGGTCATACAGTCAAAGCCAACACTGCTGGCTTGGTTGTCCCATCCTGTCCAGCTGCATTCTACTGTGTGGGTGCCGGGAGAGAGAGTAGGGGTAGATTCTTTAGGGCTGGGGTTTGTATCACAGTGCTTAAGAAAAGGGGGTAAGCAGGGTGTTGAGAGTGTTTGCAAAGGGATGATTGTTTATACTTGACAGAGACCACATGACTGGCTTGAGTGAAGGTATTTCTAAATGTATATCTATGTCTTCCTGTAGGCAGTCTCTTAAATATGTTTTAACACCATGGTTTGAATCATTCATACTGCTATTTTGTTCAGGCTTATTTTTTAAAATCCTTTTGATTTTGGTTTTTGGAAAGCCAACTCTGTCTCCCCCCCACCCCCACCCCCACCCCCCCGGAACTAATGAGTGGGCAAGCAAGAGGTTCTGTAAGCAAAAGTAAAAACTGCAGACCTTGTTATGATTGGACGTGTGTTTGGAAATTCTGTGAATTGTGTTATGTCAGCATCCTGCTCATGGAATAGGCTGTGTAAACAATGGGTGTTGGGAGGCTCCCTGAATGAGCGCCTTCCTTCTCACTTACAGACTTAACCACTGCAATTCTCCAGATTTCTGAGTGTTTATTTCATAGTAAAAAGGGGCTCTAAAAATACCAGGCCAGTTAGGTTTTTATTGTAGATCATTTCATTTAAACTGCAATGGAACATTTAAATTAGAAAAAATAAATAAATAAAAAAACCCAAAGACAGGATTGTGAAGGAAAAGCTACAGAAATCTGTCTGCAATCATTTGTTTTGGCCATGGATGTAAAACTGCAAAAAGGAATGGGAATAACTTTGTTCCATCTTTTAAGTTAGAGTAACTGGTATATTTAACTCATGTTCAGAGGAATTGATTAGCACAACAGAGAGCACAAATACTATGCTGTCTTAAGACAATTACATTTACTAAATTTTAAGTTAAATTCTCTTTTGAGCTTGACTTAGAATATCATCCATAATTTTTTGTTGGTAATTTTTTTTTAAATTATGGGTTCATCATACTGTAATTTTGAATATCCAAAATGAGAGAAGGAAAAAGGCTAGGATGTATTAGGATGTGGGAAAAGAGACGAGGGCCTAAAGACAGTCCAAAGATGGATTATTTTGAGAGAGAGGGGAAGTGTAGGAATGGACATAAAAATGTAAGAGAATATGAAATTGCAAGAAAAAAAAGTAAGTAGGAAACAGACATGCTATAGAGAAAATACACCCAAGAATTTGTTTCAGATTGGCAGATAACATCCATTTTTGGATAATAAGAGATAATACAAAGAAAAATTATGGATAGGAACATTAAATACAAAGGAAGAAGTGTCATACCTTTCACTGATCAGGAATGGCTCCCTTCTGGGACTCCCTTACCCTTTATAGGGGCAAGCAGTGAAAGTTCTGGGCCTGTGGTATCTTTTGACTTCTTTCTTCTCCCCCAGAAGCAGTGATGGTGCTGTGGCGTGGAGTTTTGAATATAAAGTCGTAAAAGGAGACAGCAGAGGAGAGCTAAAGGGATTTTTATGGCCAATACTACATGTAAGGCCAGCGCCATGGCTCACTAGGCTAATTCTCCGCCTGCGGCGCCAGTACTCTGGGTTCTAGTCCTGGTTGGGGTGCCGGTTCTGTCCCGGTTGCTCCTCTTCCAGTCTAGCTCTCTGCTGTGGCCCGGGAGGGCAGTGGAGGATGGCCCAAGTCCTTGGGCCCTGCACCCACATAGGAGGCCAGGAGAAGCACCTGGCTCCTGGCTTTGGATTGGCGCAGCACGCTGGCTGTAGCAGCCACTTGGCGGGGGTGAACCAATGGAAGGAAGACCTTTCTCTTGTCTGTCTCTCTCACTGTCTAACTCTGCCTGTCAGCAAGAACAACAACAACAAAAATGCTGCATGTAAACTACCTGTCTACACTCATCTTGAAGCAGTGGCAGTGGTGACACAACACCTGCCTTTCTAGGAACCTGGGGAAGGAGGGCCCTCGGGAGAGAAAGTAGAGATCATATCTCTAACTGGGAAAATGGGAAAAGTTCAGTTTGAGTGTAGGTGGCCCTGAATGGCTAACTTGTAGGCAACCAAAATTATGACAAAGGATGCACTAAAGACCTTTCTCTGTCTTTCTAATGTGTGCAGCTTCTAGACATTTGGCCTGTCTTGGAAACTGGATCAGTCTTGTCATGTGGAAATTCATGATTGTCTAGCACCTACTGTGGACCAGCTCTCTAACTGGGTGGTTCACATACATGGTTTTGTTCAGTCCTCCTAACCTTGAGAGATACTGTTTTCCCTACTTCAGAGGTAAAGAAACTGAAGGTTAGTGATTTCCTCCACCGAGTGGCAGATCTTCTAGAAGAACTGAGATGGGTCCTGGGATGTTTCCACTCTGAAAATAATCTAACTCGGTGCCTAATCTCACTTATCTACATTCTGCTGTAGTAGATTTTGGGCAGAGGAAGGAATGGCTTTCAGCCAAGGTGGGAGGGTTGCAGGGTGGCCTGGGCATCCTCTGTGCTGTCTTGTCTCAGTTCTAGCCCCCATGCGTGGGAGAGAAATATACAGAGCATTTATATACAGTATGCCAGGACTGGAGTGGGCCCAGGTGGTCTGCGTGATGACAGCGCCCTGGTGATTGAGAGTGAGGCTCTGCATCCCGCCCCTGAGAAGCGCTCCCTGAGGCCAACCAGTTTCCACACGCTGCCTTCATGCAGTTATTACTTGTTTGTGGCAGGCCTAGTGATGGTACCTGTCTTGTTGTTGGGTAAGTGTATGCAGCAGCAGGCTTTTGCAATGATGCAAAGGGTAGTATGTGGACTGTGGACTGGCTCTCGTATTATATTCCATCCTCACCGAGACTGAGACTTAAGTGACAGCAGCTGTGAGCTGCACCGCTCCTGGCTTCTTTCCGTGCATGTGCCTCACGTGACTTTGTGACAGTCCTCTGCAGTTTTATTATCTACATTTTATATAGCTAAAAATGGGAATGCTAACACTTTCAAAAGTTATCCCGAGGTCATTAGCTGGGACTCAAAATCTGTTTAACGTTAATTCTCTGTTTAAAGCTCTATGACTTCTCTTTTTCCTTATTTTATTAATTACACAAACCATACATTAATATAACCCCATTAAAACAAAACCAACCCAGACACAGCAGCCTACTCCCAGGAGGAATCTCTGAGATAAATGGACAGTAGGGCTTCCTGGTCTTTACCTTTGTATACGGAAATGCATTCCTTTGCTTTATGTTAGTCTTCACATGAGTGGAACTAAGCTGGGTGCATATTCTGCAGCTTTACTTTCTTCATATGCTGCTGACCGCTGCAGTTATCTCCATGAGTATTTCCGTACAAATCTCCCTTTTCTATAGCCAATATTCATCTTTATGCCAGAGATGAATGACATTGAAAAAATGTAATCCAACTAATTTTTAAAAATGGATGTCTTCAAACCAGAGCTTTCCTTTTTCTTTTTCTTTCTTTCTTTTTTTTTTTTAAGATTTATTTATTTGAAAGACAGAATTAGAGAGAAAGAGAGAGATCTTCCATTCTCTGGTTCATTCCCCAAATGGCTGCAATGGTGGGGGTTTTGCCAGGGCAAAGCCAGGAGCCAGCAGCTTCATCTGGGTCTCCCACATGGGTGCAGGGGCCTATGCCCTTGGGCCATCTTCCACTGTTTCTCCAAGCGCATTAATAGGGAGTTGGATAAAAAGTGGAACAGCTCGGTCTTGAACTGGTGCCCATATGGGATGCCAGCATTGCAGTGGTAGCTTAACCAGCTCTGCCACAATGCCAGACCCAACCCAGAGCTTCTTAACTGAGGTGATTTTGCTCTGAGGAGTAGTTAGTAATGTCTACAGATAGCTTACAGTGGTACTGGCATCTAGGGATAGAGGCACAGGACAGCCTCCCACCTTCCCCACCCCCGAAAAAAAAAAAAAAAGATTGATCTGCTCCAGATTGAGGAAACCAGATAGGTTTGAATCTACTCATGTTAGTAGTAGTTCAGCAGCCCTACCATGGGGCTTAATCAACATGTAGTTTTGGTTTTAGATTTTTTTTAGGTTTATTTATTTGAAAGGCAGGGTTAGAGAGAGAGAGAGAGAGAGAGAGAGGTGTCTTCCATCTGCTGGTTCATTCCCCAAATGCTCACAATGGCTGGCCGAAGCCAGGAGCCAGGAACTTCATCTGGATCTCACACATGGTGGCATGGGCTCAAGCATTAGGGCCGTCTTCTACTGCTTCCCCAGACACATTGGCAGGGAGCTGATCAGATGTGGAACATCCAGGACTTCAACTGGGGCTCATAGTGGATGCCTGTGTCACAGGTGTCACCTTAATCCCCGCTGTGCCACAACACTAGCCTCAACTTGAACTTCTGAATGCTAACCTTTACTGAAGAGTCCTGAGGAATAAGTTTATTTTTTAAAAACAGTGGGATTTCAGGTTTTCTAAAGAAACAATATTCTGATTTTTTACCTGATTTGAAATCATTTTTGGAATGCAAGTACTTCTGTGCATTCAGAATGTGATGTGTGAAACAGGGAAATTAATCAATGATGACTATTACTGATTCTTGATTCCTAACCGTCAACACCTGTCTTATATGGATAGTTTTTCTTCAGTAGGGGATTGTTCAGTGAATTAAACTTTGGCCACTTAAGCTCAAGTAGATATGAATTCTGTAAAAATGGAAATTGTTTAACAGCTTGAATACTGGATTGAAATAAAAGGAACTTTTATTTCAACTTTTCAGATCTTTTAGATAGACTGTATTAGGACAAGTAAGCAAGACCTGTAACATGTTGGAAGCAGATTGTTGGGTTCTAGGTTAGGAATTGAACATTGTTTTCTGTGACGTTATTTAGGTTGATTTATCCATACTGCTATTTTTTTGTTTGATGAAAATAATGTATTAGGCTCAAAGCTTAGACTGTCTTCATTCCTCAGAAAATTCAACTATTCATTGCTTCTTTGGTAAAGGATATATTATCATAAATATTTACAATGAAAAAAATTTTTTCCTGAAAATGACTTTAGATGTATCTTATTTTCAGAAAGAATGCATTAAAAGTAAACTCATACCTTTAATTTAGGACTGACTTCTTGTTTTGGATTGTAAACTGTTCTTTAAGGAGTGCTCCTTATATGTTGAAATAGCATTTAATTCTTAATTTGCAACTAACAAAGAAATATGATAGAAATTAAAATATTTTTAACTTGCAAAATTCTAGATAATTTTTCAAGCAGTTTGAGTCTTCTTTTATAGTTTTATCAGCAGCAATGAATATACATTAAATCTCTGTATTTTTGTGTACACTTTATTGCCCCTTAATATTTAAGATATTAAGGATTTTAGGCTTTTAAAAATGTTCTTAAGATTTTGTTTGAAACAGTAAGAGAGAGAGGGAGAGACAGAGAAAAAGATCTTCCATCTGCTGGTTTGTACCCCAAATGGCAGGACCAGGCCAAAGCCAGGAGCCTGGAATTCCATCTGGACTTACCATGTGGGTGGCAGGGCCTCAGACACTTGGACCATCTTCTACTGCCTTCCCTGGTTCATTACCAGAAAGCTGGATCAGAAGTGCAGCATCAGGGACTCGAACTGGTGACCATATGGGATGCTGATGTCACAGGCAGAGGCTTAACCCACTGCACCACAATGCCAGCAGCAAGGATTCCAGGTTTTAAAAGACATGTCTGTGAAATTATGCCACAAGAACATAACTCCTTCCTGAGAAAGCTTAATACAGAGGTGCTTCAGACTAACAGGATTATCATGGGAGTGTAAAATATCTCATATGCTACATTCCATTTGGTAACTCTGAACAGCCTCTTTGTTTAGTTTGCCGGTTTTTGATCTTTATATAGATGGAGTTGTGCTGCCTGTTTATTTCTCTAATTTTTTTCTTGCCTTTAGCAAGTTGTTCTTGGCCTTTGACTTTTTAATGTAAACTTTAGAAAAACTCCTGAAATTCTACCTCAAACCCTGTTTAGATTTGTCATTGGTACTGCATTGAGTCCATATGCCATAGAATTGAAATCCCTGTGACGTTGAATTTTTCTTGCTCAGAGCACATATCTCTCTCCAATTATGCAGGCTACATTAATTAATTACTATTTGTGGAATTGCTGGCCCATTTTACTGGATACAGGGCAACAATCCCCCCCCCCCACACTACTTTTTAAAAATGTGTTTATTTATTTGAAAGACAGTGTTACAGAGAGGCAGAGGCAGAGGCAGATGTAGATAGAGAATTTTCCATCTACCGGTTCACTCCCCAAATGTCTGCAATGACCAGGGTCAGGCCAGGCTGAATTCAGGAGCCAGGAGTTTCATCCGGGTCTCCCACATGGGTACAAGGGCCCAAGCACTTGGACCATTTTCTGCTGCTTTCCCAGGTGCATTAACAGGGAGCTGGATTGGAAGTAGAGCAGTCGGTGCTGGAACCAGTTCTGCAGTGTGGGATACTGGCACTGGAAGTGGTGGGTTAAACTGCCACACCACAATGCCAGCCCCAACATATTTTGTCTTTCCAGTGACCTAAATTTAGGTGACATTTGTGTGTTGATCTAATTTCTATGTTGTCTTTGTTGGCAGGGAAGAAATGATAATTTAAGATGTGTTATTAGGAAAAGGAGCTAATTTTCACTATCCAATTTAGCAAAATATAAATCACTTGCAGGTGATTTAATTAATTTAGGAATTTTAATGCTAGTTAAGCAAACAAACAATTCCAATATAATAACAAGTTTTTTATTAGATGTTTACATAAAATGCCAGAGGAACATAAAAAAGGAAGTGACTAACTCAGCCTTTGGGCACAGGTATTTAATACGGTGAAAGAGCCTGCCAAGGACTGCCCCTAGGATGGAGTCAGCCAGGTATTGTGCAAAGCTTGAATCAAGGGGAGCTTAAACACATTGTGTTAATCTTGAGGTGTAGATTTGGGGGAGGGGAAGCATAATAATTGAATAAATTGGATCAGACTCATAAAACCTTTGTTTTACTGATCAGATCTGTAGGGAAAAGTGTTTTCAAATTGTGTTGTCTCCACTGTAACGTGTATTTACGTTCGGGGGGCTGATTTGGAATTTCCCGAGCCCCTTCCCACCGCTCCTGCTGCCGCCCTCCTGTGCCCCTCGGTTTTCTGGACTGTGGCCTGCCCACACATTCCCACTGGCTGCAGAGATCGAAGCAGCCCATTATCCAGGGAAATCACATCCACGTCGGTGCAAGTTTTTGGCCAGTATTCCCAAGCTGACTGAATCTCTTTTAAGTACAAATATGTAGCACTGTCATGTTTTTCAGTATGCTGTGGGTATTTATGACCTGAAACTTAGGAAAGCAAATTGTGAAAAAGAAAATTCATTGTGTTCTACTGCAGTGAGGTCACAAAAGAATCCTGTAGAGATGACATTGTTCAGTAGCTATAAAGGAGCAGTGCCTTCTGTTGAGTTTGATTATTGTGTGAAATGCCGAAGGCTAGTTCGCAGTTGTTCAAGGCATATAAAAATTAGTAAGACAGTCTCTTCCTGGGAGAGCTGTTAGCTAGGGCGTGAGGAGGGAGAGTGTTTGTAACAGCACAGCAGGGTGGACCTTGAAGGCCCCAGGAGAGAAGCACAAGGAGGAGACTTCGATTTCAGGACAAAATCTTCCTCTTTTGGGAGCTAGAAAAAGAGTATTATGTGAAGATGGATTTTGAAAGATAGATTTAATTTTGTTGTGTTTCTCAGGCGAAAGAAACGAGGTGGAAAGGGGTTTGGTGAATTTGGCAGCCAGCAGGCACTCTGACCAAATCACAGTGGTCCAAGAGAAAGACTGAGGAAATAAGTTTGACCCAGGCGGGTTGAAGCCATGTGGGAGCAGGCTGTGATTGGGACCCCCGTGAAGGCCTGAAGCCACAAGGGCGACAGGAGCATTTCCACAGTGCCCGTTCTTCTGCTTCTTTTCTGCTCTGACCCACCCTCTTTCCTCTCTTTCCCAGCCAACATCAACCATGCATTGTGTAGTCTTTCTCTCTTCCCCCCACCCAGCGTCAGCTCCATCACTCTGGGAGCACTCTGAACCCGCCAGTTGAACTGGCTCCGTTCCTACGAGGATTGCCTCACTCCTTACTGAACGCACTTAGTTTCCGTGAGGATTGTTCCTACCTCCATTGCTGTTAGCAGATCACAAAGGCTTCTCATCCCACTTGCCGCAGTGACCCTTTGGAGCTAAGATCAGATCATACTTTAGGAAAAAAAAAAAAGATTTATTTATTTATTTGGAAAGCAAAATTATACACAAAGAAAGGGGAGACACACACACACAGAGACATAGTCCATCTTCTGGTTCATTCCCAAAATGGCCACAACAGCCAGGCCAAAGCCAGGAACCTAGAACTCCATCCTGGTCTCCCACATGGGTTCAGGGTACCAAGACTTGGGCCCTCTTCTGCTTTCCTAGGTACATGAGCAGGGAGCTGGATCATGGTGGAGCCAGTGCCCAAGTGGGATGCTGGTGTCACAGATGACAGCTTAACCTGCTGTACCACAAGGCCGGCCCCATGAAATCAGATCATACTTGATATTGTTTGTAGAATGAATGAATGAATGATGGGTCCTTGTGTACAAAGTTTTTGCATGTGCAGTAGACGGCAAAGAGATGGAAATTCTAAAAGATTTTAATGGTCATATGAAGAAATTGTTTGGAGAAGTGTAAAATATATGCTCTTTGTTTGAGAATATTGACCTTAGTTTGGCTCTCCTAGCCTCTTGCCTGAGTGAAAACCAAAGCTCTTCTTCCTACTCCAACTGAATGCCAAACCATGACCTGTTTTCTCCATGTTTCCTCACATGCCTGTGAATGTTACAAGAAGGCGCAGACACAATGAGATGAGCAGAAACCAAAGGATCACTCCTTGTGAACAGTCACCTGTAAGCATTTTTGGTGGCTTTTCAAGCACAAGCAGAGTTCTTGCATTCATAAAACTCATTTGTGAATCACAATTGAGCCCCAGAGTATTTTACTTTTGACCCTGTTCTGTGCACTTTCCACCCTTGAAGGGTTTTAGTCAGGGCAATGCATGTTTTCCTTATGTCAAAACCTGTTTGTTTATATCCACATGCATTTTATATGTGCATGGTATTTAGATACCCGGTTCTTCAGTAGTAAAATGAAAAGGTTGGAGTACAGGACCTCCAAGACCACTCTGCCGGCACTTTTTTCTTCTAAATATAGATGTGTCTTGATGACCTTTGCTATCCTTTTTTTTTTTTTTTTTTTTAAAAAGATTTGTTTGTTTGAAAGAGTTAGAGAGAGAGAGAGAGATTTCGTTTGCTGATTCACTCCCCAAAAGGCTGCAATGGCCAGGGCTAGGCCAGGGCAAAGCCCTGAGCCTGGAACTCCATCTGGGTCTCCCACGTAGGTGGCGGGGGTGCTGCTTTCCCAAGCACGCTAGCAGGGAGCTGGATCAGATGTGGGATGCCGGTGTTGCAGGTCATGACTTAACCTCCTGCTCCACAGTGCCAGCCCCTCTGCCAGAATTTTTTAAAGTTATTTGTTACTGTGTGAGTGTGTAGTAATTTGTTTTAGTCTAAGGGCCAATGCCTGGTCTTTAATGGTTTTGTGTTTAGGCTATTTGGGCAGTAAAAAATTTATTCTTAGCAATGACAAATGGCTATCAATTTCTGAGTTTACTTTGAAAGAATAAGGGGCTAAAGTTTGAGGTGTTTACTTTGAAGTTATATAACCATAGGTAGGCCTAATATTTACAGGACAAGCATAAAACTCTTGTGGACTCTTGTGGTCCTCCACAGCAGTTCATATTAGGGAGTTAGGGAAAAAGGCAGATATAAGATAAAGCATGTAGTTCTGTTTTACAAACATTTTTATGATAAAAACTTAGGATATGCTAATTTAAGAAATTTTAGAAATACAGATAATGTGAAGAAAAAATTTTAAATCACGAATAGAGGGGCCGGTGCTGTGGCGCAGTGGGTTAACACCCTGGCCTGCCAGCATCCCATGTGAACACCTGTTCAAGACCCGGCTGCTCTGCTTTCTATCCAGCTCTCTGCTATGGCCTGGGAAAGCAGTGGAAGATGGCCCAAGTGCTTGGACCCCTGCACCGATGTGGGAGACACAGAAGAAGTTCCTGGCTCCTGGCTTCAGATTGGTGCAGCTCCAGCCATTGCAGCCGTTTGGGGTGTGAACCATTATATGGAAGACCTCCCTCTCTCTCTGCCTCTGCTCTCTCTGACTTTCAAATAAATACATAAATAAATAAAAATCACATTGAACATTTAATTTTATACCTTGCTTTTCCAGTTGTCTGATTTTCTTTTGCTATATTATTAAATATCTTTTTATAACATAATTCACTCTATTGGATAAGCCATGACAAATTCAGCAAGTCTAATTTTTCTTGAGTACTTTGGTTGTTTCTAGTTTTTCCTGTTATAAGTAATACTGCTATGGACCTAAATCTTTCCTTAGGATATATTCTTAGAAATTGAATTACTGGGTAAAAGGATATTCATTTTAATGTATTGGCTGATATCTTTGTTTTGTGCTACTATGCTACTCGAATACCTGAGACTGGGTAGTTTATAAAGAACAGAGATTTATTTTTACAGTTTCAGAGGCCAGGAAATGCGAGACTGAGGGGCTCCATGTGTGTCATCCCGTGGCAGAAGGGCAAGACATATTCGTGAAAGAGGAGGAGCCAAACACGCCTGATATTGCAACTCACTCTTTATACACCATCTTTAATCCATTCTAGCGAAGGCCCTCGAGACCTGAGCATCTCTTACTGTGATTATCCTCATCACCTCTTAAAGTGGGTTAGTTATCAGCACTGTTGCACTGGGGATTAGGTTTCCAACACATGACTTTGGGGGACACTCCCAAACCACCACAACTATATTTTATCAAGTGACCTCCCAGAAAGGCTTTATAAAACAGTAACAACAGTAACAGAGTGACCATTTCACCCTATCTTGGCCAATGCTGAGTGTTGTGGTATAGGTTGTTTTCGTGTTTGTGTTTTAACTCAAGAGACACACAGAGAGACAGACAGAGCTCCTATCCCCTGGTTCATTCCCCAAATATCCACAACAGCCAGGATTGGGCCAGGCTGAAGCCAGGAGCCAGGAGCTCCATCTACATGGATGGCTCCTAGTAACCCAGCTATTTGATCTACCAGCTGCTATGTTCCTGGGTCTACCTTGGCAGGAAGCTGCAGTCTGGAGCCGGAGCTGGGAATTGAACCCAGGCCCTCACATAATGAGATGTAGGTGCCCTAACCAGTGTTTTAACTGCTAAGACAAATTCAGAAACCAGGGTTTTTGTTTTGTCTGTTTTACTGGGATAGGGAGCAGGGTAAGGAAATATCTTTATAGCTTTTGATTTTTAAAAATCAGTATATAGTTATCATTTTGGAAATATCCAGGACATATTTGCCAGCTAAATTACAATAGTCCCCTCCTTTTCCACAGTTTTACTTACACTGGCTTCAGTTACCAATGACCAGCAACAGTCTGAAAATATTACATGAAAAACTCCAGAAACAAACAGTTCCTTGTTTTAAATTATATAGCTGCTCTGGGTAGCACAGTGAAGTCATATGCCATTTCTCTCTGGCCTGCCAGGGATACAGGTCCCCTTTGTTCAGCGTATCTGCACTGTATGTCCTACCTACCCCTGGTCACGGAATAGCCAGCTTACTTATCTGTATCACAGTGCTTGCATTCAAGTAACATAAATAATAATAAGTAAATAAATAAATAAAATAAATAAATAAAATAAATAAATAAATAAAAATAAGTAAAATAAGTAGCTCTTATTTTACTTAACAGTGTTCCCAATATGCAAGACTGATGATACTGGCAACTTTTATTATGGTATATTATTATCATTGTTAATCTCTTATTGTGTCTATTTTAAAAATTAAACTTTATCATAGGTGTGTGCATGTCCATAGAAAAAACATAATATATATTCAGTGCTACTCTCAGTTTCAGGTATCCTCTTGGGGGGTCTTAGAATATATCACCTGCTGGGGGCTGCGCTGTGGCACAGCAGGTTAAAGCCCAGGCCTGCAGCACTGGCATCTCATATGGGTGCTGGTTCAAGTCCTGGCTACTCCACTTCCCATCCAGATTCCTGTTAATGCGCCTGGGAAAGCAGTGAATGATAGCCCTAGTGCTTGGGCTCTTACACCCATGTGAGAGACCCAGAAGAAGCTCCTGGCTCCTAGCTTTGGATTGGTTCAGCTCCACCATTGTGGCCATTTGGGAAATGAACCAGTGGATAGAAGGCACACTCTCTCTCCCTCTCCCCCCTCTGTAACTCTTGTCTTTCAAATAAATAAAAAATAAATATTAAACAAATGTTAAAAAAAGGAGAATGTGTCACCTGCTGATCCAGAAGGTCTACTTTATTTTCATTTTTCCAAGACTATATTTGTGCAATACAGGCATTGAAAACAGTGTTGAGGATTAAGGCAGGCTAAGCTGCCACTTGCAATGCTGGCATACTATTTGAGTGCCAGTTGGAATCCTGGCTGCTCTGTTTCTGATCCAGTTCCCTGGTAATGTGCTTGAGAAAGCAGCAGAAGATGGTCCAAATGTTTGGGTCCCTGCCACCCATTTGGGAGACCCAGAGTGAAGTTCCAAGCTCCTGGCTCCTGCCTGGACTATTGTGGCCATTTAGGGAGTGAACCAGTGGATAGAAGAGATCTCTCTCTCTCTTCTCCTCTTTCCTCCCTCCCCTCTCTATAACTTGCTTTTCAAATAAATAAATTCTTTGAGGAAGAAAAAGTATAAAGAGAACTGTTTATTGTCATTTTAAATATTATGTAGGAATTATGTACAGTTCCTAACCATAGACTCTGAACCATGAAATGTCTAGACTGACTTTTATTGGCTCTATGGCCAGAGAGCTACTGCAAAGTCTTTCCCTGGCTTATGGTGTGAGTGCTATTGGAAGCCCCTGGGTTCCAGGGGAAAGCTTGGCCGAAGTTTCCCTTAGTGTCTGCAACATTTATTTATTTATTTATTTGCAAGGCAGAGTGGCAGACAGAGATGGCTTTAACCTGCTGCGCTACAACGATGGCCCCTACAACCTTATTTAAATATTTATTTACTCAATTATTTGAGAAGTAGAAAGAGAGAGAGGGACAGATAAAAATAAAGAGCTCCCATGTGTTGGTTCACTCTCCAGATACCCACATTAGCTAGGCCTAAGCTGGGACTCAAGTTTTTGAGCCGGTACCGCTGCCTCCCGGGGTCTGCATTAGCAGGATACAAGAATCAGGAGCTGGTGGTAAGTATCAAATCCAGGCACTCTGATGTGAGCTACAGCTGTTCTAACCCCTGAACCAAGCACCTGCTCCAAGATCTGCAATCTTCAGCTGTCTCTGCTTTGAAACTGGTTTCCTTTTGTTGTATGCTTCATTACTTTCCATCCCACCTAGGTCTACAGCACATTGTGCTGTAATTTTTTTTTTAAGGGCCACTTATGTGAAACACAGGTATGAAACTTTGCTCAAGTGAATTTGATTAAAAATTGAACTTGGGATTTTCAGTGAGACGCCACTTAACAAAGCTTAGCACAGTGCCACTCATGGCGAACACCCAGCCAATCTTTGGTCTTAGGATTGTTGGAATTCCTTTAAGAAATGACATTTAACCTGATACAGGGACCAGGAGAACCTTCTGGCAAGGGGAATAAGGCATACTTACATCCTGAGGGGCCTGTAGCCCCTTCAGGGTCCCAAACATGTTGAGGAGGAAGTCAGCTGGGTAGCATTTGGGGGTTGCTACAGAGCCAGTGAGTCCCAGCCTTTTCACTTTGGGAATGTTGTTGCTCTTCATGGTAAGAGTACTTAGTAAGCCATAAGGGTCTAATCTGAGCCAGTCAGATTTGCACTGTTAGAAGCTACCTGGGTGAGTGGGGTTGTGGCATAGAATCAAGCCTGCAGCACCACCATCCTATATAGGCATCAGTTTGAGTCCTGGATGCCACTTCTGATCCAGCTCTCTGCCAATGGCCTGGGAAAGTAGTGAAAGATGACTTAAATGGTTGGGCCTCCTGCCACCCATGTGGGAGACCTAGATGAAGCTCCTGGATCCTGGCTTTGATCTGGCCCAGCCTGGCTGTTGGAGCCATTTGGGGGTTGAACCAGCAGATGGAAGATTGAACTCATTTTCTCTCTCTTTTTTCCTTCCTCTCTCCCTCGCTCTCTCCTTCACTCCCTCCTTAAGTGAGCCTTTCAAATAAATAAGTTAAAAAAAAAAAAAAGCTACCCTGGGGCAGCTGTTGTGGCAGCCAAGTTAAGCTGCTGCTTGGGATGTCCACATCCCGTATTGGAGTGCTAGTTTCCTGCTACTCCACTTCAGATCTGCTTCCTGCTAATGCCCCTGGGAGGCAGCAGATGGTGGCTCAAGTGCTTGGGTCCCCACCACTCATTTTTTTTTTTTTTTTGACAGGCAGAGTGGACAGTGAGAGAGAGAGAGAAAGGTCTTCCTTTGCCGTTGGTTCACCCTCCAGTGGCCGCCGTGGCCAGTGCGCTGCGGCCGGTGCACCACACTAATCCAATGGCAGGAGCCAGGTGGTACTCCTGGTCTCCCATGGGGTGCAGGGCCCAAGCACTTGGGCCATCCTCCACTGCACTCCCTGGCCACAGCAGAGAGCTGGCCTGGAAGAGGGGCAACCGGGACAGAATCCGGCGCCCCGACTGGGACTAGAACCTGGTGTGCCAGTGCCGCAAGGCGGAGGATTAGCCTAGTGAGCCGCAGCGCTGGCCAGTCCCCACCACTCATAAAGGAGAACAGCAGATGGAAGATCTGTCTTTTGTGATGAAAATAAACATTTTCAAAAACATAAGCCATTTGATTTTAGAGTAGGTGACTGTCTTGGGCAGCTTGCTGACTCTATCTCAGATTTCCTCATCTGTAACACAGATTCAATAATAGTATCCCACCCCTAGGCTGTGAGGATTAAATGAGTTACTATTTATAAAGCACTTAGAACAGCTCCTGGCATATAAGTGCTTCAAGTATTTTTTAAGTAGAATATCAAAAGTCTAGTAGCAGAAAGTCAAGAACTTCCAGTACTGCCCGGGTTCCACTAAACATCAGACTAGCCTCCTCAGTGAAAAACCCAGACTGTCCCAACTGTGAGCCCTCCTGGTGTCCACACTAAACCCCACCACCTCCTTTTCCTGCCTCGATCTGATGTAAGCCTCTTCACATGGGTTTTACTTGGGGCTGGCCAGGCTTGTCTGGGTTTTCCCTTTGCCAGGACACTTGCATTGCAATCTATGCCCAGAGCAGGTCCCATTCTTGGACTCAAGGAGCCTTTGAGTTATCTTATGATTTACAAAAAATTCACTTTCACTATGTAAATTTCCTATTTTTGTATCCTCAAATGGATTTTTTGGTGGGGATATGGAGGAATCAACAAGGTCTGTGTTGCTGGTCTTTTTTGTTTTGTTGAAATCAGGGATGTTTTCTGTTGAGTAGTAACGTTTCAGTGCTACTTTGTAACTCATTATAAATTTTTCTAATTTGCAGTTCCCTTCTATAACAGACCTGAAGCTGGGACAGAGGTTTCATGCTATATTGCTTAGGAGTGTTGCTTGGAGTTCTGTTTTAAGGATACTAAGGTGAATCTGAGCTCACAGGAAGAAATCACCATGGTCTACACTGGAGGGTCCCTGTCATATTCAGGGGCAAGATCTCCCCCTGTAGTGGAGCCTGTGGTAGACCTGTGGGGGAAGGGAGAGGCACGGAAGGCCCCATCTGTGCTTCTAATGTTTGATTGATTAAGTTTGATAATGGGTAAAGTGTGTCTTATTGTTTTGTGTGTTTTGAATATGTGAATTCTTTTATGATGAAGTAGAAATGAGCACAGTGATGGTTAGGGATAACCACGCTGGGTGGCACTGGGTATGATAGTGCCAAAGTGTTTGTTGTCCCTGGCTGCAGTAATTACTTTTTTTTTTTTTTTTTTTAAGATTTACTTATCTGAAAGTCAGACATACAGAGAGAGGAAGAGACAGAGACAGAGACAGAGAGGGAGAGATCTTCCCTTTGCTGGTTTACTTTCCAGGTGGCAACAGCTGGGGCTAGGCCAGGCCAAAGCCAGGAGCCAAGAGTTTGTTCTGGCTCTCCCATGTGGGTGGCATGTGCCCAAGTGCTTGGGCCGTCTCCCACTGTGCTTCCCAAGCTATTAGCAGGGAGCTGGATTGGAAATAGAGCAACTGGGACACAAACCAGGGCCTATATGGGATGCCAGCATTGCAGGCAGCAGCTTTACTGGCTGTGCCACCATGCCAGCCATGAGGTACTCACTCTTGAGTAAGATACCCTTGCCTCTACCCTGATTTAGACTATCATCTCCAAATATTTGTGTATAAACTTACTTACATGTAGACCAGCATACGTTTATATGCATACATGCAGATTCACTGTATCTCAAACCACAGTGCAGAACTTTTTAAAAACTGTAAAATAACTGTTTCCTGTGAATATACTAAACATCACTGAGTTATTCACTTTAAATGTACAATTTTTAAAGGGGATGAAATTCATGGTGTGTGAATTGTCTCAATAAAACTTATTTAAATTTTTAAATTTTTCTAAATAACTCACTTTTTCAAAACAAGTTCTTTCCTGACTTTAGAATTCATATACAATATATAAAACTGGGAAACCTGCTAAAGTTGAAAGAAGGGAAAAGTGTATACTTTATATATTCACATTCCTAAGAAGCACCACCCTGAGGCTGTTGACTTCTGGTGCTGTTTCCATCCATTATTTTTTCATCCTATTATGTGTCATTTTTATGTAGATGACGTGGATTAAGATAATTTCTGGATTTAGAATTGTGCATCTTCATTTAGCTTTATAACATTTTAAATGTTGCCATGAATGCCTTATAAACATTTTAATGGCTTACAGTGCCACTGTACTTGTGTAGGAGTATAAAAGCTCATAATTCCCTGCTGTTCAACATTTTTACTATGAGAAGGAACACAGTAGTGGACATCTTTGAGCATAATCCTCATCATCATGTGTGGATTTATCTCCCTATGACTGTATGCCAAACAATATCCAAGGTTTTGACTGCTTTTAGACCTTTGATACGTATGTCAGAAAAGCAGGGCCTCTGTTGACCTAGAAGGCATCTTTGTTAGGGAACAGCCTGCTGTGGGCACACATGGCCCTGGAAGTCAAGCTTGGCAATGGATTGTGGGCTGTGCAACACCTGCCCACACTCTGTGGGTGCACTCTGGAAGCCCCCATCTCCCCTCAGAGCCCACATGAAGTATCTGTTTCATAGAAACCCAAACTGCATTCAGAATCCATGTTTGTAAGATACTATAATTCATTGAATGAAAAATGGTATGTTACTGTTTTACTTTTTTTTTTTTCTTTTAAAAGATCTTCCTTATTTATTTGAAGGACAGACTTACAGAGAGAGAGGGAGAGACAGAGAGAGAGAAAGATCTTCCATGTGCTGGTTGACTCCCCAAATGGCCCCAACAGCCAGGGCTGGGCCAGGCCAAAGTCAAGAGCTTTATGAGTTTCCCATGTGGATGGCAGGGGTCCAATTACTTGGCCATCTTCTGTTTTTCTCAGGCACATTAGCAGGGAGCTGAGTCAGACACAGAGCAGCCAGGACTCCAGCCAGCACTCATTTGCAGTGTCGGCATCGCAGGCAGCAGCTCAACTCACTGAGCCACAATGCTGGCCTCTTAATTTACTCTTTTTGATTAGGAGGATAAACAGGTATCTGTTTCTTAGACATTTCAGTTTTATAAGTTATCTATTCATACTCATTTTTATGCTCTTTTTTATCATGTTGTGTACATTACTTTGATTACATGTGATCAATTTGCTAGTTTTCTAGTTTGTGCTTATATTACATTCTGAAAAACTTTTATTTGTATTTAGAACAGTCTTTTATAGTTTACTCCCTTGATTTTTCACCTTGAAATGGGCTTTCTCATATAGATACTTTAAAAATAATTTTATGGCCAGCGCCGTAGCTCACTTGGTTAATCCTCTGCCTGCGGCACTGGGATCCCATATGGGCACCGGGTTCTAGTCCCAATTGCTCCTCTTCCAGTCCAGCTCCCTGCTGTGGCTTGGGAGGGCAGTGGAGGGTGGCCCAAGTGCTTGGGCCCCTGTACCCGCATGGGAGACTGGGAGGAAGCACCTGGCTGCTGGCTTCTGATCGGCGCAGCACCAGCCGTAGCGGCCATTTGGGGGTGAACCAACAGAAGGAAGACCTTTTTCTCTGTCTCCCTCTCTCATTGTCTATAACTCTACCTGTCAAATAAATTTAAAAAAATTTCTCCCTATTTATTATCTTATTTAATTTTTAATTTATATTAAACTTGGCAGTATTTTGATGAGTAATGTAAAGTGAACATCTTTTTTAAAAGATAGTTTTCCAGGCACTATTCATTATGTTCTTTTCCCTGTGATTTGTGGTATTTTTTTGTCCTGTATTAAATTCTTTTGTCTACTCTGATAAAAATATTTTGCTGCATTTTTTAAAAAAAGATTTATTTATTTACTTGAAAGGTCACGTTAGAGAGAGCAGCAGAGAGAGAGAGAGCTCTTCCATCTGCTGGTTCACTCCCCAGATGGCTGCAACAGTCAAGACTACGCCAGGCTGAAGCCAGGAGCCAGGAACTTTATCTGGTCTCCCACGTGGGTGCAGGGGCTGAAGCGCTTGGGCCATTCTATGATGCTTTCCCAGGCACATTAAGAGGGAGCAGGATAGGAAGTGGAGCAGGCTGGTCTCAATCCAGTGCCCAAATGGGATGCCGGCACTGCAGGTGGTGGCTTGACCCACTGCAGCACAGTGCTGGCCCCATGATGTTTTTTAAAAGAAAAAAGTCCTATTCTTTATATGTTTAATATTAACTAGATATTATTTTTGCTTAACTATTAACATTTACAGTGACTTATTTTTAATGGACTAATTTTAATGCTAACTTATTTCTTCTTTATACTTAATTCAAAATGGACTGGGTAGTTGGACAAATTGAGATTACTAGTTTTATAGATTCTATCCCATTTACAAGTGACTCAGATTCTAGGCATTGTATATAACAGAGACATGCATTTATGTGTAAGTCGTTGACCTTTTCTATTTCTGTTGATGTTTTTTAGAGTTTGTTATCTCGTATACTTTCAGCGATCAGTTTTGATATAAAAGAAGTTGGTCTTTTTGCTCAAGGTCTTGGGTATGAGCCTGTGGATTACTATCCTGGTTTGCTTAGAAATGTGAGTATTTTAAATTTATTAGTATTGAGATTTTCATTGCTGAATGTGCCATCAGCAAAAAGGATAAATAGAAATATTTCACTCCTCTGTGAGAGGTGTTTAACTTTTCTTTGTTTATCTCTTCTTACCTTGGGTGCACTTATGGCCATGTAAGGAAGAAGTGTGAGATGAGAGATCATGAGAAAGGAGGAGGAAACCCGGCAAGGTTTTAGTAAACCAAGCAGTCGGCCCCTTTCTTGTAATGCATCTCACTTATTCACTCAGAAGTTTTTTGGTAGAAGAGCTTTTGTTCCAGTATAAACACAGTCTTGTACTGTTGGGCAAATCTGATGTTTAAAATACCCTGATTAGAATCTTATGTTAAAGCAAAGCAGAAAATTCACTAAATAACCTTGTAAATAGTATTACATATTTTATCTTAGTATTTAAGCTATGTTTTCTTCTCCCTTGAATTTTAGCCAAATTCAAAAATTTTAATTTATTGTCTTTGCCTGTTTTTAAAAAATGTTATGAAATTTCTAGTGATTGTTAACCATCCTGGTCTTTTGAAAACTTTATAAAGGAAAAGGAGTTTTAAAAATAAGGAAACAAGAAGAAATAAGTTTAATTCTTTTTTAATGGGTTTGGTTTTCACTCCTAGGAAATTAATGATCATTAGATATAAAATCCCACTTACTGTTAAATGAGTCTTAGGCTGCTTTCCTTTCCTTCTGACAAAGTGAAACCTAAGGAGAGATCGGGTGGGGGGTGGGGAAGGAATCTCAGCGGAAATATCACTCACACCAAGAAAAATAGAACTGATGTAATCCTGTTTGCAGTGGGAGTTAACCTGCAACTGATTTTATTTTACAGATGGTTTTATCATTAGTGTCGGAACTCAGAGAGAATCATCTTAATGGATTTAACACTCAAAGGCGGTAGGTGTTAAACTAAACATCCCGCTTCTCAAGTTTCAAAATGTATCAGTTCAGTTATGAGAAAAAAAGTGGCCTAATTCATAGGAAATGCATTTTCACAGTTATGATTATATTCTGTGTTGAGAGATTATTTTAGTAGAGTACATGGGAAATTGGTGAGTTTCTTCATTTTCTATTTGTAGCCACTATTCTCTCAACTCTTATGGGACAGTAAGTAAATCATACAGTGTCTTTTGTGTACCCATTAGCTAAAAAGTCCTACATGTATGTGTAAGGAAGACAAAACAAGGGGAGCTTTTAGGCTTCCACTGGCTTCCTCGCTGTGTAAGAGGAGAATGTGAGTGAATGTGCTGCCCTCCCCGCACCCCTGCCAGTGTGTGTGTGTGTGTGTGTGTGTGTGTAGGGGGGATATTTACAAGGCAACAGATATTTGATGTGCACATGTGACCTATTTTAAGAAACATAATATTCCAAGATCTAGACTAAACAAATCAAATAGATTCAGACGAATTAAAAGACAACTAATCACATTACAAAAGTTACCTCACTCTGTGGAAGAATTCAGAGTTGTTTTTATTGGTGACCATTTCATTTTTAACAAATAGTTAACCAAGAGGATCTGGGGACTAAGAGAGACATAGTGATCTTTTGGTAAAGCTGTTGCCAATTACAAACTCTTATCAGAAATGGTCTTTGCCCCCACTCTTTAGGAGTCTATTGCATCTAACCCTTAAAGTCAACAATAAAATTCTTTGAAGAAAATATTCGGGAGAATCTTCATGACATTTGATTTGGTAATGATTTTTTAGATAGGACACTCAAAGAAAAAGCAACTAATTAAAAATAGAAAAGTTAGATATTTTCTAAATAAAGAATTTTGTGACTCAAAGGCTACTGTCAGGAAAGCAAAGAGATAGAGAAATGTTTTACAGATTACATATCTGGTGAGGTCATAATATCCAGAATATATAATGAACTTTAAAGGAAAAATAGAAAATAACAAATGTTACACTCACTGTGGAAAACAGTTTCACAGTGCCTAAAAACGTGAAACATAGAATTACTATATAACTTAGATGTGCATTTAAAAGAATTTAAAGCAGAAATTCAAGCAGATACCTGCATACCAATAGTCGTTTGTCACAGTGACCAATAGGTAGAAACAACCCAAGCATTAATCAACAGATGAATAGGTAAACAAAATATGATGTATAAATATAATGGAGTACTATTTGGCTATAAAAAAGAATGAAAGTTTGATATACATAAGAATGTGTGTGAATCTTGAAAATATGCTTAGCGCAATGGTAAGAGGAAAATTTATAGCAAAAGGTGCCTACATCAAGATATTGGAAAGGCACCAAATGAGCTTTCAGTGCATCTCAAGGATCTAGAAAAACTGTAGCAAACCAGACCCAAATCTAGTAGGAGAAGAGAAATAATTAAAATCAGAGAAGAAATCAACAGGATTGAATCCAAAAAAAATTACAAAAAAAATCAGCCGAACAAAGAGCTGTTTTTTGAAAAAAATAAGCAAAATTGACAAACCATTGGCCCAACTAACTAAAAAAAGAAAAGACCCAAATCAATAAAATCAGAGATGAAAAAGGAAACGTAACAACAGATACCACAGAAATAAAAAGAATCATCAAAAATTGCTACAAGGACTTGTATGCCAGCAAACAGGGAAATCTATCAGAAATGTATAGATTCCTGGACACATGCAACCTACCTAAATTGAACCAGGAAGACATAGAAAACCTAAACAGACCCATAACTGAGAAAGAAATTGAAATGGTAATAAAGGCCCTCCCAATAAAGAAAAGCTCAGGACCAGATGGATTCACTGCTGAATTCTACCAGACATTCAAAGAAGAACTAACTCCATTTTTTTCTCAAACTACTCAGAACAATCCAAAAAGAGGTAATCCTCCCAAATTCTTTCTTTTTTCCTTCTTATTCTTTTTTTTTTTTTTTTTTTTTTTTTAATACAGGGAGAGTGGACAGTGAGAGAGAGAGACAGGAAGAAAGGTCTTCCTTTTCCGTTGGTCCACCCTCCAATGGCCGCTGCGGCTGGCGTGCTGAAGTCAGCACACTACGCTGATCTGAAGCTAGGAGCCAGGTGCTTCCTCCTGGTCTCCCATGCGGGTGCAGAGCCCAAGGACTTGGGCCATCCTCCACTGCACTCCTGGGCCACAGCAGAGAGCTGGATTGGAAGAGGAGCAACCAGGACAGAATCTGGCACCCCGACCGGGACTAGAACCCAGTGTGCCGGTGCCGCAGGCAGAGGATTAGCCTATTGAGCCACGGCGCTCGCCCCAAATTCTTTCTATGAAACCAGCATCACCTTAATCCCTAAGCCGGAAAAAGATGCAGCATTGAAAGAAAACTACAGACCACTATCCCTGATAAACATAGACGCAGAAATCCTCAATAAAATTCTGGCCAATAGAATGCAACAACACATCAGAAAGATCATCCACGCAGACCAAGTGGGATTTATCCCTGGTATGCAGGGATGGTTCAATGTGCACAAATCAATCAATGTGATACACCACATTAACAAACTGGAGAAGAAAAACCATATGATTATCTCAATAGATGCAGAGAAAGCATTTGATAAAATACAACACCCTTTCATGATGAAAACTCTAAGCAAATTGGGTATAGAAGGAACATTCCTCAATACGATCAAAGCAATTTATGAAAAACCCATGACCAGCATGTTGAATGGGGAAAAGTTGGAAGCATTTCCACTGAGATCTGGTACCAGACAGGGATGCCCACTCTCACCACTGCTATTCAATGTAGTTCTGGAAGTTTTAGCCGGAGCCATTAGGCAAGAAAAAGAAATTAAAGGGATACAAATTGGGAAGGAAGAACTCAAACTATCCCTCTTTGCAGATGATATGATTCTTTATTTAGGGGATCCAAAGAACTCTGCTAAGAGACTATTGGAACTCATAGAAGAGTTTGGCAAAGTAGCAGGATATAAAATCAATGCACAAAAATCAACAGCCTTTGTATACACAGGCAATGCCATGGCTGAGAAAGAACTGCTAAGATCAATCCCATTCACAATAGCCACAAAAACAATCAAATACCTTGGAATAAACTTAACCAAGGACGTTAAAGATCTCTACGATGAGAATTACAAAATCTTAAAGAAATAGAAGAGGATACCGAAAAATGGAAAAATCTTCCATGCTCATGGATTGGAAGAATCAACATCATCAAAATGTCCATTCTCCCAAAAGCAATTTATAGATTCAATGCAATTCCAATCAAAACACCAAAGACATTCTTCTCAGATCTGAAAAAAAGTGATGCTGAAATTCATATGGAGGCACAGGAGACCTCGAATAGCTAAAGCAATCTTGTACCACGAAAACAAAGCTGGAGGCATCACCAGATTTCAGGACATGCTACAGGGCAGTTGTAATCAAAACAGCATGGTACTGGTACAGAAACAGATGGAAAGACCAATGGAACAGAATGGAAACACCAGAAATCAATCCAAACATCTACAGCCAACTTATATTTGATCAAGGATCTAAAACCAATTCCCGGAATAAGGACAGTCTATTCAATAAGTGTTGCTGGGAAAACTGGATTTCCACGTGCAGAATCATGAAGCAAGACCCCTACCTTTCACCTTACACAAAAATCTACTCAACACAGATTAAAGACCTAAATTTATGACCCGACACCATCAAATTATGAGAGAACATTGGAGAAACCCTGCAAGATACAGGCACTGGCAAAGACTTCTTGGAAAAGACTCCAGAAGCACAGGCGGTCAAAGCCAAAATTAACAATTAGGATTACATCAAATTGAGAAGTTTCTGTACAGCAAAAGAAACAGTCAGGAAAGTGAAGAGGCAACCAACAGAATGGGAAAAAATATTAGCAAACTATGCAACAGATAAAGGATTAATAATCAGAATCTACAGAGAGATCAAGAAACTCCACAACAACAAAACAAGCAACCTACTTCAGAGATGGGCCAAGGACCTTAACAGACATTTTTCAAAAGAGGAAATCCAAATGGCCAACAGACATATAAAAAAATGTTCAAGATCACTAGCAATCAGGGAAATGCAGATCAAAACCACAATGAGGTTTCACCTCACCCCAGTTAGAATGGCTCACATACAGAAATCTACCAACAACAGATGCTGGCGAGGATGTGGGAAAAAAGGGACACTAATCCACTGTTGGTGGGAATGTAAACTGGTAAAGCCACTATGGAAGTCAGTCTGGAGATTCCTCAGAAACCTGAATATAACCCTACCATACAATCCAACCATCCCACTCCTTGGAATTTACCCAAAGGAAATTAAGTTGGCAAACAAAAAAGCTGTCTGCACCTCAATGTTTATTGCATCTCAATTCACAATAGCTAAGACCTGGAATCAGCCTAAATGCCCATCAATAGTAGACTGGATAAAGAAGTTATGGGACATGTACTCTATTACTCTATAGAATACTGTTCAGCAGTAAAAAAATAAATAAATAAAATAAACAAAAAAACCAAAAACAAAAAACAAACCAACAACAACAACAAAAAAAAAAAACAATGAAATCTGGTCATTTGCAACAAAATGGAGGAATCTGGAAAACATCATGCTGATTGAAATAAGCCAGTCCCAAAGGGACAAATATCATATGTTCTCCCTGATTGGTGACAACTAACCGAGCATCAAAAAGGAAACCTGTTGAAGTGAAATGGACACTATGAGAAACAGTGACTTGATCAGCCCTTGTCCTGACTGTTGGTGTACAATTTAATACTTTATCCCTTTTAGTATATTTTTTGTTCTACTTAATACTATTAGTTGAACTCTGTAATTAACACACAATTATTCTTAGGTGTTTAAATTTAACTGAAAAGTGATCTATGTTAAATATAAGAGTGGGAATAAGAGAGGGAGGAGATGTACAATTTGGGACATGCTCAATCGGACTTGCCCCAAATGGTGGAGTTAGAAACGTGCCAGGGGATTCCAATTCAACCCCATCAAGGTGGCATGTGCCAATGCCTTCTCACTAGTCAAAGTGATCAATTTCAGTTCACAATTGATCATAATCATAGGTCTAAGAGTCAAAGGGATCACATAAGCAAGACTAGTGTCTGCTAATACTAACTGATAGAATAAAAAAAGGAGAGAACAATCCAACATGGGAAGTGGGATACACAGCAGACTCATAGAATGGCAGATGTCCTAAACAGCACTCTGGCCTCAGAATCAGCCCTTAAGGCATTTGGATCTGGCTGAAGAGCCCATGAGAGTATTACAGGTATGGAAAGCCAAGACACTCTGGAAAAACAAACAAACAAACACACACACACACACACACACACACAAACCTAAATGAAAGATCTCTGCGAGTGAGATCCCAGTGGAAAGAACGGGCCATCAAAGAAGGAGGAACCTTTCTCTGAAGGGAGGAGAGAACTTCCACTTTGACTGTGACCTTGTCTAAATAAGATTGGAGTCAGTGAACTCAAAAGGCTTCCATAGCCTTGGCAACTCATGACAAGAGCCTAGGGAGATTACTGACGCCATAAACAAGAGTGTCAATTTGTTAAGTCAACAACAGGAATCACTGTGCACTTACTCCTCATGTAGGATCTCTGTCCATAATGCACTGTTCAATGTGAATTAATGCTATAACTAGTACTCAAACAGTGTTTTACACTTTATGTTTCTGTGTGGGTGCAAGCTGTTGAAATCTTTACTAAATATATACTAAATTGATCTTCTGTATATAAAGAGAATTGAAAATGAATCTTGATGTGAATGGAATAGGAGAGGGAGTGGGAGTTGGGAGGATTGCAGGTGGGACGGAAGTTATGGGGGGGGAAGCCATTGTACTCCATAAGCTGTACTTTGGAAAATTATATTTATTAAATAAAAGTGAAAAAAAATTTTAAAAAAAGAAAATATACTTAGCAAAATAAGCCAGACACAGAACAGTTATTTTTTCCACATACATGAGGCACTTGGAATAGGCAAATTCACAGAAACAAAGCTGAATGAGGGTTACCAGGGGTTGGAGGAGAGAATGGTGTTATTTGATGGGTACAAAGTTTAAGTTGAGGCTGATGAGAAACCTTTGGTATAGATAGCAATGGTGAGGAGATAGTAAATGGAAGTTTTTAATGTCACTGAATGGTTACCACTTAGAAATGGTTAAAAGATAGCTATTATTTATTTATGTTTTACCACAAATTAAATAAAAAATTGAACAGGAAAAAATCAAATGTTTGAAGTGTGCCACAGCATATTCCTTAAAATGGCTAAAATTTAAAATGTTCTGCTAGCATATGTTTAAGGATACATGTAACTGTTTGTTTGCTCCAACACTGCTTATGAGAATGTGAAATGGACTAGCCACTTTGGTAAATTGTGTGGAAGTTGTTATAGAGTTCAGTCACTGTACAGCCTACCAGTTCTGCTCTTGATTATTGACTCAGAACTAGTGACAGCATAGGTATTCTCTAGGACTAATATGCAGATGGTCACAACTGCTTTATTTATAATAGTTCAAGACTAGATATAACCCAAAGGACCAGCCACAACAAATGATAAACACATTTCTCTCTCTCTCTTTCTAAGTTAGAATGACATAGAGATCTGTCTGCTGGTTCACTCCCCAAATAGCCACAATAGCCGGGTGTGGGTCATGTCAAAGCCAGGATCCAGGAATTCCATCCTGGTTTCCCACTTGGGTGGAAGTGATCGTCATCTGCTGTCTGCCCAGGCACATTAGAAGGAAGCTGGATCTGAAGTGGAGTAGTTGGAATTCAAACTAGTACTCTTATATGGTTTGCAGGTGTCATAAGGACAATGTTAACTCACACTGTACCACAATGCCAGCCCCATCTTTGTTTTTCAGTTAACAATTTCACCTTAAAATTTATGGAGTACAGCATCAATGTTAGAAAACCAAATCAGATTAGTTAGCATTCCCATCTCTTTAAACATTAAAAAAGTTTTTCCCCCCATTATAGTAATTGTAGGGACAGGCATTTAGCCTAGTGGTTAAGATACCTGTTAATTTTTACTATCCCACATTATACTTGGGTTCAGTGCCTCGCTCCGACTCCTGACTCCAGCTTTCTGAGAATGCAGACCCCAGTAGACAGTGGTGATGGCCCTAGTAATTGGGTCGCTGCCATTGCATTTTGGAGACTCAGATCAAGTTCCCAGTTCCTGGCTTCCTCATAGCCTATCTCTGCTATTGCAGGCAATTGGGGAGTGAACCATTGCATGAGAGTTCTCTCTCTGTTGATCTGCTTCTCAAATAAAATTAAAAATAATTGTACATATTCAGCAGATACAGTATGACACTTGAACACATGCATACTATATGTACAGGTCAAATCAGGATAACCAGCACCTCACTCTTCCTGACACCTTTTGTTGACTGGAACCCTCAGACTCTTCTCTGTTTGCTCAGAAAATCTGTGATAGATCTGCAGTCACCCTCACTGAGCTCTGAACATTAGGAACTTCCTCTTTTTGTTTGTGCAGTGATTTGGGACCCATTACCTAAACTCCCTTTAACTCCCCTCTCCCTAGAGAAACAAATTTTTGAAAATCTATTACTATTATCTAAAATTGAAGATACAGTCATAGACTGTATTAGGCAACTTTCTGTCACTATAACAAAATGCCTTACAGGCTGCTTGTGAAGATAAAGAGGCTTATTTAGCTCACAGTTTTGGAGATTCAAGAGCATGGCACCTACATTGGCTCAGCTCTGGTGAGGGCCTTCTCTAAGCTGTGTCACATCATGGTGAATGCCCTGGCAGAAGCCTGCGTCACAACAAGTGATCACATCTTGAACCAGGAGCACAGAGACTGGTGGAACCAAACTCAAGCTTTTGTAACAATTTTCTCAGGAGAACTCAAGGCATGGCATGAGAACTGAATTCCAGGGCCACTCCCAGTGAGCTCAACACCTGCCACTAGGCCCTTCTCCTGATAACACCATCTTGGGACCATGTCTTTAATCACAGTGATCCTTTAGGGATGCTGAAATCATATCCAAACCATAGTACTGTGAGATAATATTTCTAAATCTCACACCCCATAAAGGGCTTATATCTAGGATGTGAGGTTACTTCAGGGAGATACTGGAAAAAATATAATTAAAAGATAAGGGGTTTTTAAGATACGTTTTTATTTATTTGAAAGGCAGAGTGAAAAAGACCAAGATCTCCCTTCTGTTGATTCACTCCTCAGATTCCTACAATAGCTGGAACTGGGCTAAGCTGGAGCCAGGCCCTGGGAACTCAATCTGGTCTTCCACATGGTTGGCTGGTACCCAGCTTGTTGAGCCATCAATGCTGCCTCAAACAATGTTTAGTAATAGAAGCTAGAATGGGAAGCAGAACTGAGGCTCCAACCTAGACACTTCAATCTGGGATGTGAGCATCCCAAGTTGCATCTTAATCAGCAAACAGTTACCTCACAGTAAGTTTATTTTGATACAAAAAATTTTTGAAATCTGTGCATTTTTTGCAGTAAATATTTCCCTGAACCTTTTGAAGATTCCTCATATGTGAAGAACTCAATAATACAAGACTCATGACTCAGTTTAAAAATGGGCAAAAGATTGAAATACACATTTCACCTAAAGTATATACATACCAATAAACACATGAATAATTGTAAGCAAATGTTTGTAGCATTACTCATAATAGACAAAAAGGGGGGAAGCAATCCCAGATATCCCTCAACTCATGAATAGGTGAACAGTGTGCTATGTCTTTATAATGAAATTATATTCCTCAGTGAAAAGTATGCACCATGGATCAACCTCAAAACTGGGGTAGGCATTTGACAAAGTGGTTAGGGAGCTACTTGGTGGAGCTGCCATATGGCATTGCAGGTTAAGACATCACCTGCATTGCTAGTGTCTCATATGGCCACCAGTTCACATCCTGGCTGTTCCAGTTTGGGTCCAGCTCAGAAGATGGCTTGAGTACTTGGGCCCATGCCACTCAACATCGGAGACCTGGATGGAGTTCTTGGATCCTGGCTTCAGCTTAGCCTAGCCCTAGCCATTGTAGCCATTTGGGGAGTAACCCAACAGATGGGAGCTCGCTCGCCCCCCCCCCCCCCGGCCTCCATCCCTTCCTGTCTATAACTCTGCCTTTCAAATAAAATAAATAAGTTGTAGAAAAGAAGCCACTTGATATGCCTGTATCCCATATTGGAATGTCTGGGTTTGAGTGTTGGCTCTACTTCTGATTCCAGTGTCTTGCTAAGATGCACCCTGGGAAGCAGGAAGTGATGGCTCAAGTACTTGGGTCCCTGCGACCCACAAGGGAGACCCAGACTAAGTTCTGGGCTCCTGGCTTCAGCCCTGGCTGTCATGGGCATTGAGGGAGTTGAGCCAGTGGATAGGAGCTTTCCATGTTTATTTCCTTCTCTCTGTCTCTGCCTTTTAAAATTAAAATTTTAAATTATGATAAGTAAAGTGAGCCATTGGCAAAAGACCTATGTTTATTGTACGATTCTATGGTGGAATGAGAAGGCCATGCCAAGATGGCCGCTGGCAACAGAGTCTGCCTGGCAACAGGCTGTGATTGGATGATTTCAGAAACCACATGACAGTGGAGTCTGCCTGGGAACAGGCTGTGATTGGTTAGGGCATAGACCGCCCCTTGACCAGATTGGCTGCCTTGGCTATATAAGCTGTTGTAGCAACTGAAATAAACGAGTCTGCAGGCAGCTTGCCTCAGGCCTGCTTTCACCTGACTCCTGGGGTCTGTGTGGTGACTCTGCACCTCTTGCCCCCACCATGCTCCTCCTCTCAGAAATGAATCCACCTCAACATGATTCCATTCATATGAATTGATTAGAATAAAAGAATCTAGACATAAAGTAGATTAGGTGTTGCCTAAGGCTGGGGTAGGAGTAGATTTTCCTGCAAATGGACACAAAGGATCCTTCTATAGTGATGGAAATGTCATAAACCTAGATGATAATGAGTTTTCTGAATTAGTGAATTTATTAAAAGTCATTTAATTGTATTTTTAAAGTATGTAAGTTTTGTGGTACTGTGAAGTATGCATTAAAAGTGTGAAGAAAAATCTCTAAGGTACACAGAGTGCACTCATTTATTTTATGTACCAGTTAAAGACTTGGATTTTGTTGTGAGAGGAATACCAAATAATGAATCTACACTCCCAAAACATGTAATACAGTGTATAATTTTTAAAAACTCATGTAATCCCCATCATAAAAACAATGAAAATAAAAGATGCACAAAGGAGAATGAGAAGGGAATCAAAGCAGAAATTCTGAAACTGAGAATAAACAAAATAATTTTCTTTTTTTTTTTAAAGATGTTAGTAGGTTTTTAAAAAAGATTTATTTACTTATTTGAGAGGCAGAGTTATAGACAGAGATCTTCCATCTGCTGGTTCACTCCCCAGATGGCTGCAACAGCCGGATCAGGGCTGATCTAAAGCCAGGAGCCAGTAGCTTCCTCCAGGTTTCCCACATGGGTGCAAGGGCCCAAACACTTTGGACATCTTCACTGCTTTTCCAGGCCATTAGCAGGGAGTTGGTTCAGAAGTGGAGCAGCTAGGACTCAAACTGGTGCCCTTATGGGATGCCAGCACCACAGACAGACGTTTAACCCTATTGGGCCACAATGCTGGCCCCAACAAAATAATTTTATGAGATAACTGTTAATAAATGAAAGTAACCAGTTAATGATCTGAAAATGTATTTGCAGCAAACTGCTAAGATTATTATGAAAACTATATAAGTAACTTCTGCAATGCAGTAATAAAGAGGCAAACGCTCCAGTATGGAAATGGGTAAGGAATATAACCAAGTCATTACCAAAAAGGATAACTGAATTAATAATAAACATTAAATAAATTCCTCAGGAATGATGTGAACAAGATTGCAGAATAGTAAGCCCCAGACCTTGTTCTCCCACAGAGACATCAACTTGACAGTTCATGGCCTAGAAAGCTTTTATGAGAACTCCAGAAACCAATTAAGTCACAGTACCATGGGCAAGCTCAAAGAAATTTATTGAAATTGGTGAAAAAGCAAGAAACTTTCATATCAACCATGATACCTTCCCCAAAGCTGGCATAGCTTTGCCAGATTGAGAGAAAATCCCAGCTTCTAACTTCTCCCTTGGGAGAAGACAGAAGAGTAGAGCGTGCATCCAACATTTCACCTTCCCAGGGGGTTTCTGTCTGGCCTGATTTGGAGCACTGATGGGGAACTTGTGTACTTTGGAGGCCACAGAGGACAAAATAAAGCTCAGTACTGCAGATGGAAGCTGGCACTGCTCAGCAGGATTGGGGAAAGTGCACAGCCTGCAGCTTTTCCCTTGGGAAGAAAAGAGAAGAGTGGAACATGCATCCAACATTCTGGCTTCTCTGGGAGCTGCCAGAGGGACTGGTTTCTGTCTTCTTTGACTCTATGCTGACAGGGATTTGGCATATTTTGGATGCCTGAAGGCCACCAGCAACAAAATAAAGCTCAGTGGTTTATTGCAGCATCAGAGAATCTGTGAAACACCAGAGGAAACGAGACTAAAATTTCTTGAAGAAACTGGTAAAACTCTCTATTTGGCGAATTACATGCACGAGTCTGGAAAAGGTTTGAGGGACTTATAGAATCTTTAGTTGGACTAATTGGTGAAAGTCTTTTCTTGTATGAACCAGTCCATAAAAACTGAGAGTGGTGATGGTTTTTAAATGCTCAAAACACAGCCAAAATAATAGAACATATGAAGAAACAGGGAAGCATGGCCTAAACAAAGGATCAAAATTAGTCTCCAGAAACCAACCCTAAAGAAATGGTGATTGGAAGTGAGCATTCATCCTAGAGGTTAAGACACTGGTTAAGATCCCCACTTCCAGGCCAGCGCTGTGGCTCACTAGGCTAATCCTCCACCTGCAGCACCGGTACTCTGGGTTCTAGTCCCAGTTGGGGCGCCGGATACTAGTTCCGGTTGCTCCTCTTCCAGGCCAGCTCTCTGCTGTGGCCCGGGAGGGCAGTGGAGGATGGCCCAAGTGCTTGGGTCCCTGCACCCGCATGGGAGACCAGGAGGAAGCACCTGGCTCCTGGTGTACCGCTGGCCGTAATGACCGTTCGGGGAGTGAACCAATGGAAGGAAGACCTTTTTCTCTGTCTCTCTCTCACTAACTCTGCCTGGCAAAAAAAAAAAAAAAAAAAAAAAAAAAAACCACATCCAGGGCAGGCACTCTGCTGTAGCTGATAGCATCGCATATGGGTGCCTGTTCGAGAGTCGGGCTGCTCCACTTCCAATCCAGTTATCTACTAACGAGCCTGAGAAAGCAGCATAAGATAGAAGATGGCCCAAAAAAGGGAGACTTAAATGAAGCTCCTGACTTCTGGCTTCAGTCTGACTCAGTCCAGGCCTTTGCAGTTATTTGGGATATGCACCAGCAGATGAAAGATTCTCTCTCTCTCTCTCTCTCTCTCTCTCTCTCTCTCTGTGTGTGTGTGTGTGTGTGTGACTTTCTCTCCATCTCTCTCTTTCTATCCACTTCTCTTTCTCTCTCTCTAACTCTGCCTTTCAAGTAAATAAATAAATCTTAAGAAAAAAAAAGGTTCTCACATCCCATATCAGAGTGTGTGAGTTCAATACTGGTTCTGCTTTTGATTCCTGCTTGTTCTAATGCAGACCCTGAGACGTAGTAGTGATGGTTCAAGTATTTGGGTTCCTGCAACCCATGTGAGAGATCTGTATTAAGTTCTTGGCTCCTGACTTCAACCTCAGCTTGGAGCCATTGTGATCATTTGGAAGAGTGAACCAACACTTGAGAGTTGAGTGTCTGTCTGTCTCTTCTTTTTTTCCCTCTTCCTCCTTCACCTCCTACTCTCAAATAACTATCCTTTTAAGTTAAAAGAAAAAGAAATGGGGGGCCGGCTCTGTAGCATAGTAGGTTAAGCCTCTACCTGCAGTGCCAGCATCCCATATGGCACCAGTACAAGTCCTGGTTGCTCCACTTCTGATCCAGCTCTTTGCTGTGGCCTGAGAAAACAGTAGTAGATGGCCCAAGTCCTTGGGCCCCTGTTCCATGTGGGAGACCTGGAAGAAGCTCCTGGCTCCTGAATTCGAATCAGCCCAGCTTAGCTGTTGCAGCCATTTAGGGAGTGAATTAGCGGATGGAAGACTTTCCCTCTCTCTCTTTCTCTGTCCCCCTCCTCTCTCCTCTTCCCCCCACCTCTCTGTAACTGTCTTTCAAATATAAATAAATCTTTAAAAAAATAGAAGGAAGGAAATAACAATGATTACAGCAGAAATAGAGATTTAAAATGCAGTTTTTTAAAAATCAGCAACAATTTTTTAAAATAAAGATTTAATTAGGCTAAATAAGGAAAAAAGAGTACTTGAAAAACAAGAAGCAAAAAGAAAATCATAGAAATGACAACTGATGCCACTTAAAGAAAATGGCTCATAAGAGACTACTATGAAAAATTATACTCTGATGTATTGGATAAATCGACAGAAGCATATAATACTGAATCATTAAGAAATGAAAACCTGAATGAACTTAAAGCAGTAAGGAGATTGTATCAGTTATTCAAAACCTTTCAACAAAGAAAACCCAGGACTAGATGGCTTCACTGAAGAATTCTGTGTAACATTTAAAGAATTAACTGCAATCCTTCCCAAACAGTTCCAAAAAACTGAAGAGGGGACACTTTCAAACTCATTTTATGAGGCCAGCATTGCCCCACCATCAATCAAACAAAGATACTAAAAGAAAACAGAGGTAGACATTTGGTGCAGCAGTTAAGGTACAACCTGAGACGCCTGCATCTGTTGTCAAAATGCTTGGCTTCAAGTCCCAGCTCTGCTTCTGATCCCAGCATCTTGTTAATGCACACTCTGGGAGGCAGCAAATGATGGCTCAAGTACTTGGCTCTCTGCTACCCATCTACATTGAGTCTTGGCTTTGAGGAGTGAACAGACAGGCAATTAATTCTCCCATTCTCTCTCTCTCCCTTTCAAAAAAGCACAAGTAAATGAATGCAATAAAAAAAAAAAGGTTAACATTGAATCTTGGTGTAGAAACGCTTGGCAAAATACTAGCAAAACATATTCACTCCATTGAAATGATTATGCACATGACAAGTGAAATTTATTTGTGGAAAGCAAGGATCATTCATCATAAAGAAATCAGTCAGTGAAATATACCACATCATCAGAGTGATGAACAAAAACCATATGATCATCAGAACAACCATTTGACCAAAACTCAACACCCATTATGATAAAAAAAAAAAAAACACTCAACAAATTAGGGATAAAAGGAAATTATCTCAATACAGGAAAGGCCATATTTGAAAATCCTGTAGCTCAATGAAGAGCTGAAAGTTTTCCTTTCAGGAAAAGGTAAAGGTGTCTGTATTCGTCTGCTTTTTGTTTCTTTAGGTAAAATACCTCAGAGGAATTTCTTTGGGAATCAAAAGGTTTATTTCAGCTCTCAATTTGGAAATTAAAGTTCAGTAGCTAGGAACCCTATAGTCCAGCATCTATGGAGGCTGATTATGGTGTATGTGGAGGCATGATTACATGATGAGCCAGGAAGCTGAGAGAGAGACAGCATGACAGAACTTGAATTCAAATAATAATCCTCTTGGGAGAACCACCTTCTGAGGTCACGACCCCAGAGACCTAAAAACTTCCCATCGGCCCCACCCACCTCCTAGCAGGTTTCCATCACTCATTAACATTAAGATGTCAGAGCTTATTTAAATATCTGCATGAATTTTATGGAGAGATAAGCCCTACTAAACTCAAAACAGTGTCTTCATCTCCTCTCATTTTTATACCATATAGGACTAAAAAATCCTTGCCAGAACCAGTAGGCAGCAAACAGACAATAAGCAAAAGAAATAATTGGCATTCAAATTGGAAAGGAAGAAGTAGTAATATCTATTCACTGATGACATGATCTTATATATAGAAAACTCTAAAAGATTCTACCAAAAGGGAATTAAGCAACTAATTCAAAGTTGCAGGATATAAAATCAGCACACACAAAGCCCAATTGCATTTCTATACAGTAACAATGAACATCCAGAAAGGAAATTTAGAAAAATAATCCCACTTAGCATAGCATCAAAACAATAAAATATTTAGGAATAGAACTAACCAAGGAAGAGAAAAGAATCACTGGAAATTACCAAACATTACGGAATTTAAAAAGATACAAATAGACATCCATGTTCATGAATCCAAGAAGATTTAAAAGGACTTAAAATGTCCATACTATCAAAAGCAATCTATAGGTTCGTCATCATGCCTAATGATGGCAGTTTTTGCAGAAATAAAAAAATCACATTCCTCAATTAGCAAAAACAGTTTTGAGAAGTAAAACTCAGTTGGAGACCTCACACTTCCTTTTTCAAAGCATGTATAAATTTTCAATAGTAAAAATAATGTAGTACTAGCATTACTGGACATACTGTCCAGTGAAACAGAATAGAGAGCCTAGAGATGAATATTCACATAAATGAACAATTTGGTCTTTGGCAAAGATTCCATAGATATGAGATGGGAAAAGGATAATCTCTTCAGAAAATGGTGCATGGCAAGGGGGCAGAATTTGGTGCAGTGGTTAACATGGCTCTGTGGCCTATATTAGAGTGCCTGGTTCGAGCCCTGGCTCTGCTTCTGATTCCAGCTTCCTACAAATGCATGTCTGGGTTAGCAGCAAATGATAACTCAAGCAGTTAGGTTCCTGCCATCCACCTGAGAGATCTGGACTGAGTTCCTGATTCATGGCTTTGGCCTGGCTCAGTTCTGACTGTTGCAGGCATTTGGGAAATGAACCAGTGATCTCTGTAGCATTTACCTTTGGTGGTGCACTATTGTCTTTCTGTAACTTATCAGCAAGATGGTTTTGGAACGATAATTAATGTGTTTTCTAGTCCGTCATGTAAGTTGTTAACAAAAAAGATCATTTAGCTTGAGTTTAAATGTCTTAAAATGTTATTCGCTGGGATAAGAGAGAATAGGGTGTGTTTGTATGTTGGAAAATGCTTTTTCTTGTGGATGTTTTGCCCAGAACCCAGCATTTGCATTGAGTCAGGGCTGTATGGCTGTTTGTGAAATTGAAGGATGCTTTAGAGTTGCATGTACACATGCCTCACCCAGAACCATTGGAGATGAGAAAGCAGGCAGTTGTTAGTCCTGCTCCCTGAAAGACCTGTTAAGTGCAATCTCCCCCTTCTCCATTATCTGGAAAGAAAAGGAAGAGAGTTGGCCTCATTGGATGGGCAGGAGAGACAACTGTGACACCCAGGACATTTTTCAAGCACCAAAGCACATGACTCCAGATTGTATCTCCTAGTTAGGATGAAAAAAGTCCAAGGTAATTTTCCTGAAAAAACTTTATTCTCATGTAAACTCAGGTAGTTCTTGGGTCAGTGAAAAATGTAAGCAGGCCAACTGATACCCTGAGTGACTTTAAGTTCTTTGCAGCCTTCACGTCTCCCCTTCTGGTTTGAAACTTCCCAGAGTGTGGAGATCCAGCTTCAAGCAGAGGCTTATGTAATACTTTCCAAACTGGATTATGCTAAACATTTCAGCTTGACTGGTTGCCAGCAAGCAGCACTTCCAAATGATTTCTGCACAAGAATTCAACTGCAGAAGGCTGGATGGTAACCATTTCCTACTAGAAACATCTGTCCTGTGTGGCTGTACTGTACCTTTCAAACCATCTGCAGCAAACCATGGAACTACACGATGAACTGACAATGCTCAGAAGGTCACTCCATCTGGATGGTTTGTAATACATGAAAGGAGAGAATTTAAACAGTCAGTCATTGAATTGTTGATTTTACTTGGTGGCAAGTGAAACTATTTTAAGCGTTATGACAAGACTATTTATCAGGCCTCTTAAAAATAATGCAAAAGGAGAAACTACATTAATTTTCTGCTTTTTGTTCCTCTGACAATCTATGCATCTGAAATTATGAGACCAATTTCTGCATAGCCAGTGAGGCTTTTTGAATCTTTTGAAATGAATTTTAAACATTCAAGTGTTAAAAAGTAGAGGGGAAAACCCATATAAATGCTCTCTAGGGCAGAAACAAAACAAAACGCCACACATGAAAGTGGCATTATTTATATGCTTAATGTTGGGGGCTTTTGACTGCTTGAACATTTGAAGTCATACTAGTGAAAGGGAAAGAATGACAAAACCCAGTTTCACAGATGGAATATCCTGGATTGAAGCGCATTCCAGAGATTTGTTTGCTCACTCTGCTATACTCTGATTCCAGTTTTTGGATTTGTAAATCTTAAAAATGTACAGATACTTTCAACTGTGTAGGAGAATGTTATATAGTATTATGACACATAAATATAACTAATCACAGCAGCGACTCTGAGGTGACTTCAAAAAGTTCATGGAAATTACAATGGAAAAAAAGTTCATTTGGGTGCAAAAATTTTCAAACCATCTTTTTTTTTTTTAAAGATTTATTTATTTTGAAAGAGTTACACAGAGAGAGGGGAGAGAGAGAGAGAGAGGAAGAGGGAGAGAGAGAGAGAGAGAGAGGTCTTCCATCTGATGGTTCACTCCCCAATTGGCTGCAACAGCTGGAGCTGTGCTGATCCAAAGCCAGGAGCCAGGAGCTTCCTCCGGGTCTCCCATGCGGGTACAGGGGCCCAAGGACTTGGGTCATCTTCTACTGCTGTCTCAGGCCTAAAAGAGATTTGGATCAGAATTGGAGCAGCCAGGTCTCGAACTGGTGCCCATATGGGAAACCGGCACTTCAGGCCAGGGCAGTAAACCTCTGCACCACAGCACTGGCCCCCAAACCATCTTTTTTCATAAAACTTATTTTTCATGAATCCTTCATATGTGTGTATTACAAAATCTTTTTTGTACAAGATTTTAATGGTTTTTTTTTTTTTTTTTTTTTTTTTTTTTTTTTTTTTTGACAGGCAGAGAGAACAGAGAGAGAGACAGAGAGAAAGGTCTTCCTTTGCCGTTGGTTCACCCTCCAATGGCTGCCACGGCCGGCATGCTGCGGCCGGCACACCGCGCTGATCTGATGACAGGAGCCAGATGCTTCTCCTGGTCTCCCATGGGGTGCAGGGCCCAAGCACTTGGGCCATCCTCCACTGCACTCCCTGGCCACAGCAGAGAGCTGGCCTGGAAGAGGGGCAACCGGGACAGAATCCGGTGCCCCGACCGGGACTAGAACCCGGTATGCCGGTGCCGCAAGGCAGAGGATTTGCCTAGTGAGCCGCGGCGCTGGCCTTTAATGTGTTTTAATTCCACTTTTCATGAACTTTTTAAAGTCGCCATGTGTTTGACAGCTGTCTTTCAGCTATCAGAGTTATCACTGTGCCATTCTAGTACCTGATGTCGTGAAATCAGTTTCTGCTCAAGGCAGAAGAGTGCACTTGGTTTAATTTGTAATTCTCTAGACAGCTGTGAACTTCTGAGTTCTGAGTCTCACATAAGCTTTGAGGATGGCAAACAGGACTTCCTGGTTTAGGTCTTTTAAAAAAAGGACTTTAAAAGCTCATAAAAGTTACTCAATGCCGGCACCACGGCTCAATAGGCTAATCCTCCACCTTGCGGCGCCAGCACACTGGGTTCTAGTCCCAGTCGGGGCACCAGATTCTGTCCCGGTTGCCCCTCTTCCAGGCCAGCTCTCTGCTGTGGCCGAGGAGTGCAGTGGAGGTTGGCCCAAGTGCTTGGGCCCTGCACCCCATGGGAGACCAGGAGAAGCACCTGGCTCCTGGCTTCGGATCAGCGCAGTGCGCCGGCCGCGGCGGCCATTGGAGGGTGAACCAACGGCAAAGGAAGACCTTTCTCTCTGTCTCTCTCTCTCTCTTTCCACTCTGCCTGTCCAAAAAAAAAAAAAAAAAGTTACTCAAAAAGCATTTGGGCATCAAATTGCTTTTAAATTCAGTCTACTAATAAGTATAAATTAGTTCAGTTCAAAGATTAGATTTCCCTTAAAGCTATATATGGCTCAGTACATTCAGAAAAGTCCCTAAAAGAAGTTACCTTGCTTAATTCTAAAATTATTAAAGAAAAAGAAAAGACTATGTGGTCACCCTCATTCAGTAGAGCAAATTAGGAATGTGTCAGATGTCCAGAGGGCATTCTACTGGCATAGGCATCTCAGAGTTTAGCAATTCTTAGTAAATTCAGTTAAGAATTTTATGCATTAGGGGAAGACCCAGGTAAGACTCTGGTTAAGATGCCAGCATCTCATATTGGGGGCCTGGGTTCAAGAACTAGCCACAGCTCCTGACTCCTAATGCAGAGCCTGGGAAGCAGCAGTGATGGCCAAAGTGATCGAGTTGTTGCCATCTTCTTGGGAGATCTGGGTTGAATTTCTGACTCCCAGGTTTGGCCCAGCCCAGTGCTAGCCACTGTGAGTATTTAGGGAGTGAAACGGAAGATGACAGTTCTCTCTATTTTTATCTCTCATACAAAAATTAAACCTTTTTACTGGGGCCGACACTGTAACACAGCTGGTTAAGCCATAGCCTGTGATGCCGGCATCTGATATGGGTATGGTTCAAATCCTGGCTTCTCCACTTCTGATCCAACTCCCTAATAATGCACCTGAGAAAGCAGCAGAGGATGGGTTTGTCCTTAGGGCTCTTAACCCACATGGGAGACTCATATGGAGTTCCAGGCTACTGGCTTTGGTCTGGCCCAGCCCTGGCTGTTACAGCCATTTGGGAAGTGAACCAGAGGATGGAAGACCTCTACCTCTCTCTCTGTCTCTCCCCTTCTCTGTAACTCTGCACTTCAAACAAATAAATAAATCTTTTTTAAAAAAACCTTACTAATATATTGTAGATTTGCCTGATTAGGAATACCTTAAACTGTTAACCTGGTTAATTACCATTTTATCCTTACTGCTTTTGCCAGCTGGTATGCCCTGTGGACATCCTTCAGTGGGCTTTGCCATGTGCCAGGGAGTTTGTGCACATTGTTTTGAAAAGCAGCCATCCTTAACGAAGAAAGAATCAGGAGTTAGGGGATAAACCTATCCCCCAAATGACACCATCTGTCAGAAATGCAAATTGTGGGGCAGATGATAAAGTGAAAAGAACAGGGGTGGATGTTGAACACAGTGGTTACTACTCTGCTTGGGTGTCCACATTCCACATTGGAACACCTAGGCTCAAGTCCCATCTCTGCCTCCAGTACAGCTTCCTTCTAATGTGCACCCTGGAAGGCAGCAGGAGATAGCTCAAGAATGTGGGTCCTTGCCACCCATAGGGGAGACCCAGACTGAGTTCCAGGCCCCTCGTTTCAACCTGCCCCATCCCCCGCTGTTGTGGGCATTTAGGGAATGAACCAGATCATGGGAGAATGCTATGTCTCTCTCAATCCCATTGCATTTCAAATGAAGTAAACAATAAATAACAAATTAGAAAGAATAAAAAGTAATCCTACAAAAATGGTTTGAGAAAGCCTAGAACAATCAAATAAGGGAAAGAGTGCAAAAAGATGTTACTGAAGGGGAAAAAATGCTCTAGAAAGGAATAACTATCAGACACTCCAAAGCTGATTAAATGTGATTGATTTTAATGAACTGTTTTGATATTTTGGAAATAAGAACCTAATGCAGGAAATTACTCTTACGTATATTTTCATTTTCACTATTTTACCAGGCAACATTTAGTTTTAAAAGTGGAGCTACACGCATAGCTCATTTTATTGGGCTTTGCAGATACTGCCTTTTTCACACATTAAAGGTTGGTGGCAACCCTGTGTTGAGTATATCTATGGGTGCCATTTTTCCAACAGCATGGTCCTACTTTGTGTCTTTTTGTCACATTTTTGGTAATTCTTTTTTTTTTTTTTTTTTTTGACAGAGTGGACAGTGAGAGAGAGACAGAGAGAAAGGTCTTCCCTTGCCATTGGTTCACCCTCCAATGGTCGCCACAGCCAGCGCGCTGTGGCCGGCGCACCACGCTGATCCGATGGCAGGAGCCAGGTACTTCTCCTGGTCTCCCATGGGGTGCAGGGCCTAAGCACTTGGGCCATCCTCCACTGCACTCCCTGGCCACAGCAGAGAGCTGGCCTGGAAGAGGGGCAACCGGGACAGAATCCGGCGCCCCGACCAGGACTAGAACCCGGTGTGCTGGTGCCGCAAGGCGGAGGATTAGCCTACTGAGCCGCGGCACCGGCTTTGGTAATTCTTACACATTTTAAAATTTTTCATTATTATTATTATTATATCTGCTTTGGTGATCTGTGATGTTTGATATTAATATTGTGATTGTTTTAGGTAACCATGACTTACATCCATGCGAACTCACTCTGTAAATATTTGTGTTCTGACTGCCCATTGAGCAGCTGTTCATTTTCATATTCTCTCTCTGTCTCTCTCTGTATACTCCTCCTCCAATCTCCCTGTTCAATTTTGAAATTGGACCAAGTATAACCCTACCAAGCTTCTAAGTGTTTAAGAGAAGAGTCACATGGCTTACTTTAGATCACAAGCTAGAAATGACAGATTTGTGAGGCAAGTGTGTTGAAAATTGAGATAGGCAAAAAGCTGTACAAGTTGTGAATGCAGCTGAAAATTTCTACTCTACTGGACACATTAATGGTAAAATAGTCGTATTGCTGATACAGAGACAGCTTTAGTAGTTTGAACAGAAGATCCAACCAGCCACAATATTCCCTTAAAACAAAGCCTAGTACAGTTCAATGAGGGCTTAGAATGGTGAGGAAGCTGCAGAAGAATTTGAAGCTAGCAGAGGTTGGTATATGAAGTTTAAGGAAAGAAACCATTTCCCTAACATAAAAGTGTGAGGCGAGGCAGCACGTGTTGATGGAGAAGCCGCAGCAAATTATCCAGAATATGTAGCTGAGATCATTGATAATGGTGACTATACTAAACTAAAGTTTTCAATGTAAACAAAAGTGACTTACATTTGAGGATGCCATGTGGGACATTTGTAGCTATAGAGAAGTCAATGCCTGACTTCAGAGTTTCGAAGGGCAGGCTGACTCATGTTAGGGGGGCTGGTGCAGCTGGTGACTTAGTTTAAGCCAGTGCTCGCCGTTTTGAAAAGCCTAGGGCCCTTAAGAATTAGAATGAATCTACTCTGCCTGTGTTCTGTAAATGGAAGCACAAAGCCTAGGTGGCAGTGTATTTCTTTACAACATGGTTTACTAAATAGGTTAAGCTTACTGTTGAGACCTGCTGCTCAGAAAAAAGATTCCTTTCCAAATATTACCCCTCTGATGGAGATGTACAATGAGATGAACATGGTTTTCATAGTATTCATTCTGTAGCATTTGGGTCAAGGAGTAATTTTCATTTCCACATCTTACTATCTGAGAAATACGTTTTATAAGGCTATAGCTGCCATAGATGGTGATTCCTCTGATAGATCTGGGAAAAGTAATTGAAAACTTCATGGAAAGGATTCACTATTCTTGATGCTATTGAGAACATTTGGATTCATAGAAGAAGGTTGAAATATCAGCAGTAACAGGGGTTTTGAAGAAGCTGATTTAAAACCTCATGGATGACATTGACGATTCCTGACTTCAGTGGAGGAAGTGGCTGCAGATGCTGAGAAAGCAGCAAGAGAATGGTATTAGAAGAGGAGCCTGAAGATGTGAGTGAATTGCTGCAGTGTTACGATAAAACTCTAGGAGATGTTGCTTCATATGGGTGAGCAAATAAAGTGTGTCCTTGAGATGAAATCTACTGTGAAGATGCTAAACACTTAAAAAGACAGAGGATTTAGGACATTGCACATTCTCAGTTGATAAGGCAGCAGCAGGGTTTGAGAGGATTGACTTCAGTTTTGAAAGAAGTTCTCTGTGGGTAAATTGCCATGGGTCAGAATTGCATGCCAAAGGGAAATCTGTAAAAGGAAGTATCGGTTGAGTGGCAGACTTCATTGTTGTCTTATTATAAGATATTGCCAACACCATCCCAAGCTTCAGCACCCTCTACCCTGTTGAGTCAGTAGCCACCAATGTGGAGGCAGGACCCTCCACCAGCATGAGAATGCAGACTTGCTGAAAGCTCAGATGATCATTAATGTTTCTTAGCAATAAACTATTTTAATTAAGATATGTGCAGTGTATTTTCAGTCATAATGCTTTTGCATACTTAATAGACTTTAGTATAGGGGGATTCCAAGATGACTGAATAGGGAAAAGATGTGCTAATTTTGACCAGGGGAAGATAACAGAAGAAAAGCAGAGGATGTACATTCCCAGGGGAGAGTTGGAGAGAAGATAGCAATGGAAGTTCTACAGAAAGAAGAGAGAGGCTGTGAAGCAGCATGAGCAGTACAGACATGTAGCAGCAAGCAGCTACACTACTTGTGACTTCCTCAGCCGGAGGTTGGAGGAGACACCATCTTCTGAGAGCAGACTGTGGCAGCTCCTGTCACTGATGATATTGCCTGAGGGAGAACCTCGCAGACCCCATCGAGATTGAATCCAGCCTGGAGCCCTAGTGGGGCACCATGAAAGAAAAACATCTTTCTCCTCATCCCCTCACAACTATCAGGGAGAAAGTACCATGCCAGTAGAGGCTGCAGCAGCTCTCGTGTGACTAGGGAATTTTATCAGAGGGGAAAATCTGTGTTCTCCCACTGACTTTGAGTCTGGCTTGGAGGGTTGGCAGAGGCTTGGGCACCCACTTAGGACTGTGAGGTGCTCCCACCCAACCTATCACAGGCTCCAGTGCTCAAACTGCCAAGGTGGTGTATCTACAGGGAGCTGACTCTGAGAACACCTCTGCTTTCTCTGGATGGGGCAGGCATGTGGGGCTGAGAGTAAGTCCCCTGCCTCCTGTGACTGTGGGGATTCTCTCTGACTGCAAGATAGGTCATGGGCTATAGCTGAGTCTTTGGGCATTCACTGTGTTTGGCCTCAGAGGCTCAGAGCTTCCTGATATCCTGGGATGGCTCATTTCAGAGGGTTCTGTGCTCATACTGAAGACTGCACAGATCTTTTGTGTAATTCATGTCCTGTGTGGTTGAGGATTGTAGCCACTGTGGGCTAGCCCAATGTATTGATCACCTAGGAAGAGTGGAGGTGAGGCTGTAATTACACCAACAGGAGTGATCATACCCTCCCCCATGCTGACAAAACCAACAAGTGTTTCCATAAATGCAGAAATACAAGAAAAAGAACAAAGAAGACAATATGAAGCCATAAAAGGAACACAACAACACTTTAGTATTAAAATGTGAAGGCAAACATGATGAAAGATTTTGCCAAGAGAAAGACATATTGAAGAGAAATCAAGCTGAAATATTAGAATTGAAGAAGTCAGTATGTCAAATGGAAAATGCAATGGAAAGCCTTAACAACAGACTTGGTGAGGCAGAAGAGAGAAAAATCTGAGCTAGAAGACAGATCCTTAGAAATACCTCAGACCAAAAAAAAAAAAAAAAAAAGAAAGAAAAGAAAAAGAAAAAATTAGGAAAGACTGAAAAAGTGTTTGATATTTATGGGATACTGTCAAACAACCAAACGGAAGTGTCTCAGGAGTTCCTGAAGGCATGGAAAGAGAGAATGAATTCGAAGGCCTGTTTGGTGACATAAAGCAGGAAAGTTCCCTAATTTGGAGAAAGACAGGGACATCCAAGAACAGGAAGCACATAGAACTCCTAATAGACTCAGACAGAAAAGATACTCACCACAGCACATTATAGTCAAGCTTTGAATAGTAAAACATAAAAAAAAAAATCTTCTAAAATGTCCACAATAGAAACACCAGTTTACCTTCAGAAGGTCTCTAATTAGACTAACAACTAATTTCTTACCAGAAACCCTACAGGCTAGGAGAGATTGGAGGGATATAGTCCAAGTCCTAAAAGAGTCAGCCCAGAATACTGTATGCAGGAAAGCTGTCATTTCTATGAAGGTGAAATAAAGACCTTCCAAAACAAACAGAAATTGAGAGAATCCAACCTTACAAATAATTCTTAAGGATGTGTCACACCTAGAAACAGAGAATGATAGTCATCATTATGAAAGAATGTAGAGGCAGAAAATCTAATAAAAGTACAAAGGAAATCCAAAGCAAACAATGGGAATATTTATGGAATAATGGTAGTACCAAGTAATTATTTATCAATAATAATCTTGAATGTAAATGGCCTAGATTCTCCAAATAAAAGATACAGACCAGCTGAGTGGATTAAAAAGCATGACCTATCTGTTTATTGCCTACAAGAAGTACACCTCACCAACAGATACAAACTGCCTGAAAATGAAAGGATGGAAAAAGATATCCCATGCCAACAGAAAGCAAAAATGAGCAGATGTAGCCATCCTAGTATCAGACAAAATAAACTTTAACACAAAAAAATGTTAAAAGGGACAAAGAAGGGTATTATGTAGTGATTAAGGGATCAATTCAGCAGAAAGATGTGACTGTCATAAATGTATATGCACCTAATGCCAGGGTACCTGTCTGTTTGAAAGAAAAGTTAATGGATCTAAAGGAAGACAGACTCCAATTCAATAATAATAGGTGTTTCCAACACCCCACTTTCATCAGTGGACAGATCAACTAACAGAAAATCAACAAAGAAACAACAAAGCTAATAATCTGCATTATGGTCCACATGGACTTAATTGATAGCTACAGAACCTTTCATCCCACAGTTGCAGAGTACATATTCTTTCCATCACTGCATGGAACTTTCTGTAGGACAGAGCATGGGCTAGGCCATGAAGCAAGTCTCAACAAATTAAAAAAAAATTGAAATCATACCATGTATTTTTTTTTTTTTGACAGGCAGAGTGGACAGTGAGAGAGAGAGAGAAAGTTCTTCCTTTGTGGTTGGTTCACCCTCCAATGACCGCTGTGGCTGGTGTGCTGCGGCCAGCGCACTGCACTGATCTGAAGCCAGGAGCCAGGTGCTTCTCCTGGTCTCCCATGTGGGTGCAGGGCCCAAAGACTTGGGCCACCCTCCGCTGCACTCCTGGGCCATAGCAGAGAGCTGGCCTGGAAGAGGGGCAACCAGGACAGAATCTGGTGCCCTGACCGGGACTAGAACCCGGTGTGCTGGCGCCGCAAGGTGGAGGATTAGCCTATTAAGCCGCGGCGCCGACCACCATGTATCTTTTCTAACCACAGTGGAATGAAGCTGGAAATTAACAACTTAAGAAACTCTAGAAAATATGCAAATAACATGGATACTGAACAACACACTGAATAAACAGTGGATTATAGAAGAAATCAAAAGGGAAATGAAGAGCTGGTTTAAAAAAAAAAAGGATAAAATTGATGCACCCTTGAACAAACCAACCAAAAAGAAAAAAAGGGAAAGAAGGTGAGAAGACTACTAACCAAGAAAAAAAAAAAAGACCAAAATCAATAAACTCAAAGATAAAAAAGGAAATGTAACCACAAATATCACAGAAATAAAAAGAATCATCAGGAATTAATAGAAACAGCCATATACCGATAAATTGGAAAATCTAGAAGAAATGGATATATTTCTGGACACTTACAGCCTACCAAAATTGAGTAATGAAGATGCAGTAAACCTAAATAGGTCAATAACCAAGATGGAGATTGAATCAGAAATAAAGACCCTCCCAGATGGCTACAATGCTGAATTCTACCAAACTTTTAAAGAACTAATTCCAGTTCTTCTCAAACTATTCAAAACAATTGAAAGGGAAGGAACCCTCTCAAACTCCTTCTATCAGACAAGCTTTTCCTTAATTCCAAAACCAGAAAAATATAAAAAAAGAGAATTATAGAACAATATCACTGATGAACATAGATGCAAAAAAATGCTCCACAAAATGCTAGCTAATCAAGTCCAACAACATATCAGAAAGATCAGTCACCTACCTGTTCCAACTAGGATTTATCCCTGGTATGCAGGGATGGTTCAACATATGCAACTCAATAAATAGGATACACTACATTAACAAATTGAAGAATAAAAGCCATATGATTATTTCAGTAGATGCAGAGAAAGCATTTGATAAAATACAGCATTCTTTCATGATAAAAACCTTAAGCAGATAGGGTATAGGGGAACATTCCTCAACACAATGAAGGCAATATATAGCAAACCCACTGCCAGCATTTATATTTAATGGGGAAAAGTTGGAAACATTTCTGTTAAGATCTGGAACCAGACAAGGATGGCCACTATCACCATTGCTATTCAGTATAGTTCTGGCAGTTTTAGCCAGGGCCATTAGGCAAGAAAAAGAGATCAAAATGATACAAATTGGAAAGGAAGAAGTCAAACAAGCCCTGTTTTCAGATTACATGATTCTATATATAGGGGTACCAAAAGACTCCACTAAGAGACTGTTGGAAGAGTTTGGTAATGTTTCAGAATATAAAATCAACACACAAAAGTCAATAGCCTTTGTATGCACATACAATACCATGGCTGAGAAAGAACTTGTAAGATGTGTCCCGTTCACAATAGTTACAAAAAAAAAAAAAAAAAAACTTAAATACCTTGGAATAAATTTAACCAAGGATGTGAAAGATCTCTGCAGTGAAAATTGCATAACAGAATTAGAAATAGAAGAAAGAAATAGAAGAAGACATAAAAAATAGAAAATCTTCCATGACTGTGATTGGAAGAAATAATATAATCAACATATCCATACTACTGAAAGCAGTTTACAGGTTGAATGTGATCCCAATCAAAATACCAGTGATAGTCTTCTCAGAACTGGAAGAAACGATGCTAAATTCATATGGAAACACGAGATCCTATCTAGCTAAAGCAATTTTAAACAACAAAAACAAAGCCTGAGGCATCATAATACCATACTTCAAGACATACTACAGGGCTTTTATAATCAAAAGAGCCTGGTACTGGCACAAAAATAGACCTGTAGACCAACGGAACAGAATAGAAACTTCAGAAAGTAATCCACTCATGTATAGCCAACTAATCTTTGATGAATGAACTGGACTTAATCCCTGGAGAAAGGACAATCTCTTCAACAAATAGTGCTGGAAAATTTGATCTACATATGCAGAAGTATGAAACAAGACCCCTACTTTACATCTTATATAAAAATAAACTCAAAATGGATCAAGCATCTATCTACAATCCAATACCATCAAATTACTATAGGAAAATATTGGAGAAACTGGAAGATATTGGCATAGTCAAAGACTTCTTGGAAAGACCCCAGAAGCACAGGCAATCAAAGTCAGAATTGACAAATGGGATTACATCTGGCTAAGAAGCTTTTGCACTGCAAAGGAAACACTCAACAAGGTGAAGAGGCAACCAACGAAATTTGAGAAAATATTTGCAAACTATGCAACCGATAAAGGATTAATATCCCAGATCTGTAAAGAGCTCAGGAAACTGAACAACAACAAAACAAAGAGTCCAGTTAATAAATGGACAAAGGACATGAACAGGCAATTTTCTCAGGATGACATATGAAAAAATGCTGAAGATCACTAGCCATCACGGAAATGCAAATAAAAACCACAATGATATATCAGCTCACTGCAGTTAGAATGGGTATCATCCACAAGTCAAAAAACAATAAATACTAATGAGAATGTGGGGAAAAGTACCCTAATCCAGTTGTTGGGAATGTAACAGCCATTGTGGAAGACTGTATGGAGAGTCCTTGGAGATCTGGAAATAGATCCACCATATGACCTGGCCATCCCCCTGGGAATTTACCCAAATGTAATGAAATCAGCATTTGGGTTATTTATACCCCCATGTTTATTGCAGCTAAATTCACAATAGTTAAAATATGGAATCAACCCAAATGTCCATCAACTGATGACTGGGAAAAATTGTATGTTTCTCTCTCTCTCTCTCTCTCTCTCTCTCTCTCTCTCTATATATATATATATATATATATAGTATGGAATACTACTCAGCCATAAAAAGTATGAAGTCCTACCCTTTGCAGCTAAGTTGATGAAACTGGGAACCATTATGATTAGTGAAATAAGTCAGTCTCAAAAAGACAAATATCATATTTTCTCTGATGATTACTAAAACATATGGGAATGAAGTTGTCCTTTTGGGATGATTGTCGTTTTTATCACTTGTTTATGGAACTGTGGTCTACCTACTTTTTACTTGTTGAATATTATGATTAGAGGCAAATCAAGCATGTGAATATAGAGTAGATTAAAATTATGTCTGCAAAAACAGATGAAGAAAGAGGAGAGAAGGGGGGAGATTGGTGGGGAATAGGGGAGTGAGGGAAGTGTGATTGTCTTGAAACTATACCTATGGAATGCATAAAGTTTGTTCTTTTTATATTAATAAAAATGTTTTAAATGGCCTTTAGTACAACATAAACATAACTTGCACTGGAAGCCAAAATATTTATTGTAGTGGTCTAGAACCAAACCTGAAATATGTCCAAGACATGCCTGCATGAAACATTTATGGCAAGTAGAAAACTCTATACCCATTGTCCAAATTTTGCAGTCCTACTATTTTTATTAGCATTTAAGTTTAATCTTTTTAAAGAAATAAGTGTTGCTGTGAAAAGCCTCTTTTTTCCCATTCCATTTCTTCTTCCCCTCCCCAGGAAAGCACATCCAATAAGGTGGTATAGATTCTTCCTATCATTTTTTAACACTTTTACTTCATATATATATGAAGTCTTCAAAAAGTTCACGGAAAATGCATGGTGTGAAAAAGCTGTTAAACTTGTTTACACCAAAATGAACTTACCTTTTAATTCTGTTTTTTTACAGGAACTTTTTGAAGTTCCCTCATTATGTTTTGTTGTACATGGTTTGCTTTTTTTTTCTTTTAAAGATTTATTTACTTGAGAGGCAGAGAGAGAGAGAGAGAGAGTGTGTGTGTGTGTGTGTGTGTATGAGTCTTCCATCTACTGGTTCACTCCCCAAATGTTTGCAGTGGCCAGGGCTGGGCTAGACCGAAGCCAGGAGCCAGGAACTTTTCTTGGTCTCCCATGTGAGTGCAGGGACCCAAGCACCCAGGCCCTCTTCCACTGCCTTTCCAAATGCATTGGGTGTGAGCTGGATCTGAAGTGGAACAGCTGGGAATTGAACTGTTACCCATATGGAATGATGGCTTCACAAATGTTGGCTTAACCCTCTACAACACAATGGTGGCCCCTGTTGTACATGCTTTAAAATTTGATATAAGTAATGACATATTGTGGATATCTTTTTGCAGCTTGCTTCATTCATTGTGTGTGTGTGTGTGTGTGTGTGTGTGTGTATTTAAATAATTTACTTATTTGAAAGTGTTACTGAGAGAAGAGAGAGTGAGAGAGTGAGCTTCCATCTACTGGTTCACTCCCCATGCTTGCTTTACTTGCTATGCTTCAATGCCAGCCCCACATTATTATATTTTTGACATGTGTTTGGATGATGTAGGTTTAGTTCATTCATTTTTTAGCTCTCATATAACATTTTATTCTGTAAATAAACTATGATTTATTTGTTTGCTCATTTGTGTAAAGATACACAGCAGGATAGACTGTAGCTTTTAGAGTTCCTTTAAGTCTCCTTAACCTGTCAGAAACATGGTAGCAGGATGCTTCCAGATATTCCCCAAAGTGCTTGCGTGTACTTATTCACGCTCACTTCAGCAGTGTCCTATATTCTTTCTTCTGCACGGTGATGTGGGTGTCTCACTGATGCTGTTGTTTGTGCTGAATGTCTAAAGAATTAGAGTGGAAAGTGATTACCTCTGGAGGTCAGAAAATGGGTGTGGGAGAGCTCCTCCTAAAGCACAATTTTTCATAAGCTTCCAACAACTACTTCACTATTTCAAGTAGCTCTATCTAAAAGTTGATAGAAGTGAAACTGAATTTTAAAAACGCACAAGGTAGGGGCAAATTGTTGAAATCTATGATTAGCATAGAGTTGGTCCTCAGTATATAAAGTCATACTAAAAATGATCCATAATGAAGAAGGAGATGGGAAGTGGGATGGGAGCTGGGTGGGGAGCATGGGGGAAAGAACCCCTGTATTCCTAAAGTGTAAAAATGCATTCATTAAATAAAAAAAAAATTAAAAAACGCACAATGTTCTCACCATGGTTAACAAAAGCCTGTCCAACTTCTTCCCCTGGGCGCACCGTAGTCGAGCTACGTAGGCCTCCCTGCTGTGTTCTAATACTCAGGACCTTTGCATTTGCTTTTCGTTTGCCTGCAGCACTCTTCTCCAGGCTATGTCCATGGTCTGTTCATATGCTTCCTTCAGATATCTGCTTAAGTGTCACCTTCTAGAGGAAGTGTTTTAGCCTGCTGGTTAAGAGGCTCGCCTCCCACATCAGAGTGCTTGGGTTCAATTCCTCACTCTGGCTCCTGTTCAAACCTCCTGCCAGTACAGACCCTGGAAGGTGATGGCTCAGGAGTTGAGTCCCTGCCACCTGGATTGAGTTCTTAGCTCTCCACTTCGATGTCACCCAGCCTTGTCCATTACAATGGACAATGGGGAGTAACCCAGTGGATGGAAGATTTCTGTCTGTCTCTCTCTCTCCTTTTTTTTTTTTTTTTTTTTTTTTGACAGAGTTAGACAGAGACAGAAAGAAAGGTCTTCCTTTTCTGTTGGTTCACCCTCAAAGTGGCCACTACAGCCAGTGCATTGCACCGATCCGAAGCCAGGAGCTAGGTGCTTCCTCCTGGTCTCCCATGCGGGTGCAGGGCCCAAGCATTTGGGCCATCCTCCACTGCCTTCCCAGGCCACAGCAGAGAGCTAGACTGGAAGAGGAGCAACCGGGACAGAATCCGGTGCCCCAACTGGGACTAGAGCCCGGGGTGCCAGCACTGCAGGTGGAGGAATAGCCTAGTGAGCCATGGCGCCTGCCTCTCTCTCTGTCTTTCTAAATGCTATCCTCTGAGTAGATTCTGGACATCCTTAGCCCCACAGTGTGCTTTCCTGTTAAGCATGACACTTGGTATCACCTGTCTTTGTGTCATTTCTCTGTAATCTTTTGCCTCTGTGTCACTAGCACCTCAAACAGAGCCCTGAATATAGTGAAAGATCCATATGTATTTATTAGATGCATGAGTAGAACGTAAATTTAGAAACAAATTCAAGAGAAAATGCCAGTGGGTGACAAGCAATTATACAGTCTTTCAAGTTACCAGGAAAATGCAAGTTAAAGCAATGGAATGGCCCTTTTTGACCACTAGAATTATCAAGAAATAAAAATAGAGAATATTACTGGCAAGGATAGAAGAGGAAATTGGTACAGTGTATATTAAGTGCAAAACAAAGGACCTGTTCCAGCATGAAGATGTTGTCTTAATTAAGTGTGGCGCTCAGATTTGGACAACTATTTTTTATTTCTTCCATAGAATGGCTCCCGAACGAGTAATGTCCCTATCACGAATTTGCATCCCACTTGTTACTCTGCCAGAGTTTGAACCACTGGTAGAGGCTTTGCTTATCTACCATGGACATGAGCCTCAGGAAATCCTCTGGCCTAAATTCTTGGAAGCTGTAAATGAGGCCTTTTTGGGGTAAGTCATGTCCTTTTATCCTGTTGTGCAACTTTGTTTTTTCTTTTCTTAAAATGCTTCTGTATATTAGAAACGTTATATGATGGCAGTTTTCAACTTTTTTTTTTTTATCTCAGTATCCTTTTATTCTATTAAAAGTTATTGAGGATCCCAAAGACTTTTGTTTTAGATGGGTTATACCTATCAACATTTACCATATTCCAAGTTAAAGTGGGAATTTTTATATGTCTGTTACTTAATTTAAAAAATAATACAGGGATTACTTGTTAACGTAAATAGCATATTTTAATGAAAAACAGTGATCTTTTGCAAGACAAAAAATATTGTCAGATGAGGTGGCATTGTTTTTGCCTTTTTTGTAAACCTCCGTGTCTACCTGAGGCAGCTGGATTCCTATATCTGAATGGTGTGTTCAGTCTGGCAGCATGCATTGTTTCGGTAAAGCATCTGAAGAAATCTAGTCCTACAAAAATGTAAAGCTGGAAAAGATGGGCGTGTTCTAACCATCATGTCAAATAATTGTGGATAATGTGCTTTGACACCTCACCATAATTTGAAAATGGCCAGGTTTTATAGGTTAGCTGCCATGTGGAATCTCCTATTCTGTCACAGCTCAACCCATTTGTCTGCCTTGCACTTTTGAAGCATTTTTTGCATGTGCGTGATTTTGTAGCAGCATCCTGCCTGGATCATTCGGAAAATCTTGGTTCATTGAGTTGTGGAGAGCTTCCAAACATTGACATATTTCCTTACATCAAAGCATAATAGTTGTTACCACCCATCTCCTGTGAAATGTCTAAGTATTGCAAAACTGTGGACACAGATTTTCCAAGATTTTCATTTCTGCTTAAAAGCTCAGATTTATTGTGAGTCACAAATACTATCAATTTTTTTGAGGTAAACCTGGTCACTTTGCTAATTTTTGAAAAAGTATGTACCACGGTGCCCAAGTATGAATGACGATTGATTGCTAGTCATTCATGTCAATTAAAAAAAAAAAAACTAGTTGTTTTTGGTTGGGAACAAACGTGCTTTGTGCATACTTTGCTTTCTACCACACTGAATATTTTTTAAACACTTATTTATTTGAAAGGCAGAGTGACAGAGAGTCAGAGAAAGAGAGAGATTGATCCTCTATCTGCTGGTTCACTGCTACAAATGGCTGCAACAGCCAGGGCTGGGCCAGGCTGAAGCAGAGACCAGGAACTCCATGTGCGTTTCCCACATGGGTTGCATTGGCTCAAGCACTTGGGCCATTCTCCACTGTCTTTCTAGGCACATTAGCAGGAAACTAGATTGGAAAAGGAGCAGCTAGGACTTGACCCAGCACTCAGAAATGGGACTCCAGTGTCGCAAGTGGTGGCTTAATCCTCTGCACCACATCAGTCCCCAGATTTTTTAAAAGATATTTATTTATTTATTTATTTATTTATTTATTTCAAAGGCAGTTTGAGAAAGAGATCTTCTATCTTCTGGTTCACTCCCCAAATAGATGCAAGGGCCATAGATGTGCCATGCCAAAGCCTGGAGCTTCCTCCAGGTCTCCCATGTGCATGCAGGGGCCCAAGCGCTTGAGCCATCCTCCACTGCTTTCCCAGTTGCATTAACAGAGAGCTAAATAGGAAGTGGAGCACTGGGACTTGAACTGGTGCCCATATGGGATGCTGGCTTCGCAGGCAGTGCTTTAACCTGCTGCACCATCGTCCCGCTCCCCAGAATATTTTTTAAAAGCACACTGTTCCCCAGAGTGCCAGTTCAATAAAATCAGTATTTTATATTGTCTCATCATGCATTCTGATTTGAAACCAGCAGTGTTTGGCTATGAGCATGTGGCAGTAATGAGGAGTACAGTCATACTTGTTCGGAACTGTGATTTATATGAGCAGTACACGCTGTTGTTTTTGCATTGTCAGGACAAATATCAGCACAATTGTTTCAGGAAATACCATGAGATTCAAAATAGTTATTCAATACTTGATGTACTTTGGTACCACCTGTATGTGTGGATAGTTTTCATATAAAAGATCTTCCATGCCTAATTGCTGTTCTTACTAGATGGTCACAAGGAACACAGCAAATCTGGCATGTCCAGAGAATCCACTGTGAGGAAGAAGTACAGGTCTGTTGATGAGCTATTAATGTGTCACATATAATTACATTATTCAATTAATTTGGGTTCAAATTCTAAATGGCCTCAAAATTTATGCTGCAGTCAATTCACATCCTAACAATATTTGAAACATTTTGTTGTATAAGACATAATATGGGATAGCAGTTAAGCCACTGCCTGCAATGCAAGCATCCTATATGGGTGCCAGTTCCAATCCCGGCTGCTCCACTTCCTGTCCAGCTCCCTGTTAATGCAACCGGGAAAGCAATGGAGGACGGCCCAGTGCTTATACCCCTACACCCAAATGAGAGGCTTGGAAGAAGCTTTTGACCCCTGGCTTCAGCTTGGCCCAGCCCTGGTTGTTGTGGTCACTTGCGAAGTGAACCAGCGGATGGAAGACCTCTCTCTGTCTCTCCTTCTCTGTCTGTAACCCTCCCTTTTAAATAAATAAAATAAATAATCAACATCTGGAAGCCAAGTGAAGAATAACCCTTGTATATATAAAATATACATACTTTGAGAGATGGAATGACATACAGGAGAAGTGAAAAACATACACATCTGCTTGTTCACTCCCTAAGTGTCTACAGCAGCTAGGGTTGGGGCTGAGGCCAGGCTGGTGCTGGGAGCCAGAAACACAGTTCTGCTTCTATATGCATCAGCAGGAAGCTGGAGTCAGGAGCAGGGCTGAGACTTGGACCCAGGCACTCTGATAAGGGATTTGACTGTCTCAAGGGGCACTGTAACTGCTAGGTTAAATGCATACCCTCCCCGCTGCAGATTTTTGCTTTTTCCTCACAGTTTAGCCCAGTTCCTCAAGAGTAGTGTGTCTGGTACCTGAGTGAGAGAATTTTCTGAAGTGTTGTCACTTTTATCTCTTCCAATAATTGTTCAGATTTGGTCATTTGGCACATACTTTTTAAAAAAATTAATGAAGTGACTTTATAAAAAAAAAAAAAGCCATGGAATAAGAAGGCAATGTCGCTCCCCCATTCGCGGAGGAACGACACTAGACCCTGTGCTGTTCTTTCTGCCTGGCTCTTCCCGGGTTAGCTGCTGGTCCCTCACTTGCGGAGGAACGACGCCGTCCTGGGTTAGCTGCCGGCCCCTCCACCTCCATGGAGGGGCGGCACCCCCCCCCCGCCCCCCCCGCCACTTTCCCCGCTTCCGCGGAGGAGCGGCACACCGCCGGCCGGCTCTCTCAGGGGCTGCACAGGTGTTCCCCTTAGATGTTCCTTCAGGTGTATGTTGTCTCTCTCCTCCTTTATAGTCCTCTTCCACCAATCCCAACTCTGCTACCCACACGCCGAGTACGCTGCTCTCCTTCAATCAGGAGCAGGATCAGCTGCTGCCGCTTATCAGTCAAACTGGTGAGGCAGCTGCGTAGAGGTTGTTTGGTCTCTCTCTCAGCGCCATATTGTGGGAGAGCAGATGCATAGAATAAGTCTTAATTCCAGTAATTTAGTCTAGTCTCAGTTGCTCCCCACAAGGCAGTTCTTTTATTTCTCCTTCTTAAAGCTAGCGATCTAAGTACAGGCATTTTTGCCTAGTGGTTAAGATGTGGCTTGGGATGCCTTCATCCCCTGAGTGCTTGGGTTCAAGTCCTGCCTCTACTTCCATTCTGGCCTTCTGCTGATGCACACCAGAGAGACGGGAGATGATGGCTCAGCTGTCTGGATCCCTGTCACCCATGTGAGAAACCTGAATTGGTTTCTGGGCTCCTCTTGGCTTCAGTCTGATTCAGCCCTGGCTGTAGTAGCACGTGGGGAGTGAACCAGCGCAGAGGGAAGAGTTCTGTGTGCCTTTGAAACCCACAAAATAAATAAAAATGTAAAAGTAAATAATAGGGTTGTTCATATTTGCAAGTTGCAGAACATTTCCACCATCTTGCGTGTGATAAGGGTGTAAGTCCCCCCCATCACAAATACCCCTGCTGATCTAAGGAGCTACCTTGGTCATAAACTCAATTTTCTACCATTGAACCTATTTTCTTATTTTCTGTTCTGGTTCTTTGGCCTATTATATGTTTGTACACCAGTACCATTTTGTTTTAGTGGTGGAATCTAAAGTGCTTAATACAAAATTGGGCTAGTTCTCTCTCATTTCTCTTCTTTTTCAGTTTGTGCTGTTATTGCTTGTTGTATCTTTCAAATAAGCTTTGAAGCCAATTTGTCTAGCCCCCGAAAAGACGCCTAGTGTTATATGTGGGAAGATTCATGTTAGGGATAAAGAAATTAACTCAAGGAGAACTGGTATTTTTATAAGGTTAAGACCCTCTGTCCACCTGTCCCAGAGCACATCTGTCTTTCTATTTGTTCAGTTTCTGGGATCTTCACAGAGTGGTTGATGTGTTTTCCACACATAGGTTTTAGAAAATCTGTACTCCCAGGGTTTTATTGTATCCTTGTTTTGAATTTTTTGGCTTTCCTAGTGAGTCTTCTCTCTCTTCAAATGGGTTTTTATGGATCATAGCTTTTGGAAAATGAACAAGCTCAAAACCATCACTGTTCTCACAGTTAGTTCAGAGGAAGTAGCTCCTAGTACACTATTTCCTACTTTCATATGTAACTCTTGGAAATAAGAATGCATGTTTTGATTTCATCTTATATAAAATAAGGTTGTAATCCAGGACTTTAAGATTTGACAGAGAAATAGAAGGTTAAATTATTTCATATTTTTCAAAATGGTCAAAACATAATTTTCATGGTTAAAACAATCCCTCTGTCAAAATTTACCCAGTAAAACTGAATTTCCTGAGTCTGCTCAGTGCTTTGTTGTCTGTGTGAGATACTGAGTAATAATAATAAATTTAAAAGTTTACACATTTAACTGAGTACGTACTTCTGGTTCTAACTGCTTACCCCATCAGCTGTCCTCAGAAATTTCTCTCACTCCACAGAAACCGTGCAGAATATTTACTCTTAAGTCGAATGTTCTTGCCTTTCCCCGTGACGGCTCCATTTCTGATTTCTCTGGGGATGCATTCCACCACAGAATACAGCCTTAGCAGCCTTTATGTCCTGACGACTCTCTCAACGAGAGTGGAGTTCAAGGGAAGCTAGAGGACCGCGTCCCTTGGCATCCACTGTGAAACCCGAAAGCACTGTTGCAGAGCTGGCTGGCAAGGCAGCGAGGCACTCAGCGAGGAGCTGCCTGCCCTCCGCCTGCGGGGCTCAGAGGACGCGAGGGCAGGCTCCACACGTAGGCCTGCACTCCCTGCCTCTCGGCTTCACTTGTGATAGCATGTTCTCCCTCAACAACTAATAAAATTTATTTGGTTTGGAAAATGATGTCTGCTAATCCATAGGGAACAGGCTGTCCAGATGCTGGGTGGTCTTCAGTGTGTCCAATTCCTGTGGCTTCAGCTCAGCAAGTTCCCCAAGCAGTGGCGTAAGGGCTGGAGCCTTTCCATGGACACTTTCCCACGGACGGAGCGTCCTGGCCACATGTTGACACAGGGAGGCTCACTCAGTCAGTCAGTGCAGATGACCTCCCCCACGCCAGCCCTCTTCCCCAGTGTGCTGCCTGGTCATTTAGAAACCACATTCTTCCTTTGACCAATGTGCCCTGCCCTGTGTTTAGCCTTCCAACTATGTGCTTACCACAATACACCAGTGGAATTTTGTCTGTTTTATAATTGGCTGGTGTCCTTGGCCTTGGCTTCCAGATACACTCATGTACTTTCAGAATTGGGCTGCCTGTCTTCTCTTAAGCAGCAGATGCTTGCCTCTCCCCGCTCCCCCGCGGTTTAGATAACCCAGAGGAACTTTTTAATTTCTTGGCCTAAATGTCAAGCCCAACTGTCCATGTCTGTCCCTGGGGTTGCCGTCATAGCCACCTGCAGCCTGCAGATTGTGCAAAGCCTCTCCTGGAGCCTGCAGAGGTGCTTTGTGAGTCTGAGGGAAAGCCAGAGCCACGGCTTCAGAATACCGAGGAGCTGGATGACTGATGGAGAGTGTTCTTCCGTGCCTGGAATGAATGAGCCAATGAATAAGTGAAAGAAAGAATGAACATATGACTGTGATATAGTAATAAATCTGCATTTGGTCTTTGTCCATGCCTCTAAATCCTTTGGATTTCCTGAGAGATAGAGGTGACAGAAGGGTCTTTTGTTATTTACGATAAGCCCCTTTCAGTCATGCCCGAATTTAGGCAGGTGGGGGACTCTTGGTGAGCCCAAGACAGCTGCAGGATGGGGACCGGTTGCCAGAGGAGCCATCTTGTGAATGCAGCGACACTCCTGATGCCAGCGTCTGCCTGCTCACCAGTGGCCAGCGATTTACTCGATCACACCTGCAGAGCCAGGCTCCATTCAAGCCCTGAATTGCAGGGTTCAGAGGCTTTCCAGGTGGGGAACTCATCATGGTGCTGGGAGGGTTGTGCACCAGGAAGAGGGCTTGGACCCCCGAGCCCCGTCCTCTTGGCCCTGTGCGTATCTTCCAGGGGCCGTTCCTGAGTTGTAATAAACTAGGTAACAGCAAGTCAAGTGTCTTCCTGGGTCCTGTAGGCTGTTCTAGCAAATTATCAAACCTGAAGAGGAAATCAGGGAAACCTCTGATGGATACAGCCAGTTGGCTGTCTCATGTGACTGAGACTAGCTTGTGGAGTCTGTGCAAACACCAGGTAGTTAGTTCAAAATGCAATTCAACTCTTAAACAACCTAGTTGGTGTCCGGAGAGCTACAGAATTGGTTGGAGGATGTATGTTCAGGGAGGAGGGGGCGCAAGGAGCCCAAGCGGTTGGTGTCAGAAGTGTTCTGCGAGTAAAGACAGCTGGCGGTTAAAGGGATGGCTGATCAACCTGCTGACCTTGGGTGTCTGTGAGAGTTCCACAGGGTGACGATATAACTTAAAGTCCAGAGCACAGCACTTTTGAGAATGAAATGAACTTCAGACAACAGATGTAAACTCGTCCCTGGAAACCGGGACGTGTGTTCACCCTAGATTTAAATGAGTCCAGTGCCTGTAATATGCTCTGCACAGTGCCTGGCACTCAGTCAACATTCAAAACTGACAGTATGTTGCTGCTACTCTTGTTATTATTTATTTGAAAGGGAGAGAGAAACTGGTATCTCCCACCCACTGATTCACTCCTCAAATGCCAGCAACAGCTTGGGATAGGCCAGGCCCAAAGCCAGGAGCCTAGAACTCAATCCAGGTCTTCCACGTGGGTGGCTGGGACCCAAGTGCTTGAGCCATCACCTGCTACTTCTAGGATGTGCATGAGCAGGAATCTGGAATTGGAAGTGGAGCCAGGCCTTGAACCCAGGCCCTCTGATACGGGATGTGAGCATCTCAAGCGGAGGCTTAACTTTTGCACCGAACACCCACCTCGATAATTAGATTTTTGGTAATATTTAGTATTAATTTTCCTCACACTCCTTTCTTTTCCTCCTGACAAAAGGATCACTAAACCAAGGCCAAATATGAGTTCAATTCCCATTGCTGAAAGAGACAGTATGTCTTCCAAAGCTGCTTATTGAGAAAAGAATTCACTATCCTAGAGGAGAACTATTTTATACTCCTTGAATAATTTACTGGTGAGCATTTTACTCATCTCGTGTGCTTGCTCTAGCATATCAAATTACAAAAAGTGCTAATGGAACTAACATGAGGAGCTACAGATTATTCAAAATACCCTCAATATTGCTATATCCATTTTACAAATTGGAAAGATAAGGCTCTGAAAATAAAGAAAATACACAATAATAAAAGGTTAACTTTGATCCAAGCCCCTTGTTTGGTCTTTTTTCAATCTAGATAAGAAAAATCAGTACTTTAATGGTGTCAAATAATGTAAATGAATTTAAGATTGATTTATATGAAAGGCAGAAAGAGAGAGAGAGATCTTCCATCCATGGGCTCACTCCCTAAGTGCCACGATGAAGCCAGGAACCAGGAACTCCATCTGGGTCTCCCATGTGGGTGGCAGGGTGGGCCATCCTCTGCTGCCTTCCTAGGCACATTAGCAGGGAGCTGGATCTGAAACGATGCAGCTGGACTCAAACCAGCACTCTGAGGTAGGCTGTCAGCATCGCAAGCAGTGGCTTGACCCACTGTGTCACAGTGCCGGCTCCTTGTAGATGAATGTTTAAAGAAGAAAAGTTAGTGTAGTACCAAAGACAAAGGGATAGGACAGAATTAGATTAGTAGTTACTAAAATATCCATTTTCTTTTATTTATTGACTGAGACATCTGATATCCTTGGAAGAGGGAAAAAAAAAAAAAAAAAAAACCTTGAGACACAGCCATCACATTAGTCACTGAAAAACTTTGCAAATGAAAATCCACTGATACTGATTTCAAACAGGAACTCCCACCTGCTCGGTGGTGGTTGCATTTGCTATGAGAAGTTGGTGTCTGTATGATATTGTTAGCGCTCTCTCTAGGATCAGGTTATCATGTAAATGCATCTGTGGTGTGTAATGGAGAATATTGTTTCCAGTTCTTTGGAATTACCAATTCTCTAGAAAAGTTGATTCCAATTTTTGTGGGTTCCTCTAGCATCCCAAGCAGCCCTTGGTCTCCGTCTGTTAGGAAAGCATGGATTTTTGTTTTTGTGCATGTTTGTCTTGATGGAGGCAGGCCCAGCTCTGCCCTTAGACGATTGCTTCCTTTTCAGGAACCTTGCTTGCAAAGACTTTTTTTTTTTTTTTTTTTTTTTTTGACAGGCAGAGTGGACAGTAAGAGAGAGAGAGACAGAGAGAAAGGTCTTCCTTTTGCCGTTGGTTCACCCTCCAATGGCCGCCACGGCTGGCGCACTGCGGCCGGAGCACTGTGCTGATCCGGAGGCAGGAGCCAGGTGCTTCTCCTGGTCTCTCTCCCATGGGGTGTAGGGCCCAAGCACTTGGGCCATCCTCCACTGCCTTCCCAGGCCACAGCAGAGAGCTGGCCTGGAAGAGGGGCAACCGGGACAGAATCCGGCGCCCCGACCCGGACTAGAACCCGGGGTGCTGGCGCCGCTAGGTGGAGGATTAGCCTAGTGAGCCGCGGCGCCGGCCGCAGACTTTAATGCCACATTCTTTTTTTTTTTTTTTTTTTATATAGCTATTAAAAATGTGGAGCCAAAATGATTCACTAAGCACCCACCTCAGTTCCTTTACCTGCTCCCTCCTTTCATGGGATGGGCCTTACTAAAATGAGTCTTTTGGGGGAACAGAGTAGAATTTCCTGTGTCAAGGAGGTGTCTGTCAGTAGGGGCCCAGAAGCAGGTGTGGCAGGGGAGAGCATGCTGCCCAGGCTTCTCCCGCACCACACCTGCAACTGTGGGGGAGCACTGATGGGGAGCCGCCTCTGCGTTGTTTCAAAGGGGAAAATTATATACATATAAACCCCATAGGCCCTACCAGTTTCCTAAAATACAACGAATGTACTCCTTGTGATTAGCAGGTAGGCATTTGAAGGAGCCAGGTTTTAAATCTGCCCGCCTCATTGACACTACCGTTCTGATCCTGACAAGTATAGAGTGTGAAAAGGACAGCCGAGAGCTATTAACCACTAACACTACTAGGACAGAATGACCCCTCTATGTCCCTAAAAACTGGTTTTTTTTTTCTTTATTAATTTACTGGCTGTTTAAAATTTCTGCAGAGTATACACTGCTTTTATCAGGTTCAACAGTGCTTTCCAAGAGTGTGTACAGAAAATGTTAACTTCCTCATCATGCTCCCATTATTCTGGAAGTCATTCTTTTGCACTCATAAACACAGACAAGTCTGTGGAAAGCAGTTTTCTCTTACCTTTAAGTTGCCTAAAGCAAAGCCAGCCGCACACCTCCACATCCCTCTGGGGCCTGCTTGTTACCCAGCATGTCTTGGACAGGCCTTGTGGGGTAAAAAGGCCAACACACTTCACAGATGGGAACACACTGCAAGACACAAGCGGGCCATCTTCTGTTCTGCTCTGCCCTGCCCCTGTGGATGCGCACTGCGGTTCTTTCTAGTTTTTGTTCTTTAATATTGCTGCAGGAGGTGCCATCATTCACGTATTTGATGGAACTACCATCTTGCACCACCAATCTGTTTGTATGCTTGCTCAACGATGCTGTACCCAGTGCTGCAGAACGTCTTGGTTGCTGTGGAGACATGTGGCAGTACAGACAAACATGCACACGCAAAAATCCACGTTTTCTTAACAGCTCTTCCTGCCTTAGGCCTGTGCAAGGTGAACTTTCACAGAGGCGGGACACTTCCGTAATAATGGACATATTTTCTTCTGTGAATCCTGAAAAAGGCACGGGGTGAGGAAAGCAGAGCAGAAGGTGCCCTTCTTTGGGAGAAGAGCAGCCAGGCCAGCCCCCCAGCACCTCCGAGTGCTTGATCCACGACGGAGGCCACAAACACCTTTCCCCCTCCGTCCCCACCCCCGGCCCTACTCTCCATGAAATGCTCTAGTCCCCATTGATAGCTGTGAGAAACTCCTCGAAAGGCTCTGTGGATGTGGCTGCATTTGGTGGCGGCCTAGACTTGGGGAGAGGCTTGTCTTCAGAGCTCACCCTACTGTGCCCAGGCCACCTCCCCGCGTCTTCTCTCCTGCAGAAGCGGCAGCTTCATCTGCAGCCCTGGGCAGAGGCCTGGATTTGGCACACACCCCAGGCTTCACATCGTACTGGCTGCATGTCCTCAGTCCCTCTCCACCCCCACAGCCTGAGCAGTAAGGGTGACAGTGGTGCCTAGCGCGTAGGGCTGTCAGGATTAAAGTACGAGCACATCCAGCCCACCTGCCTCTCTGGCTCCTCTGTGTCCTACCCAGCAGCACCCACCGCCCAGCTCGCTCCCTTGGCTGCCCCCTCTGCTTCTGTCCAGGGCCTGCCTGGCACCTGGCGGCTCCCCTGCATCTCTTCAGCCTTGCAGCAATGCTGCTCCCAGCAGCCCTCCTGGCTTCTGTCTCTTCTCGGGCTCTGGTGACCTGTCTTCTGCTGAGTGCCCCTGTATCATCTCCTTCCTCTGCCGTCTCTCCCTGCTCAGACCTCAGACCCTCAGAGTTCTCGTCCCCTTCCCTGCTGGCTGATGCCTCCCAAAGGGCCCTTTCGGCCCAGAACTCTCCCTGGGGAGAGTTTCCAGCATGGATGGCGACTGCTCGGCTGTGCCTTGTTCTCAGTGGATCTCATGGATCGGCTGTGCCTTGTTCTCAGTGGATCTCATGGATCTGCTGTGCCTTGTTCTCAGTGGATCTCATGGATCTGCTGTGCCTTATTCTCAGTCTACATGCCCCAGCTGAACTCGTAGCAAGCCCTTCACACATTGTATCCTCTCAGCTGAGCAGGCAGTGCATCTAACACTGGAGCGGTGGGCACCATGGCACTTCTCTAACCAGCTAAGAAGGGTGGGAGAAGACGGGGAAGGGGCTCTGCCAGGGATCCCAGGTGAGTGGAAGCTCAGGGCGAGGATGTGAGGTCAGAAGGAGGCTCAGGGGTAGACTGTGCCCGCCGTTTCTCCTCCACAGTCCCCCGACTCCTCAGCTTCTTCCCTACCTCCTCTGGCCCTAGAGTCAGTCCAGTGCAAGGTCTACAGCAAGAGGAGATGGTGAGACCACGGGGAACTGCTCCCCTGCCCTGGACCAGGAGCCGTGGTGAGGGACAGCACTGAGGGGATTGCTGGCTGATGGGGAACCCCCGGCCCAGCTTAGTTGTCCTTGTCGGTAGCAATCAGCATCTGCGGCAGACCCTTGGAAGCACCTACTCTGGGGTGCAGGAGGCCCTTGGGGGACGGCTCTGAGGCCATCCCAGAGCCTGTTTACCAGGAGCCTAGCACTGTACTAATACAGTGGTATGTGGGTGACTGCATTGGATCCTTCCAACATCTTGGGGAGGGAGGGACGCCTGTTCTACAGATGAGTGTACTGAGGCTTGGAGGCTCACTAATGCCATGGTTAGTAGGTGGTGGCCCTGGGACGACAACCTGGGTCTGGTTCCATAATCTAAACCATGTGGTTTTCTTCAGTCAAGGACTGTGTTTATCTGAATATCACACGTCCTTGTCCATTTCATTTCCTCTCACTTTTTCTTCCATCATTATGTATTATCTTATTTTAGCATTTCTCTGATTTCTTAAGGTGAGTTGAAGTGGAAGCATATCTGCATTATTTTATAAATGCACTTCATAAATACTCACTGAGACTATAGATATCAACTGCTGCAATGACCATAAGTTTCATAAATTGGATTAGTGATTGCATTTCGAATTTTCTTTTTTTTTTTTAAAGATTTATTTTATTTATTTGAAAGAGTTACAGAGAGAGGTAGAGACAGAGAGAAAGGTCTTTTCATGCGCTAGTTTACTCCCCAGATGGCCGCAACGGCCAGAGCTGCACCGATCCGAAGCCAGGAGCCAGGGGCTTCTTCCAGGTCTCCCACGTGGGTACAGGGGTCCAAGGACTTGGGCCATCTTCCACTGCTTTCCCAGGCCATAGCCGAGAGCTGGATGGGAAGAGGAGCAGCCGGGACTAGAACTGGCACCCATATGGGATGCCGGCGCTTCAGGCCAGGGCTTTAACCCACTGCGCCACAGCACCGGCCCCAACATTTCAAATTTTCTTAATCTCTCTTTTTTTTTTTTTTTTTTTTTGCAGCAATTCATTTCTATTTAAAAAAATTTTGTTTATTTCTTGCTGAAAGGAAGAAGATCTCTCTCTCCACGTCGGCTGTGGTCTGCCTTTGGCTCCGGCACCTTCCCAGCCTTGAGAAAGCAATACTGCGTCTTTTTGAGAAGCTGCTCTCCAGGGAGGGAAACTGTCTGCGAGAGATCGAATGCTTCATAGAAGAATCGCTGCTGGTACGTGCTGGGCTTTGGTGAACGAATCCTTTAAGGAGATTCTGAGAAATCATTCTTTTTAGTCAGAGAGAGAAAAAGGAGGAGAATGTAAACAGAAGTGCAAGTGAACCTTTACAGATAACCAGGCATCGATGTTTATTTACAAAGTACCTACCTCGAGATGGGGAGGACGGTGCTCTTCTGATTGCCAGGTGCACTCCATTCCTGCACCTTATGTTGCATAGTCACACAAATTGACATTTGGATGACAAGCATTCTAAAAACTCTTCCAGTGTGAAAGTGCATTTTTTAAAAGATTTAAAAAAAAAGGCAGAGTTATAGAGAGGAGAGACAGAGGGAGAGAGAGAGAAGGAACCTCCATCTGTTGGTTCACTCCCTAAATGGCCACAACCACCGGATCTGGGCCAGGCAGAAGCTAGGATTCCAGGGCTGCTTTGAGTCTCCCACATGGGTGCAGGGGCCCAAGCATTTGGGCTACGTTCTTCTGCTTTCCCAGGTGCATTAGCAGGGAGCTGGAAGTGGAGCAGCTGGGACTCAAACTGGCACCTGTATGGGATGCCAGCATCACAGGCAGAGGCTTAACCTGCTGTGCCACAACGCAGGCCCCAAAATCACATTTTTAAAAATTTAAAACTTACATATGAGGAAGAGCAGGAATCAATTCAAAACATTCCAAATAGACTTTTAGCTCTTCACTAGAGAAAAACTAAACTACTGAAGAGAAATGAGACAAAGCCCTAGAAAAACAGTTAAAACAATAAAAACAATGAAAGGCCTTTAGAGTTTTCTTCTTGTAGGTAAGCCTGCCAACCTTGGTACCTCCTCCATGCAGTAGCTTTCTTCTCCCCCCCTGTGCCCCATCCCCAGGTCTGTGGAGTCAGAGACTCAGTGAGGGACACCATTAGGTGCCCAGCCCAGGCTCAGAGGCTGTCCCCAGAGACTAGTCAGATGTTTTCTGCTACGGGAGGCCAGTCTGCACAATTGGTGTGCATTTTTGTAAGAACCAGTGCGCCTTGAAAAAAAACAGTTCCAAGCCCTGCAGGGGCCTCAGTCCCGGCATCTGTCTTCTGAGAACCTTACAGCCTTTCACAGCCTGTGGGGATTTACAGAGTCTCTTCCTGTTGCCCAGATGGGAAAAGTGAACTCTAAGAGTGTCAGTGAACACCTGTCTCTAGGTGCTGGCGAGGAAACTGGGAAGGAGGAGGTGTCCACCTCTGTCCAAGACGCAAGAAGGCACTGAGGCTGGCTGTGCAGCCCTGCCTCCTGATGCCTCGTGTGCGTTTAGTTCATTGAGAATTTCCTCTTTTTTTTTTTTTTTTTTTACTATTTGTTTATTTATATGAAAGGCAGAGTTACAGAGAGGCAGAGGCAGAGAGAGAGAGATCGTCCATCTGCTGGGTTACTCCCCAGTTGGCCGTAATGGCCGGAGCTGTGCCGATCCGAAGCCAAGAGCCGGGAGCTTCTTCCGGGTCTCCCACACAGGTGCAGGGGCCCAAAGACTTGGGCCATCTTCTACTGCTTTCCCAGGCCACAGCAGAGAGCTGGATCGGAAGTGGAGCAGCCGGGACTGGAACCGGCGTCCATATGGGATGCCGGCAGGGCAGGCGGCGGCTTTACTCACCGCGTCACAGCGCTGGCCCCTCTTTTCTTTCTCTTGTGACGTGGAGCCAGTGTTAAGGAATCATAACTGAGTCAGCTGCCTCCTCTGGCAGCCTTCCCCATTGTTTCATGGCCCCTGTCAGCCAGGCAGAGGTGGAGAGAGCTGGCTGTCGGTGGTGGTCGGGCTGCTGTGGTTTGTAAGTTGGTGGCACAGATGGAGGCCAGCCGACTGGGAAGTGCACAGTGTGTGCTAGGCTGTGGCTGGAAGTGGCGTCCCTTGCTCGGTTCTCAGTGTGGTGATGCTGCAAGGTGGGGCCCGTGGAGAGGTCACTGGGGGCACTGCCCTCATGGGGATTCCGGTGTTTCTCATGGCGCCTGGCCCCACCTAGCCCCTCTGGCTTCCTGTTTTGAGGTGGGATGCTTCTTCCACGTGCATACCTCCCATGATGTGCATACCTCCCCATGCGGCCACGGGGGCCTCACCAGAGCTGAGCTGATGCCTGCCCCGTGCCCTTGAACTCATACATCACCTCTTTTCTTAATAAAATTAGCCTGCCCCAGGGATTTTGGTGTAGCAAAGAAAGACTGACTAATATATATAGAGAAAAAAAGGCAAGGTGGGTATGTACTAAGACCAAGAGAGTGCAGAGAAGACTTTTTTATAATTATACCTTCACCTTATCATTCAAAAAAGCTGCATGTTAAGACAAGAAATAAGAATGCACCTTACTTAAAAGTGGGTTCAGTACAATTGAAAATAAAGACCTTTAGAAGCCCTCAGGCAGCCCATTCCAGGTAACATAAGGTAATAAATTACATTTACTATCTGGTAAATCTCTTAATTTCGAACTTAAATATGCATGCTGCAATTCATGTTAATTTTCTATGGTCCCTTGTCAGTAGCAAAATTGGTAACCAGGCTCTCGCCTGCTTCCAGATACTTAATAAATTTTCCTCGAGTCTTCTCTCAATTGAAAAATTCCAGTCCCATTGACTTTCTGGCCTCTCTTTGATCCCGGCAGTTCCTCGCTGGACCTTCTCCCTGTCCTTTGCATGTGTAACCGTCAGGCCTGAGTGGCATGCTAGTGATGGAGAGAGACAGCAGGCCTGCCCATTAAACGGCAACATGGTCTCATCTTCGGTCTCCAGGTTCTGGTCTACAGTAACCTCCCCCTCGTCAGACAGCTTCAAAGTCAATTGATTTACAAAAGCGTCGATCAGGATCATGTGTGTAGAGATTCAGAGCTCCCATTATGGTCAAAGGGGGATTCGAGAGGGTGTTATTTGGTTTAATTTATTGTGGCACTGGCAGGATGTGACCTCTCTGTGCCTCATGGTTCAAGGAGGTAATTACAGTACAGACAATGAGCTGGAAGCCTCTGATTGGCGTGGGCACCCGGCCGGCCCACAGTGCCAGAAACCCCAGCAGGCTGAGTGATTACAGGAGCAACCTGAAGAACCTGCTTCCTAGCTGCATCATCTGATTCATTTATCTCGGTGCGGCGACAGCACCAGGCAGAAGTATCCGAGAATCTCAAGACTCAGTTAGAGACTGCTGCACTCTGCTCGAGAATCTCAAGACTCAGTTAGAGACTGCTGCACTCTGCTCGGGAGGAAACCTGATGCCTATTACGTTAGGCTTGGATTCTGAGAGTAATTAAAGTGTGATGGTCTGCGTAACTCATGTTTCACATGGAACACTGTTAATTACATTTCCATCCCTTGGGACTGTCCAGAATGAGTCCTGGAAATTCTATAGTTACCACAATGCAGCAGCTACAGGGGATGAAAGTGTGGTACAGGTTGTACAAAGTGAGATGACCTCCCAAATGTGGTCTGGCCTCTCAGGGACTCCGAGGCCTGGTCCAATAAGACCATCAGTGATGGGGAGTAGCCTACTGTCACCTGCATTCTAAACTCATGGGAGGGTACTGCAAAAAGTTCATGGAAAATGAAATTAGAAGGTAAGTTTATTTGGGTGCATACTTGCTATATGCATGCATTTGACTTCTAAAATTAAAATCAGCTTTCAGATCTTATTTGCTTTTGAGGTGCACCCTTTGATTTCCAGGGCAGTACAGGGCTGCCTGCCACAGTTGGTGGCCCCTGAATAAATGAAGGCATTAACCCCAGCTTGTCGTTTGCCTTACAGACCGTCTGTGTTTCCCTTGACAGCGCGGGCACTGGAAGACCGTAATCCGTAGCTTCGGGCCTGACCTTAAAAACTGATGTCTCCGAAAGCAGTGAAAGCCATTTGCTAATTATGCAGCTTTCCTGGCACTGCTCGAGTTTCCCAGGATGTTGTTTTCCAGTTACAATTCTGTTTGTGGAGCCCAGAAAGCTATTGTTTGGATTCCACATTTGAATGACAAGTGCGGGCGGGCTGGCAGGGTGGCCCTGCACTCACTGCCTTCTGCGTGCCAGGGCCAGGGCACCCCGGTTCCCATGCCCTCCCTCGCCTCCGCAGGCAGATTTTCCCCTGAAAGAACAAGAGGAGAGAGCAGAGGAGGAATGCCAGGGGGAGGCGCGGAGGAGGCGGGGCTGGGTTTGTTTTTGTTATACTCAGATAATACTCCTCTTTCTCTCTCCTATCTACAAGTCTTCATAGGTCAATTAAAACGATTTCTTTATCTAAGAAGAGCTTAGGTATGAAAAACCATCCAGCTAGCGCCTCCAGATGTGAGCTAGGACGAGTTCTGGCTCCAGTCTGCAGGCGGCAGGCACAGTGAAGCTTGCTTTATGCAAAACCCGGATCCGCACGGTATCCTGCTGACGACCTAACTCTGCAACCCTGCTGCTGCTGTCGGTTTTCTGCCCTGAGTCTCATTTCACTAATGTTCTAGGGTTTTCTTTTCCTGCTTTTTCATTTTCAGTCTTTTAAACATCTCCTTTTTTGAGCTCTTTAATGTGATGCATGTAATTTTGCAAAAGCTGAAGGAGATAATTTAGCGGTGGCCTAGTAGGAATAGTGTGGTGGCCACTCCTGTCTGTGGCTAAAATTAGCCCAAGGAGCCACAGCTTCCACAGTAGTTGCACTTTCTAGTGGTGGCCTCAGGGGGGCAGCAGATCCCCCAGCGTTGCAGAGAGGGAGGGAGGGAGGGAGTGGGGAGACAGACAGACAGACACACACACCACACACACAACACAAAACACAAGCACATACACACCACACCACATTGCAAGTTCTTTTTGTTCTGTTAGAGATGATGCAAGGATGGTTGCTACCAGCCAGAAATCAAGGGAGAGAGGAAGAAAACCAAAAATCCAACAACTACAATAAACAAAAACAGTACTGGTGGGCTTAGGAGCCACTCAGAGGCTGTAGTGGGGAGCAGGAGGGGCCAAGGGCCCAAGAGCTTTCTCCTTGCTCAGGCTCTGCTGGCCAGCTGGGCAGCGGCTTGCGGGAGGTGAGTAGAGGGCTGTGGATTTGGGGGATTTTTGTCTGGCGTCCAGAGCTGGCCACTCCATGCCTTCCCATACATACCTCCGACTCTGGTCTTACCTCTCAGAGAATGTGTGTAAGCTTAAACCACAAAAGTACATTTGGTACTTGTTAAGTTTTTAAGCCCAGGAATGACAGATTTATCACTAATTAAACAATAATTGCATTATGGAGTACTGAAAAAAAATTACTTGTCGTATAAACAACATCTGGTAAAGATTAAAAGGAAAGAATAATTTTTCCAAGCTCAAATTTGTTGCAAGAGCTTGAATGTTTTGAAACAAAATAGGTCCTAAAATGTAAAAGGGATGTTTACATTCTTAGGTTTAGTATTTTGAAAACAGAAAAAAGGGCATAATCAAAAATACATAAATGCACAATATAAAATACATTAAAAATACGTGTTTGTGAAGTTGCCTTACTCGATGGGAAGGTTTTATATAAGAAGATTTCTTACACTCAACTCAGGAGAGGGTTTACTGTTGAAGTGAGTCTTAGGGAGAGTTTTTTTCGTGAAAGAAGAAAGTCATTTTGTGGTGAACTGAGCTGCCCTTTCCTTTACATACAAAGCTAACAATGAGGGCCTCCCCCGCCACAGCCAGCTGCACAGTGGGACCTGGCTGGGGGCGTGGGGGTGGGTAAACTGGAGGCAATGCTCTGCTAGCAAGCGTCTTCGTTTCCTGAGTAAAATATTTCAGCTACTCTGTATTGAAATACATGTGAAAGAATCTATCCCAAAGTTAGTGAACTTCAACTCCTCTCTCATCCATTCCTCTCTTTAATTTTTTAGGATTAATTTATTTGAAAGGCAGAACGACAGAGAGAGAGAGAGAGAAAGAGATCTTCCATCCACCATCCACTGGTTTACTCCCCAAATGGCCACAATAGCAGGGGCTGAGCCAGGCTGAAGCCGGGAGCCAGAAGCTCCATCCAGGTCTTCCAGGTGGATGCCAGGGACCCAAGCGCTTGGGGCCATGATCTTATGCCTTCCCATATGCATCAGCAGTGAGCTGGATTAGAAGTGGAGCATCCGGGACTCAAATAGGTGCTCTGATACGAATGCCCATGTCACAGCTGTGACTTAACACACTGTGCCACAATGCTGGTACCACTTAAATTTTTTTTTAATTTTTATTTATTGGTTTGAAAGGCAGATAAAGAGACAAGAAAGAGAGCTCCCATTTGCTGATTCACTCCCCAAATTCCCACAACAACCAGAGCCAGAGTTGTGATCCAGGTCTCCCTTGTGGGGGCGGGGACTCAGCTACCTGAGCCCTGAGTGCTGCCTCCCACACTCAGATGCTCCAGTCTGGGCTCAGGTGTCTCTGCTGGCTTCTTACCTGCTAGGCCAGACAAGCGCCCATCCGTTCCTTAATTCTAGGGAAACTGTATCTCTGAAGGGTGGCAGATGAAAAGGGCTTGAGGTTGTTCTGCCTGTGAATTGCCCCAAATCACTGTCTCATTTCTCTCGCTGATTTGTTTTCTGTCTCTCCCTCTCTATCCCTACCTGCCCTCCCCCCCCATCCGAAAATGATAGGGAGAAGAGGAAAGATTTCTTCCTGCGAAGGCCCCTCTCAGTAGCCAGTGGCTTGTGCTAGTCCTCGAGGAGGCGCGAGGGAAGCAACAGATGAAACAGATGCCCAGGCAGGGCTGGGGACACGAGAGGCCCAGTCAGCCGCTCCCGCACAACCTGGAGCAGGGAGTGCTGTTACTGTGCGCTGGCCCTCTGCTCACTTGGCCTTGCCTGCTTCTCTCGAGGGGCAGGAGTGGGTTGTCCTGCCAGGCAGAGGGGACAAGCAGTGTGGTTCTCGGTAGCTGGGAGCAAACTGGGGACTGGTGGGGAATCTGCAAGGGCTGCACACCCAACAGGACAGTCTGATCCCCCAGCAAAGGAAGGCCTTCCACCCCTCCATCCCTATTTGATGGCCTCTGATAACATGGCTTCTCCAAACCTCATCGGTACATGGAAATGTGTGGGCCAGGTGTGGAAGAGAAGAGCTTGAGACGGGACAGGTTTTGGGTAGGTGAAGGAAAAGGCACAGGACGGACTTATTGTTAGAGGGGAGGGAGCTGCCCAGCACACCCCCTGGTGTGCTACTGTCGTGGCCTATTCACAAGACAAGCCCGGCACAGCGGGCCTCCCTGTTTGCCTGCTCATGCCCTGCTAAGTGCGCTGATGTTGTCAGGGGAAGACGGGGCTTCCAAAGAAGCACACCTCAAACCTCACACTCTCCTGGAAGATTCTCCTGGTAAGAAAAGCAGCTGAAGTACACTTTTGTGATTTGATGTCGCTGGGACACATGGCTGACCCGGGAGCACTCCAGTCCCCAGAAGGGGACTCACTGACCCTGAAACTACGTGCTCGTGAATAGAGAGTCTCTCTTAAAGCCCATCAGAAGAGAGTGCAGATGAGAAAGACCATTCACAGCTCGCGGACCTCACGGTCAGTCTGTGCCCTTGCTGCCTCAGCAGGGCCCCTGATTCCTGCCAGCTCCCCGTCTTGAAAGCTAACATGGGCAGTAGAAGGCACCAGGAGTCACAGGGTTTGAACTCTCAGGAAAGGAAGACGTCTAAGAGGACATCCCTCTGCGTGGGGGGAGCAAGCAGATCCCATGCAGCCTGGAGATGTTTTGAACATCTGATGGAGCTTTCTGCTAGGAAACACTGCATACAAGTCCATGCAAGCGCTCATTCTCTTTTGACAACGTTAGACATCTTACTTGCTCCCTAAACTACTTGTTGGATCATTCTTGTTCTTGTCACTTGGAAGGGCCCCTGATGGAGGAGTATTGACCGAGTCTCAGCACCCAACCTATGGAGTAGGCCCGGAGTGGAACAGTTTAGAACACAGGAAGGGGTGCTACTTGACCATTTTCAACTTTGTGGTTTGTTTTTTTTTTTTTTTTGTCCTTGTGTTTCCAGGCTCTGTGTGTCTGCCTGCCAGTGAGCACACAGCCATGCTGTTGGGTCTTAAACACTCAAGAGACATACTGCCTATATATGAAACTTCAGAAAATTCTGGTAAACAGAAATCATATTTCTGCAAAATATGCAGCTTCCTTTCCTTGTGTTTGGTTTTCTTTTTCCAATATGAATACAGAGAAACTTTGTTAATACATTCTGGATCAATACCCAGTGACCTCTCACTATCTGTTGGTATTCACTGGAAGGCTGAGAAGCAGGGAGATGAGCTGATTTGCCCAAGATCAAGGCCAGCAAGTGCCCTGCATGGTCACTGTTGAGTTCTTTTCTTGAGCAGGTAATTTACCTGTGAGAATTGGAAATGGGTCTCTTTTAAGTAAAGATGTACACCAGTGAGAGGAATTGGGGAGTGTGGACTACTGTATTTAAAGAGGAGGGGATTTTAAGTTGCAAATCACAAATCTCTCCTTCCAATGATTTAAAGATCAATCGTATCATTTGGCGCTCCACCTTGGAGCCTCTGGCAGCGCCTTGTAGTACTGGCGCGCCACCGCTAGATGGCGAGCGCTCAATGTTCCAACTCGGGACGCCGCGCAAAGGCTGGCGAGGGCGCCAAGTTCTGGGAGGCAGGCGCCAGCCCTGCTTTTCTTCCGTGCGGTCTGGAAAACTGCGACGCAGGCTATGCCTTTTTCTTTTCTTTTTCGTGAGGGGGAGGTCTATGAAATATGCTTTCCAAATGTAGTCGTAGTGAGCACATTGTTACTGCAAGAAACTCCCTGTAGAACCCTGTCCCCTGAGGTTGCGGCGCTGCGGTCCAGTATGATCGTGGGATCCACCTGTAACCTCACGCTTTGAGCTTCGAGCAGGAAGATGAGGGACCCTGGGTCAGCCCAGGCCACAGGAGGCTTCTGCAGATGTAAGTCATGGAGACCTGTCGAAAAATACGCAAGGGATCATTCATAATGGTGTCTCTTTTTTCCTTTATTAACCCTCTTTTCATGCTGAATAACTTAAGCTGCTAAATGCATAGTGCGCTAAGATGTGCTGTTATGAGTTCACGGTTTCTTCCGCAGGAATTCTGAAGAGTTGCGTGCTCACTTCCTGGTGAGAGGAACGAACGAACGGGGAGACTGGCCTTGGGGCCCTTGCAGGCCGTTTGAGGAGGCCAGAGAGAGAGGCGGTCTCAGGACAGCTGGCGCCGTCACGGCAGGGCCGCCCGTGACCACTCACATTCTCCTCTGGCTCGTGTGAGCCGTCCAGGAGTAGAGAGAGGAGACCAGGCTCATCCACGGGCCCTGCCCAGCGTCTTCCTGGGCACCGGCAGCTCTGGACGGGCTGCGACTGGCGACTTGCCCGTGACGTGCTGCTTTCCTTTTCCAGCCGCGAGCCGCCTGCCACCCTGCCGTGTTCCGGGTCGTGGATGAGATGTTCAGGTAGGCGAGTTGCTGTTGCTGCAGCGGCTGGCGCGCGCTTCCTCTCCAAACAGCAGTCACAGCCTGCGGTCGCCCCCGGCGCTGCCAGGCAGAGAGTCGGGTCTCTGAGCCCTTCGTAGGCCTCTGAGGCGGTGGTCATTAGGGGTGAAATCTCAAAAAGTCAGTGTGTGTCTACCAGTAGTGACAGGAAAGCGGACTGGAATTTGACGTCCTTGTCGTGAGATGCTCAGCTCCGCAGAAAGGGTAGCAGTACACTGCCCTCGCCACATGAGGGCTGACCGAACTTCCTAACGGACTTGAAAGCTAAGGAAAGCCAGCCGTTCCTAAGGGAGCTGTCCTGAAAGGCAAGGTAAACCACGCATGGTACCTCACAGCACGTTAATTTTGTTTTGAGAATACGGGTGCTTCTTGGGAAAGGCACTGGGCTCACAGCTGGCAAGAGAGGAGGCGCTCACTGGACACTCGGGGCCGGGGCAGCCGGGGACCGGGAGCCCCTCTGCCTAATGCAGGGGCAGCCGGGACGGCCCTCCCTCCCAGCACACGCTGGGCAGTGGAGGTTCCCGGGCAGGCAGCAGACTCCGGGGAGAGGGACTCTGACAGTAACACTCACCGCGAGGTTGGCCTTGAAGCAAGCCAGCCTCAGGCTGGATGACCATAGACATGAGAAGTGAGCCTGTGTTCCAAGCTTAAGGCTAGCCAAGTGGGGGTTGATTTTTTTTAATTTGCTTAAACAAATATAATGAAAAGTTCATTGTTTGGAAACAACCCTGTGACTGGGGCGCAGCTCTGTCTCGGCTGGTGAGAGCAGAGAGCCTGCTGCCCTGTGCCCCTGTGCAGGGTGTGCTGCCCTCCAGGGCGGGGGTGTGTGCTGCTCGGTCGCTTCAGAACCAGGAAGGAGCTCCGCACTACAGGCTAAAGGCAGTTACTTGGAACGGGGGTGCGGCCTGGAATCCGAGCGCACCCCACTGACGGGGCACAGGTCAGCTCCCTTCCCTCTCGCAGCCCGGGCCACTGTTAACCTGTCGTGCTCTGACTGTGCGTCGTGCAGGTGCGCACTCCTGGAGACCGATGGAGCCCCAGAAGTAGCAGCCGCTCTCCAAGTGTTCACGAGATGCTTCGTGGAAGCTCTGGAGGAAGACGAGCAGGTCTGTTGTCGCACGGCTTCCTCCTTCTGCCCGTCCCCTCTCCAGAAAGAGAGGTAGTTAGGCGGTCTGGGCCGATGGCCAGAAAAGAGGACTTTGTTGTCAGTAATTCTGATGGACTGCTTTGCTCACAAAGGAAGCGTCCAAATAAATGCCCAGCAAAGGTGAAGCCGTTTCAGGTGGAAATAACCAAGACAGTTTCTGTCTGCCTCGTGTGCTGGTGCTGCCACTGCCTCGGGTCTGCGGGCTCCGCTGGGCCCGCGCGGGTCAAGCTGGAGGGTGAGCTCTCCTGCCCCGTCCCAGGCCACGAGGGGCACCCTGGAGCCTCGAGGGGGGTGCTAAGCAGGAGACACCACCAACTACAAAACACGGGGCTTAACAAGTGGGTCTTATTTCTCCCAGACACCCACATGGGAGGTGCTAAGAGAACAGGGCACAGGAACGGCAGTGAGCAGGAGGTGCGTGCGAGGTGCCACAGGGAACCCGAGGATCCAGGGGCCCCTCAGCAGAGGCAGGCGGCAGCTGCCAGGGCTGCTGGCCCACTGCAGGGAGGCGCCCACCCTGGAGCATTCCCGCTGGCCTGTCTCCGCTGCCGCCGACCCAGTGCCCGCGTCTTCCCGGAAGGCCGTGGTGGGCTCCCCCGTGCTGCTGCCTGGAGTTGGCTGCTGAGAGCGGAGCTGCCTCCCCGCTGTGCCCAAGGCCTCTCAGACTTCAGCAGGTGTTTCTCCTTATTAGGGCAACAATACCCGTTGAGCATTTATGCCCCACCCCTCCTCTTGCCCTGCGGAAGTCAGCTAGACTAGCCGATGGCGCTGTCGGTGGTGCCCGCCTGGAGTTCAGGACGGAGCTCAGCTGGGAGGCACGGGCCGGCCCTCACGATTCTGTGGAGGCATAACCGCAGATGCCTTTTGTCCTCCCTGGCATTCTTGGTGTTCCCGGCTAGGAGCCGGCCCCGGCAGAGCTCGCCCTCGGGCTCCTGGCACACACCTAGCTCGGGCCGAGGAGGCTGGGGAGCGTTCTGTCCGCTAGCACTGGCTTGCCCGTTCCGTCCTCGGGCACTGTGGATCTGCACTAGGTGCACGGTTGCTCTTGATGGAGAGCAGTGCCCCCCGGGGAGCACGGGCAGGCGGTGGTGGCCCTCGTCCCCCCCTCACAGTGAGAAAGCCGCCAGCTCTTCCCTTTGCAGGGGGCTTCAGGTGTATCTGTGAGTCCGGTCGTCTTCCCACATTCCTGTGCGCCTGCCCCGCTGGGACGGGGGACGCGCTCACAAGGGTTTCTAGCTTACCAAAACGCACCAGACTGCACTTGGAGCCTTGCGCGTTGCGCCTTCCGGGTGTCTCGGTTTCCACGGAGTGCCTGAGCGCTCGGGCATGGGGCCCTGCAGCTCTCCGGCCTCGCGGCGTGGGCACCGCTGCCCTCCGTGCCTCTGCTGTTGAGAACCGAGCTGGAATCCCTGCTCGGCGCCTTTCCCTGCAACACAAGATGCTGTGTGTAATTGGGTTCACGAGAGGTCAGGAATCCGTATAAAGACATCAAGAGCATGACTTTATTGTTCTTAAGTCCCAGAAGGTGACTTTAAACAGCTTCATCTTTCTGGAAAATATTTATAAGGTTATTGGAAGCATATTTAAAAAAAACAGTTTAAAAACCTGAGCACGTTAGCATAGTGCATCTTTGGGGAAAAGGGTCCGTGATTTTGCATTTTTCCTTCCGAGACTCACGCTCCTGCTGCTTTGACTCTCCCCTGCTGCCGCAGCCGAAGTTTGCTCTCAAGACCTACTTTCCGTACGCGCCTCCAGCCCTGGCCGCGGCACTGCTGCAGCGCCCCAGAGGTGAGCTCGGGCCGGCTGTGCCAGTCTCGGTGATTTCTGGGGAGGAGCTCTGAGCAGTCACAGCCCTCCCCTCCCACCTCCGTGTCTGTCCCCGGGAGCAAAGAAGGGGGTTGTTGGTCTCAGGGTCTCCCATTCCGTGGGCTCTGGTAGGAGAATCTGCCTGACTGCAGCGCGATCACGTAGCAACAGAAGGGGAACAAGACACAGGCGCATGGCCCCCGCTGCAGGGTCGATGGCCTGCCCCCAGATAGCAGGCCCTGCTGTGCCGGCCAGCTCCGCCCAGGTGCCCGCGGCGGCCGAGCCCCGTCTGAGTCAGAGGAGCACGCTTGTTTGTTTTTCATTCTTTCTGCCTCATGCCACCTCGTTGCAGGACAGATAAAGTGATGGATGGAGCCAGGAATTTTAGGGGAAATTTCTCCTAAGCCAGCCAGGGGAAGGGTCTGAGAGAATTCAGTGGTATGCATGACCACAGGCGCCTTGCAGAGGCCGCGTCCCTCACCCCAAGGTTGCCGACCCGTGGACACCCTGTGCACTCCTGTTTGGGGGACACCTGAACAGGGAACAAGGCCGCTTCCCTAGAGTCTGGCACGCGGCACAGGCTGCACACCCAGCAGGAGTCTTGTCTGGCCAGGGAAGCAGAGGCCGGGTGAGAGGCAAAGTGCCAGCCACAGGTCATTTTTGGCCTTCTGTTTTCCTGAGACAGACGCGAGTGAGGGGATTCATCTGGGGAGAGCAGACAGTTCAGTTGCAGAATGTTTTCCACATTTCTCTTCCTTTGGCTGGAAGATGGAGGCTTTTGCCCAGCCATCACCCCTCTGACCCCAGCCTCTCAGATGCAAGAGGTGGGGTGGTGATGGCCGTGGTGGGGTTTGTGAAGGTCCCCCTGTGGGGACACAACAGGAGGACTTTAGTAACAAGGCAGGAGAGCCAGGGGCTGCCTGGGTGTAGAGCAGACCAGGGGCGCCCGCAGCCGGCCTACACAGAGCCATCCGAGTCCAGAAAACAGATTGGAGGTGTGATTCTGTACGCCTGGAAACCTGTGGTCAAGACCAGGGCACTCTGTGGACAGGCATGCAGCCTGTCCACCTTCCCCTGTGGGATTGCCTCGACTCCTGCCCCTGAGCCAACCAGCGGCGGCGCAGGCACGGAGGCTCCCGTGCTCGCCGCAGAGCCCCGCCTGCGCCCCGAGAGTGTTCTGAGCAGTGCCGTCTTCTGCTCATCACGAGCTTATTATTTTGTGCCAGTTGTGAAATCCCGGAGGGCGCGAGACCTGAGCGTCCAGCAGCTGAACAAGACAATGAAGAATGCTTTGAGGCCGTGCGTTACGCTTCAGGCCACGTTCGGGGAGACCATGTGTGGCCCCTGCACCCCATGCGCCGTCGTCCCTGACCGCAGAATCTGTTGTCAGACGTGGCTTCCAACTGCACACATCTCTGCCTGCCCAGATGTGTTTTAAGACCTCGGGATAATTGTGACAGCAGAGAAACTAACTCAAGAAAAGACATCTGTATGAGGCCCCTGTATGTTCCCCCGGCCTCTTCATTACCGTAAACCTGACTCCATCGCACTCCTAGCAGGCTGTTGCTGCAGTCTCCGTGTGTTTTGAAACCCCCTGTTGTGAGTGAGGTCTGAGGGCAGGGCAGGTAGGAGCGCAGACACAGGGCAGCCAGGCACGGGCTGCGCCCCAGCTTAGTGTGGGCATCTGGCCCCAGGCAGCACAGGGAGCCTGGCTGGGAAAGATGGAAGCAGTGGGTGGACCCCTGGACCAGGGGCAGGGCATTTCCCCAAGCTGCCAGGCCCAGCTGCAGATGGATCCCAGAAGGTGGGGCTCCGCCTCAGTGCCCCCTCCTTTCCCCTCCCCCTGCAGGTGCCCCAGAGGAACACTGGCGCCAGCTGCTGGAGCATGGATCTCAACTGCTCAGGCAGCTGATGGAAGACCAGACGCAGAGGTGAGCAACCCTGGCCATTCCTGGGCCACCTCACACGGGGTTTCCCTCGATCCTCATCTTCCCTTTGGGCAGGGCTGACAGGCAACAGCAATGTGGTCCCTGGCATGCGTGCACACACACACACACACATCTGCAGGTGTGCACCAGCACCAAGAGAGAAGTGGAGCAAGTGTGGCTGCAGGATGGCTTTGGGTGGGCAGAATCATTGTGCCAGCCATCATGTGAGTGCCACGAGGGAGACCCTTCTCAGTGATGCCTGAGTTTAGGAGAAAGATGCAGGCCTAACAATAGAGAAGAAAAAGGACCCCAGACAGAAGCACTGCCCACTGCTGGGAGCCCCGGGCCCTGCAGATTAGAAAGGGCACGCGGTCGTGTGCTCTGCCCCCTGCCTTTCCAGGCAAGGAGAGCGGGAGCTCCCCCACGGCAGGAAGGACTGTGGCGTGTTGGGTGTTAGCTCTGCAGTTACTTCACCCCAGTGTAAAGAATTTCTGACATTATGGTACTAGGTACTCTCTTACACATGATTTTTCTCAAAGCATTCCCGTTTAGGCTTTGTAACACAGCGCTCCTGGGCTTCCTGCTAGGCCAGCGTTTGGAGTGTGCATGATTTGCTGTTCCTTGTCCGGATCAGCCCTGCAGCCGGCTCCTGTGCTGCTTCTGCCACGTTTCCCCGGAGAGCTGTGTGGCCACTTCCCCGAGCCCAGCCAGAGTACCCCGACGTGCCGTCTCTGTGAGGGGAGGGTGGACATACTCGGTCGCTCGCAGAAAAGAGAGAAGGCCCAGGCCTGTCTGGGCGGGTTGCAGGTGCTGGTGTGCAGGAGCAGGGAGAGGCAGGCAGAGCCTCTCCTCCCTCAGACACCCTTGTACCACCACCTGCAGCATGGCCGGGAACATGGGCTCTCCCTTCCCGGGACGAGGGATGGGGTGGGGGCACCCTCCCTTCCTCCCTTCCTCCCTTGCTTCCTCTGTCATCGTGCATGCTCAGTGTAATCACTCGTCCTCCGTGAAGTGAGGCCAGCGCTGAGGTGTGAATCCCAGAGGAGCACGCGAGCAGGTCCCTCAGAGACATTCCTGTTCCGGCTTGGCGCACTCCTGGCCCAGCCACGTGCTCTAGTCCAGGAGGAGGGTTCTCCTCTAACCGCTCTGTTTTCCCTGGGGGTCCTTACCTTGAGCAGATGGTGCCCTTTAACACATCCTGCAACTTTCAGTCCCCAGCGTGACGAGAAGAACCCTCGCCTTTCAGCGTTGATGCGTATGCGGTTACAGGCGAGAGTGCGTGGGCCATTCAGAACCCTCGTGGAAAATGGAGTTAGAAAATGAGTTTATTTTGATGCAGAAGTTTTTAGATGTGTGCATATGTGGCAAACACATAATAAAAAAAGCTGTGTACAGATCACAAATATTTTGCACCAAAATAAACTTCTACAATTCCATTTTTCTGTATATTTTTGGAAGTGCCCTCATATGATACACGGCACGTGCAGAATTAATTACTTTGCTGAAATATCAACCAGCACCATGCGTCTCTCCAGAAAGGAAACAGCACCTTTGTCCTGAGGGCAGAGCCCAGTCTGCTGGGCCCCACGGGGCCTCTGTGCGCACCCTCTGGCTCTGGAGCTACCTGGGTGGCGCCTTGGTGGCTGGGAGGCCCGATTTTCCTCCACAGTGCAGCTGTGCAGGCCATGCAGGAGCAGGGCCGTGCTGCAGGCTCTCGTCCTGCACTTTGGTTGGCCACGGGCCCAGGTCTTCCTCTCCCAAAGCCTGTGCTCCCTTCACGTACCGGGAGGTAAAGCTGCAAGTGTCTGAAATCTCGCGACACGCCGGGTCTTTCCGAGAGCTCTCCTTTTCACTGCGCCTTGCTGGGTTAGGAGTGGCCGCAGGCCGGCTTTCAGTCGAACGTGCGTGCTCTGTAAGCCATGTTTCAGTGGGTCAAGTACAATTTAACCTGAGCGCTCACACACGGTAAAGAACCTAAAGGCAAAAGCGGCCAGGCGGCCCCGCTGCCATGTGTCTTGGCTTTGTTCCAGGTCTCTCGGAGGACCCTTGGAGAGCTGGTTTTTGTTCACCCACTTTGGAGGATGGGCTGACATGGCGGCCGAGCACTTGCTGAGGTCAGAAGCTGAGCCCGCTGAGGCCGTCCTGTGGCTCCTGGCCTTCTACCACAGCCCCTGTGACGGGAGTCGGCAGAGGGCACAGACCACGGTAGGTAGCAGGTCCCCTGTGCGTGCCCAGGGCTGGGCGCTCTAGTGGCACAGGGAGGGACTCAGAGGGTTTGCCTGTCACTGACTCCCTAGGTATGTGAGCTGTGGCATTCATGCTGTCAGGTACGGCCACATGCAGAGGGCCTTGGAGATCAAGTACACGGGCCCGGGCTTACAGTCCACAGAGTAGGCTGGAGACAGGCGGCCGGGAGCACCGAGGAGGGAGGTACAGCCCCCTGTCCTGGGCTCCTCTGGTCTGACTCTGCTCAGGAATCCAGTCTGCCCCTGTTGACCACCGCACGGGCCCCGTCCTGGTCCTCCAGGGGATGCCACGCAGGCACGGACGGCTCCTCTGAAGAGCACTGTCCTGCGGCACAGCCTGGGTCTCTGGCCAGCCGGGGCCGCCTCCTGACGTACTGCTTCCTCAGAGCAGTCGACAGATGCTCACGTGACCAGCTGTGTGTAGACCCCTTACTCGAGCAGACACATGATGCTAACCACTGAGCTTCTGAAAAACGGCTTGGCCACTTCCTAAACACAGAGCAGGCACGTGCAGGGCCGGCATCTGTGGCAGAGACAGCCGTTCCGTGCAGAACACAGTGGTTCCTGGAGGCCGTGCTGGGAGCAAAGGCACTGGCACCTCCCTTGCGGACATCTGCTAGCTGGTTTTTCAAACTTAACTGTCAGTGCGTTTTGCTGATTTTAATATTGAAAGGGAACAGGTTTCATTATCATGTACAAGGCTTCTATTTGGTTTGTATTTTCTGTCTGTATGTTTCGTTTGCTTAAAGGCTTGCATGGCAGGGGAAAGGAAAAATATTTGGATTTTTAAAAGTTGAAATTTGGTGATTATTTGGGATCAGAAACAAAACTTTTTTTTAATGTAAATATTCCTTGTTTATTTGAAAGTCAGAGGGGAGAGACAGGAGAGAGAGCGAGGTCTTCATCCACTGGTTTACTTCCCAGATGGCCACAACGGCCAGAGCTGTGCCAGGCTGAAGCCAGGAGCCAGGAGCTTCATCCAGATCTTCCACGTGGGTGCAGGGGCCCAAACACTTGGGCCGTCTCCCGCTGTTTTGTCCCAGGCCATTAGCAGGGAGCTGGATTGGAAGTAGAGCGGCCGGGACACAAACAGGTGTCCATATGGGATACCGGCATTGCAGGCAGCAGCTTTACCTGCTATGCCACGACACTGGCCCCAAAACATTTCTTAGAAATTATCATAATCTACATATATATTTGAGGATTGCTATTTGATTAAGAAGAAAAATTTGTTTCTTCCCTTTAAAAACCACATGGAACTAATTAGGGAAAGCCCTGGTTTATGTCTTTCGTCTTATTTTTAACAATACTAATCATGAAGTTGACGCACTTGTGATTTCTGAAGCCCTTCTGTGTGGATTTCCTATCTGCCTCTGTGTAAACAGAGTTGCTAGGTGTGTGTTAAATTCCACACTGACACAGACACTGACAGAGAGAGATTCACTTTGGAAGTATAGAGAAATAAACTGTCCAATAAGATTTACTTTCTAGAAAGTTCCTCATTAGCTAATGTTTATTTATATAAAACTCATGTGGTAGTTCTTATTCAGGAAATGCTTAGGCATCTTGGATAAAAATGGGTTAACCTGTTCAGCATAGCTTGGTGCCATCTGTCCATTACTTCTCAGCTCTTCTGCAGAGTAGCCATCTGCCTTGTGAGTGGAGCCAGCCTTCGTATTAGTGATTTCAAACCCCTCCTCCCCAGCATCTGACCGGGCAAGCGTGTATGTGACGTCCTGGGGGGAGGGGCTGTCCTAGTTCACCCAGTAGATCTCTCGCTCCCCTGGATTTTATGAGCCTGGATGCCTTGATGTTCTGGCGGGTGACTTGAGAAACAGAACGTGAACTGTTAAAGCAGGGTTGTTGAGAGTGCTATGAACCCTGACGGCATCCATGCCCATGCTGCACGGAAAAGGCAGGATTCAGTCAGGCTCGTCCCTTAGCTCCCCTGGTGCTCTGGCTGTCCTGGGAGTGCAAACAGGAAGGCCAAGAACACACGTGTCCTGACAACTGTGTGAAGATTGGCCCTCTCCCTGCCTACAACCTCCTGTGCCTGCCAGTGTTCACTGAACTGGATCATGATGAAAACCAGAAACAGTCTATGTGTAGATATACCCTTTGCTTTTTTTTAAAGATTTGCTTATTTTATTTGAAAGGCAGAGTTAGAGAGAGAGAGAAACATCCACTGGTTCACTCCCCAAATGGCCAGAGCGGGGCCAGTCCAAAGCCAGGAGCCAAGAGCCTCTTCTGGGTTTCCCATATGGGTACAGGAACCCAAGCACTTGGGCCATCTTCCCATGCTTTCCCAGGCACATTAGCAGGGAGCTAGATGGGAAGTGGAGTAGCCCTCTTATGGGATGGCAGCACCGCAGGCAGTGGCTTAACCGGCTACACCACTATGCTGCTCCCTTATATGCTCTTTTTAAAAAATATTTATTTATTTATTTGAAATTCAGAGTTACACAGAGAGAGGAAAGGCAGAAAGAGAGAGAGAGAGAGAGAGAGAGAGGTCTTCCATCCACTGGTTCACTCCCCAATTGGCTACAATGGCTGGAGCTGTGGCGATCCAAAGCCAAGATCTTCTGGGTCTCCCACACGGTACAGGGGCCCAAGGGCTTGGGCCATCTTCCACTGCTTTCCCAGGCCATAGCAGAGAGCTGGATTGGAAGTGGAGCAGCCAGGTCTCGAACTAGCACCCATATGGGATGCTGGTGCTTCAGGCCAAGGCGTTAACCCACTGTGCCACAGCACCGGCCCCCCTTATATACTCTTAAGACTTAGTTAGGTAAGGGTTCATATTTTTACTTCTAGGAATTAACCTGAGGGAAAAAGGATCCATAAAAATACTCATGTACAAGAATGTTTGTCACAGTGTTGTTTATGCACTGCACAAATGGGAAATGGCCTAAACTTGCAATAGTAAGACTGTTGGCTAAATTGTGCTAGATCCTACCATGGGGTAGCATTCTACCAAGAAAACCATGTTACTGAAGAACATGTTTTACAGAAACAGTAAACTGTTTACAGTATATTGGGAAGAGAAAAGTGTAAGACACAGAACATTGTATGTGAGGGGTCTTCAAAAAGTTCATGGAAAATATATACTTCAAAAAAACTACGCATGGATGGATCTCAAAAGTTTAGTACCACAGTAGTCTGATCTTTTAATTTCATTTTTCCATGAGCTTTTTGGAGTGCCCCGATAGAGTGTGTGGTTTGCTCTCAGTGCACAGAAAAAAGGACAAGAAGGGGTAGCTGTCTGATGTGGCAGTCAGGACCCCTGCATCCCATATCAGAATGCACCCCAGCTCCTACCTGGGGCTGCACGCTGGTGCAGACCCGGGCAGTCAGCAGTGATGGCTCCTGTGGGAGACCTGGATTGAACTCAGCTCCTGGCTTGGCCCAGCCTAACCTGGCTGTTATGGGCATACGGGGAGTGAACCAGTGGGAAGGAGAATACTCTGGTTTGTTTTCTCTCTCTCTCTCTCTCTCTCTGTGCCTTTCAAATAAATAAATGAAAATTATGTTCAAAAAGAAAAAAGGCAAAAAGGATATAAAGCTAGTTATCTACAGTGGATGGTAGAGTTATATAGATCATTAACATTTTTCTTGTGAGCACAGAAAGATTTATAACTCAAGTTTAAAAAATACTGTTTTAAAAACTGAAAGCAAGCTTCTCTTTGTCCTGTGAAACTCAGAGCACGTTTAGTTGTCGGCATGTCAAGTCAGAGTCTTTGCACTTGGAAGGCATTTGAGGGGAAGGCCCGTCTGGGACAAAATAGGAAAAGCAGAAAGATCAGAGGAGCTTCCAAAGAAGGAAGACAAGCAAGGCTTCGTGAGCGCTGGCTGTGGGCAGAGGGCAGAAGCCAGTGGAGAAGGAAGTGGATGTAAAGGCTTAGCCTCCCAGACCCTGCCGTCTCTGCAGACAGCCGTGGGCTCCCGTAGATAGCATCAGCTGAGTGTAGCCTGGGCCCAGCCGAGAGGGTGGCCCGGCCTGTGGGAACGCTGCTGTGCTCCGTGGAAGAGCCCCCTGGTGCAGTTTCTCACGGTCTCGTGTTGTGGTCCGAGGCGCTCACACAACACTCCTAGTGTACTGCAGCTTATGACAGACTGCATTGAATTGAGGCCTCAACTTCCAGGGAAAAAAACCCACTCTCAGCAAATCCATAAAATCGGTCATGGGAATTCACAGAAGAGGCCCAAGGACTCTCTCACAGACGGTGGTGCGTAGCTGCCCGTGAGTTCCGTGCCGCACTCTGGGCCCTGGCTTTCAGTGTTTGCCCTTTTCCAAGTCACAACTTGATGCACCATTCTTGTAGCAAGCAGAGTCTCGGCATGAAGTAAATATTTTTTATGCAGAAACAACCCACAGACGTAAAACAATTGCTGTTATTATGTGGATTCCATAGACGCGTGACCTCTGCTTGGGCTTTAAACATGTGCGAACAGACTGTTCCAGTGTCCCAAACAAAACAAGTGTGTGTGTGTCCCCAAAGATGGCAGAAGGCAAAAGGCAGACCTGCATTCTTATCAGACACTGGCGCAGCGGAGGTCTGGCTGCACGGGGCTGTAATTGATTTGTGGCTGCGATAGGGAGGCGAGCCTTCAAGGAGCCTTTTGTTCTTTTCCCACCATATAAAAAATCTGACTACAGTCTGCTGAGGACTTTTCTCCATTTCCTTTCATACAAAAAAAAAAAAAAAAAAAAAAAAGGTCAGTTCCTGGCATGGCGCCCTGGCTGCTTGGTGAGCAAGACGAAAGAAAGTCAGGAAATTTCCATTACGCCCATTTGGGTTGTGTGGAGCAGAGCGCGCGCGCCACGGCCGCCGCTCCCTGGCCAGCCTCGGCGCCGGTCCTGTCCTGGGCGTGCACAGAGGCACTGAGTACATCCTAGAAGCACGCAAGTCCTGCCCCTGCCCGATCCGAGTCTGAGGAATTTCATTTCCCAGGTGGAGGTGAAGGCGGCGCTCGGCCGCCTCCAGCAGCTGTCCCGAAGCACCACCCTCTCGGCCAGGGACCTGCAGGCGGCTGCCGGGCTGGGCGGGGCTGCAGAGCCTCGTCCAGCCGCCTGCCCAGCGCTCCTCAGGTGCCTCCTGCTGAACTTCCTGCTCTGGGCTCCTGCAGGCCGCACGGTAGCGCGGGAAGCCGTCGCTCTGGTGAGTCTCCCTCTTCCCCGGTCCCCGTCCTGAACACTCCAGGTCAGAGGGGCAGGGGCCAGTTAATCTGTCCGAGGGCCTGGCCCGTGAACAGCGTGTGTCCCTGGATGCTGCCCCAACACCGGCGAAGGGACGCTGAGGCTGACAGCAGGGATGGCCCCCAGCCTAACACGTTGCCCGCAACACCTTCCTCCACAGACGGCAAAACAGGCTGCAGAATGAAGTGCCGCCTGTCAGGGCCCACAGGAAGGGCTAGGTCTCGCGTGCCCCACACGGGGCAGTGCCCCCTCAGCCTCAGCATGAGGTTCTCGCCAGCTCTGGGCCCACAGTCACCGTGCCCGTGAACCTCCAAGACTGAAGTAAACCGCGGTTTTCCTAAGTGGCTGTGGGAGAATCTTCCTGCTCGGAGCCAGCGGTCCCTGCTCAGCACAGACCACACTCGTGCTGCGTGCACGTCCCGCTGTCCTGCGCCAGCAGCACCCCCGGCCAGCAGGCGCTCCTGTGTGGCGCTGCTCACCTGAGCCTCACCTGCAGCGCTCTGAGAGCCCGGTCCGCTCCACTGCCTGCCTGAGCCGCTCCAGCTGCAAAGAACACAGACGATGAACCCGGGAAAGGCAGGCAGGCCAGTACTTCTCCTCAGGCTCTGGCCTCCCAGCAGGAGGGGCGGGCCCCCGCGGCCCCCGGGCTGAGCAATGACAGCACCTCTGAGTGCCGTCCCACAGATGTTTTGAAATGAGAAGACTCTGCCGTGGTGGGCACAACAGCAGGCAGAGGGCAGCCAGACACAGAGACAGCTGGGAGGATCCTGTGTATGCAGCCCCAGCCTCTCTCCCGGCTCCCCTCACTCCCAGCACCTCCCCTGCAAACATCCAAGAAGAACCCTGAGCTGCCAGGGTGGGACAGCGCTTGGCCAGGGCCTTGGGCCTCACCACGCTCACAACCCTGGCTGGCCCCGGCACGGCTGTGATGGCAGCTCAGGACCTGTGCAGGGCCACCACCCTGCTCTCTGCCTGGCATGGCACCCAGCTGTGGGAGTTGTACTGGCTTTCTGAAGGAGAGGGGCCCGCCCTGCAGGGCCCGCGTGGAGCTGACCGCTCGTGCCATCACCACTGCAGGCAGCTCCCACTCCAGCCTCCCACTCCAGCCTCCCGTGGCCTTCCTGTGGCAGCACAGGCCACGGTCTGGGCTCTCAGCATCAGAGGAGCCCCCGTGGGCACCGCGGGCTGTTCTCTAGCTTGGCCTTCAGGGCTCCTCAGCACGCAGACCTCAGAGGCCCTGCCTTCATGGAGCCCCTGCCGCTCACTGAGCAGTGCTCCGGCTCCTCCTGGCTCCTGCTGCTGGCCAAGGCCAGCAAGGACGGGCCCTGCCTGGCGTCGGCCAAGCCAGTGAGGATGGACCCTGCCCGGGCCAAGTTGAGCCTCTGCAGGGGGCACCGCCAAACCACGCGGTCTCTGAGCGGCACATGAACTCCTGTAAGGTGTCTGAGGCAGGCTTGCATTGTGTCGTCCTCGAAGGACAGATGGTGTCCACAGCACCCGTGCCTGACTGCCGGGCACAGCCCCGGAGAGAGCACGCAGGCTCCCGGGCCATCACCAACACTGTTGTCCTGTGCCCAGCTTGTGGGCTAGGGCAGTGAAGGCGGACGCTGCCCCTTGTCACCTGTCCTTAGCCCCCAGGTCCCTGCTGCCACGTACTCAGTATTGGGACGACAGTGTGTCCCTTTGCGGTGTCAGAAGGTAGAGGCCCAGGGACAGCAAGTGCCTGGTTGCACTGGCCTAGTCCCAAGAAGACCAGGGCAGCTGGTCAGCCTACCAGAGGGCCCAACGCAGAGGTCAAGAGGAAGCTGACCGTGGGCTGCTGAAGCACTTGTGGCTGCCACAGAACGGACGTGTAGATTACGCTGCCCAAAACTGCCACAGTTAACCTATGAGATTCTCACTCTCCCTCTCTGTCCACCCAAGTTTTTGGGACACTGTGGGCAGTAACAAGGGTGAGGGCCTCGAGGCTTGTTTAGCCAGTGCTTCCTGGCTCCTGGCAGGCACTGGGTGTGAAAACCTTGGGTGCCTATAAACAAGTGGCCAGTTGCTGGCCGAGAAATGCCGCAGATGAGGCTGTGAGTGGAAGTGGAGCATGTTCCAGTTCTCACGCTGCTGTGAGCTTTGTGCAGATAGTCCAGCCACGACTTGCTCGTCTGCCTTTGCTCCCCACAGCAAGTAATCCAAGGCTGGCACCCGGGTTCCGGAATGCCTCTGCCCTGGAGCCCTGCCTCCTCCTGGCCTCTGAGCGTCGCAGGCTGTTTGCAGCTGGACCTCGATGCAGGAGGATGGTCTCAGGGCGCGGCTCTGCCCCCCTCGAAAACCCGTAGGGCCCCCGGTGCTTTCTATAGAGCTGCCAGGAGTCCTGGGCGGGTGGTGGTGGTGATGTTGCGTGCCCTGGACAGCAGTGGCTGTCTGCATGTCGTCACGGGCCTGCCCCTCTGCCCTCACCGCAGGTGGCACGCACGGAGGAGACGGCCCACGAGATCATCAGCTTTCTCGACCGGACCTTGTACAGATGGGACCAGCTCTGCATCGAAGCCCCTGGGTCAAGAAAACTAGCCAGAGAGCTCCTTCAGGAGCTGTGTGTGCAAGTCTGATAAGGAGCCAGCTTGGGTGGGCACCGTGGGAGGGTCAGGCCTGCCCAGGCCACCCACCAATTGGTGGAATGCTTTCTTAGGCTCCTTGTTTGGGCTGGGAGAACAAACAGGAAGCATCATGAAAAGTTCTGCTGGCATCTGCTTGACAAATGAGGAGACAAGGGCTTTGGCCCAGGCTTGGACTCTGCCATTCCCGATACCCACTCGGCCCATCCATCAACGAGAGCGCTACTAAGGGAAAGGCCGGGTGGGGGAACAGCCATGTCCTCCCTAGCGACATTAAACCAAAGTGCGTGACATCTGAACGAGTCAGAGTCTGTGGGCCAGTTCACTGGTCATGACCAGTGCACTGGCCAGTACAGAGACTTTAGCCCTTCCCACGTGGGTTTGTAGGGGTCAGGCCATGGCTATCGGTACTGCTTTTAGTCCACAGGGAGCTGGCGTAAAGCCACACTGTCTTTTTTTTTTTTTAAGATTTATTTATTTGAAAGGCAGAGAGAAGAGGGGGAAGAGACAGAGAGGGGTCTTTCATCTGCTGGTTCACTCCCCAGATGGCCGCAACGGCGGCCATAGCTGGGCTGATGCAAAGCCAGGAGCTTCTTCCAGGTCTCCCATGCAGGTGCAGGGGCCCAAGGACTTGGGCCATCCTCTGCGACCAGGGCCCTGTGACCAGGGAGACCTGGGAATGCTTGCAGGCCAGCAAAAACCAGGTGGCGTGCGTTCTGCTGTCCTGCTGCTTTCCTGTAAGCCGGACCCTGCCTCAGCGCGTGGCTCAACCGTGGGGCACAGCCCACAGCCTCAGCTCACCTGGCCCCAGGTGGGCAGCAGCAGCGCCCACCCCAGACACCTCCTTGCTGCCAAACGCACCTTACAGGACCGCTGGGTGCTTCCTTCCCGAGAGGCCTCCCGGATGGAAACAACGTTGAAGAGCAGTCGGGCTTCCCGCACCCTAACAGAGCTGGACACACAGGACTCCTGTGGGAGAGCACGCGGGGACGGCGCCTCCAAAGCCTGCGTCCTGACGACGGTCTGGTCAGCAGTTCCCAGGCCTCACCTTGCTGACACCTTCCCATGGCTGCTGGGATGCCAGGCCTCTCTACCTGGCGGGTGCCTGGCCTCTGGCCAGGGCTCAGCCTTGTGCTGCCTGTGGCTGCCAGGAGAGCTCTGTGCGCAGGGCTGCAGCCCCGGATACGCCACGGCCCCTCAGGTGCCTCCGCTCGCAGAACCACGTCCACCTCGGGCTTCAGCCAGCCAGGGCTGCCCCCCGGGCCTCACCGTCCTCAACCTGCACGCGGTGGTGACTCCATCTGGCCAGGGACTCGGACCAAGTCCGCCACTGCTCAGCCTTCCCCTTCTCACCCCCACATCCAGTCCGTTGGGAACGTGCGTGCCCCACCCCACAGCACTTGCCATCTGCTCTTAGCCACCACCCCCCCGCCCAGCCTGGGGCACATTTGCTAAGTGAAGCTGCCCAGGAACTTAGCATACGGTAAAGGATAAAGGCCCTTCCGGCTACAGGGAAAAGACTGTGCTGAGAAATAAAGCTGAGCTCTCCTTCCTAGCCCAGTCAGCAGGGAAGAGTGAACTGAACCAGATGTCGGTGTCTGGGGGTCTGTCCCGGCACCGTGAGCTCTCCAGAGAAGCCCCCAGCAGCCCTCCCTGCGGAGGAAGAAGGGGACAGGAGGAAGACAGCGCCATCCTGGGGAGACGGTGGATCATGCGACTAAAGCAAGACGCAGCTTATGAAGTCAACATTTCCCTCCTCCCAGACGTGGAAAGAATTCTCTGATCTTTGATCTGAAGCACGCTGCCGCTCGTCTGGCGTGCAGGCCTGCATGTAAGCCGGAGCCTCACCCAGCCTCCACACCCACAGCCGCGCCTGGGGCCGGGCGGGGGTGGGGTAGGGTCACTTCAGAAAAGAGGCCCCAGGCCCTTGGGGGCGGAAAGGGGGCCTGAGGTACCCCCTCCCCACAGCCCCTGCCACACTTCCTGCTGCACCTGGGGCCTCCAGGGTTGGGGACCCTTTCTGAACACAGACGCGGGAGGTGCGCGTGGAGCCCTCGGCGCCCGCGCTCGAGTAGCCATGCACTGCCGGCACAGGGAGAAAGCTGCGCAGCCTCCCAGTGACCCGCAGCCTGGAGTGGCTCCAGAGACCCGCTTCTCCACGCAAGGCCCGGCTGCTGGGGCCGACGCCCTGGAGGCCCAGGAGGGGGCCCTTGCGTGGCTGTGCCTCCACCTCTTTCCTTTCTGCAACTTCATTTCCTGATACTTCTATTTTTTTAAAGATTTATTTATTTATTTGAAAGAGTTTCACAGAGAAGGAGAGGCAGAGAGAGAGACGGAGAGGTCTTCCATCTGCTGGTTCACTCCCCAGTTGGCCGCAATAGCCAGAGCTGTGCCGATCCGAAGCCAGGAGCTTCTTCCGGATCTCCAACGTGGGTGCAGGGGCCCAAGGACTTGGGTCATCTTCTACTGCTTTCCCAGGTCATAGCAGAGCTGGACTGGAAGTGGAGCAGCCAGGATGCAACCAGCGCCTATATGGGATGCCGGCGCTTCAGGCCAGGGCATTAACCCACTGCATCACAGCGCTGGCCCCTCTATTATTATTTTTTTAAGGATTATTTCGAAGGTACAGTTACAGAGAGGGAAGAAGAGAGAGAAAGGTCTTCCACCTGCTGGTTCACTCTCCAAATGGCCACAACAGCTAGAGCTGGGTCGAACCAAGGCCAGGAGCCAGGAGCTATTTTTCTGTGCTTTCCCAGACCATAGCAGAGAGCTGGATGGGAAGAAGAGCAGCTGGGACTCGAACCTGTGGCCATATGGGACGCTGGTGCTGCAGGCCGAGTTTGCCACGGTGCCAGCCCCTTCTTGTTACTTCACTACAATCAGCTCAATCAGATCTGCAGGACGGGCTGTGTGCATGGCTGCCGGGGGCTGGGGCTGGCAGCGCCGAGTGCACCTGTGACAGGCAGAGCGTGTTTGGGCAGGTGAAGACCTACATCCTGGAGAGGTGGGCGTGCCACTGCCAACGATGCAGGCGGGAGGCTCGCTCTAACGCATATTTCTCTGCAATGAAAAACACTGCATAAAGAATTTAAAAGAAATGAGCTACCCTTTCATCCTGTAACAGAACCCCAGCTGTGGAGACCACCTCCTCCATTTCAGACCCCACAGGTCCCCCACACAGACCCTGCTGCTGCCGCCACAGTGTCGCTGACGAGGGCTGGGGACAGAGATAACCAAGGAAGAGGGAGGGGGAGCCAGAGGAGAGGCAGGAAAGAGATCGAGAGCTCCGTGTCCCATTTGGAGTTCTGTGTTCCTGAGACGGGGCCATCAGTGAGAGAAGCCACGTGCGCTGCGCAGCCCTGGGCTCTGGACCGCAGGCTGCAAGAAACACTTGAAGTTGAACCTGTACTGGACGCGCGGGTTCTTTCCTCATCATTAGTTCCTGAACCACAGTCGTGAGCCGCCGGTGCCCATGCCCGTGCCTCAGGTGCTGGGAGCACACGCGGGACGTGTAGGCTCTCTGCACTGCCTGCGGGCGCCGGGTGGAAAGGTGGTACCTTTTGTTGACACAGCGTTGCACTGTTCTAACAGGCGACACATACAGGAAGGCTGTTCTGAGCGCGGGGGGACTGCTCTGCGCTTGGAGTGGGACAGGCGGCGCCGACTGTGGTTTTGAGGGGAGCCGTCTGGCTGTATCCCCTGCCCCTCACTCAGCACAGGGCCTTACTGCGTATTCACCGACTCACCACCTGGCTTTAGACACAGAATTTTCTAGAAAAAGACAGCTTGCCAAAGATGCCAGGCCCGTGCCCTCCGAGGATGTGGCCCTGACCCCACCTCCCCCTGCCGGCCACCGTGATTCTGAGCGCGCCCTGCTGGTGTCATGCTGCCATCCCCTCCTCCACACACCATTCAGGTTACAGAAAACCCTATGCAATTCCAGGGCCGCCACTCGCGACGTCGGCATCCCGTATCGGAGCACGGGTTCAGGTTCCAGCTGTTCTGCTTCACACACCTGGGCAGGCATCAGATGGTGGCCCGAGTGCCTGGGCCCGTCACCCACGTGGCAGATGGAGCTCCTGGCCCAGCCCTGGCTGATGCAGGCACTGAGAGTGAAGTGGATGGAGGATGTGTCTGTGTGTGTGTGTGTGTCTCCCTGTCACTCTTCCTTTCAAATAAAATCTTAAAACACCGTACACTTCCTTCCCCTTAAATTATCTGATTTTTTCTTGACACCCCAGCATCGGCGCAGTGTGATTCCACTGGCAAACTCAAATCAACTCCCACTTCTCCAGATTGGTCCATAACGCAAGTTTTTCTTGAGCCTCCCTCCCCTGCACCCTGACCGACACCCCAGAGAGCGCCCAAGGCCTGGGATGCAGGGCTCAACGGAGCTGCTTCTGCCAGACCCTGTGAGGAAGGGGCAGACTGTCGGGAGGTACGGAACTTTCCAGAACTCAGGACCTTGGCTGTGCAGAAGCGCAGTTTCAGGACAGCTCTCTCCCCGCAGGCAGGCACGTCCTGGGCCTGCGTTCCCACCGTGGGCAGCGAGCCGCAGTGGGATCCAGCGGGGTGGGGGTGGTACGTGCACAGCCAGGGCCCGGCGAGCTTGGCGCAGGGGCGCGGGCTGGCCCTGGGCACCCCGCCCCGCCCTCCAGAGTGGGAGCGCCAAGCAGCCAACCCCTGGGCTCCTTTGATCTCACACCGCACCCCACAGCGTGAGATCAGTGCTGGGTTTCCATGCAGGGTCAGGAGATGGCAAATGTGCAGTCCAGCCGGCGCCGTGGCTCAATAGGCTAATCCTCCACCTTGCGGCGCCGGCACACCGGGTTCTAGTCCCGGTTGGGGCGCCGGATTCTGTCCCGGTCGCCCCTCTTCCAGGCCAGCTCTCTGCTGTGGCCAGGGAGTGCAGTGGAGGATGGCCCAGGTGCTTGGGCCCTGCACCCCATGGGAGACCAGGAAAAAGCACCTGGCTCCTGGCTCCTGCCAGGATCAGCGCGGTGCGCCGGCTGCAGCGGCGGCCATTGGAGGGTGAACCAACGGCAAAGGAAGACCTTTCTCTCTCTGTCTCTCTCTCTCACTGTCCACTCTGCCTGTCAAAAAAAAAAAAAAAAATGTGCAGTCCCCACGGCGTCTACCTGCTCTTCTGCGTGCATCGCACAGCTCAGGTCACAGCCAGTGACACCGTAGCCCGGCCTCCACCTCCCTGGCAGGAGCCGGCTCATCCAGGTTTTCTGGGTGCATCCCACCCTAGGCCCGGCCGTTGGCCATCTCCCTCCCTTTTCCACTGTCTGGTGGGCGGGCTGGAACAGAAAGGCCCCACTTATCTCCTGGACAACACCATGGGGCTGGATGAGACCCGTAAACCCGGCCCCCCATAGCGGCTCCACCTCTGCCTCGTGAACCTGGGCCACCCAGCAGTCAGGGCCGGGTTGCTGTCTGCAGCCCATGGCCAAAGGGATGTGGCGTCCATGCCCTGCTCTCAGCGTGGCATCCAGGAACTGCCCAGGGGGCACCGGCAGCCACATCTAACCTTGGGCGAGGCGGCTCAGCTCAGGCATTGGTTTTGCCCCAGTCTTGGGGTCCGTGGACAGAGGCCTTGCTAGAGCTGGCCTCCCCATCCAGGGGGCCCTTGGGGACCTGGGACATGCATGGCCAGTCCACCCTGGCTGGAGGTGGGGGCGGATGGTGCGGGGCACCCAGCCGTTTGTGCCCTCAATATCCAGGGCCTTGCTTTGCTCCCAGCTACCTCCTGTGAGGCCTGCAGCTGGGCCAGGCCACAGGCCCTCACACTCGACCTGTGCCCGACGCCAGGCTGGCTGAACCAAGCAGGAGAGAATGCGGGAATGCTGCCGGCCTTGGTGGGACCTTTCCATCAACATGGGACGGTCAGGGCCGTGGACCACCCTCTCTGCTGCCCGCGCCGGGGCCCCACGGGCCCGCCTGGCAGCCCACGCACTACAGGACAGCATCCGGTCAGCTAAGCGGCCCCAGTGCCATGGCGGCAGGTGGAGCTGGGAAAGAGCTATCAGCTGGAGCTGTGTGTCTGTCCACGGCTCCCCTCGCACGCCGCTCCTTCCCCAGGCCAGCAGGGCGGAGGCAGCCGGGGCTGTCCTCCCAGTGCAGGGCGGGGTCCCGGCCCAGGGGCTTCTGTGCACAGCAGGGCCCACCCCTGGAACCAGGGGAGCCCATCAGGGAGGAGCAGAGCGGCCTGGCAGTTAATGGACCAGCGGGCTCCCAGGACAGCCCTGCAACCTCTCGCTCCCCTCGTACACTTGGCTGACCTGGCTGATTGCTGCCCCTGCTCCCGGGCCACCAAGCCCAGCCCCTCCACAGGCACCTCACTCTGACCCCACCGCGTCTACCTCTGCGGCCGGTGGCCCCAGCACCCTGGGTGGCCAGGCACCGGCGGCAGAGGCCATCTCAGGGCCACACTGACACACAGGCGGAAGACGCTGGCCCCCCTCTGCAGCCAGACCAGAGTCATGGGGACGAAGCCTACTGTAGGCAGGCAGGTCTGTTCCTGTCCCCTCCTCCCTCACTCAGCCTGGGGGGCAGGTGCAGCTGGGGCCTCCGTGAGGGCCCTCCACAGGGGTCAGGGCCGCGGGCCAGACACAGAATCGGAGCCCAACCTCCACAGGGCACCTGGAGCAGGTTCAAGTCCCAACCTTCCCAGAGCAGGCCCCTCCTGAACCGCAGACCGGACCCGGAGCGGCAGGTCAGATACCTGGATGCGAGGTCTCAGCAAATGTTCTTGGTGAAAAGGCGCACTGTGCAGGGACAGCCCTCAGCCACCGCAGAGCCCGGGGTCCACACAGCCACCTCCTCACCACACTCCAGGCACAGGAACCAGTGCATCTTGGGACACCCCCACCCAGACCAAGGCCTCGTGTGGCCAGCAGCCTGCAGCGTGCCTCCACTCAGATGCCAGGCAGGGCCCCCCCACGGACGGGGCCACTTTGTAAAACCAGCCGAGTCGCGTCAAAGCAGCGCTGCAGGTGCAGTGAGTTGAGCGGCGCTTCCCATGCCCGCATCGCGTACTGGAGCTCTCGTTCAGTCCTGCTGCTCTGCTTCCCACCCAGCGCCCTGCTGATGCACCTGGGAGGCAGCAGAGGATGGCCGAGTGCTCGGGGCCCTGCCACCCGTGCGGGAGACCCAGACGCGGTTCCAGGCTCCTGGCGTCAGCCTGGCCCAGCCCTGGTTATTGTGGGCATTTGGAAAGTAAACCAAGAAATGGCAGATTTTTGTCATTCCATGTTTCTTTATTTTTTTGACAGGCAGAGTTAGAGACAGAGAGAAAGGTCTTCCTTCCGTTGGTTCACCCTCCAATGGCCGCCTCGGCCAGCGCGCTGCGCTGATCTGAAGCCAGGAGCCAGGTGCTTCCTCCTGGTCTCCCATGCGGGTGCAGGGCCCAACCACTTGGGCCATCCTCCACTGTACTCCCGGGCCACAGCAGAGAGCTGGACTGGAAGAGGAGCAACCAGGACAGAACCGGCGCCCCAACCGGGACTAGAACCCGGGGTGCTGGCGCTGCAGAGGAGGATTAGCCTAGTGAGCCGTGGCGCTGGCCATCATTCCATGTTTCGAATAGATCTTTTCAAGATTCTATGCATTTGAAAAGCAGAGTGGGAGGGGGACAGAGAGAGAAGAGAGGGAGAGGGAGGAAGAGGGAGGGAAGAGGAGGGGAGGGAGGGAGGAGGGGAAGACATCCTGTCTGCTGGTTCACCCCCAAAACACCCACAGTAACCAGAGCTGCGTTGAAGCCGGGAGCCAGGGTTCTTCCACGTGGGTGGCAAGGGTCCCAGCACATTAGCAGGGAACTGGGTCAGAAATGGAGAGTCCGGGACTCAAACCAGTGCTCATGTGGGATGCCAGTGTCACAGGCAGTGGCTTAACCCGCTGCACCACAATGCTAGACCCAGTAGATCTCCGACAACAAAACAGAACGAAAGGCAAGCTGGCGCTGTCTTTCTCAGCTCTAAGTGACGGCAACTGGCACCGCTGGGGACCCCAGAGGCCTGTGTGCCAGGCCTTCCGCAGGCTGGGAGGATCAGGCTGCACCATGCATGCCACGCTCATGCCTGGGTGCCAGCTGCCCCCAGCACAGGCAGGGCTCCCGTGTCACTCTGCAGCCCACACGGCCTCAGCCGCGGCCGTCACAGGGACATCAGCCCGAGGAGCCTCCCCTGCCCGCCGCTCCCCAGCAGCCACAGCCCAAGGGGCAGAGCGAGCCTGGGCGCCCTCGATCCGGAATAAGGCGGTGAGCGAACTCTGTACAAAACCGCCCACGCCTTAGCGGTTCCCAGAGAAAAAGGCGTGGCTTTAACTTCTTGGAAAACCAGGACCAAACCCAACGGAACCAAGGGGCCAGGAGGCCGGCTGGCTGGCCCCTGCTGCCAAGGGCGTGGAGGGGGGCCGGGGGAGGCGGCCACGTGTATCCACCATCTTGAGAGAGCAGCCTTTTCAGACACGCACGGATCACTCACATCGCTCACAGAGACGACCCCCCGGAGCCCCTGGAGTGACAGGGTCTGAGGACCAAGGTCTCGGCCTGGCGCCCGCTTCAAACAGCCCGAGTCAGAGCCCCGGCTCCCGGCCAGGGCCTCGTCAGGGTCAGGAAGCTCGGCTGGAAGCTTCCAGTCGCTGCCTTTTTTTTTTTTTTTTTTTTTTTAAAGAAACATTTACTAGAAAGGAAGGAGACATCATCCGTCCTCCCCCCACCCCCAGCAGCCCATTCCCGTTTCAGGGGAGGGCCCGATCCCCTTGCTCCCAGGGAGGCAGCCGGGCAGGGCGGCAGCCCCAGGACCGGGCCGTTTCTACTTCAACGGGCTTTTCCTTATTTCCACAAGGTACCAAGTTCAGGAGCAAACCGGAACAAAAAGCCAAGTCCATTTCACTTTTATTAATAATACAGTTTAGGTTCTCACCCAGGTACTTTTCACAAAAATAAAAAACCACACTGAACACCCTGGAGACATCTCCACGCTGGACACGCGGTCAGAGTGAGCCCTGAGATGCCGTGAGGTAGCGCGTGGGTCTGTGTGCACCCCGGGGACCGCTCCCCACGCAGGCCCGGCTGTGTGCAGTGGCTAGGGTTGGGGGACAGCCCCGAGACCGCCGGCGGCCCCCGCGCGGCCCAGATAAGCCCGGGACGTCCAGGTCAGCAGGATCCCGGCCCGGCCAGGGCTATGAGGAGGAGGAGGAGAGACTGGCGCGGCCATCTTCCCTGCAAAGGAAACAGCAGTGACGTTCAGCGCCCAGGGCTGCAGCGCCGGCCACCTCTGCTCCTGCGAGAGGACTGGCACTGGGGACAGGGCGGCAGCCGGGGCCCGTCTCACGACCCTGGACCCTGGGCACAGGCTTACGGCCGGCAGACAGCAGCGGGGGCCTCGCTCACACCCCGACCCCAGAGAGACCCCGCTTAGCCCCGCGGGCCCTGGGCGTCCACTCTACCGCAGGAGCACATACAGGTGGAGGCGCGGCCGCGGGCTCTGCTGCGGGCGCCCGGGCCCCTCTTCCGGCGCGGGCGGGGGTCCAGCGCGTGGGGGGCCGCGGCGCGGAGGGCCGGCGAGGCTTTTGGCTCGAGGGCTCCACTCCTGTTCCTGCTGAACTGAGCCAGTGTGTGAAACGAGAACTGATATCAGCTCAGTAGGCACCGGAGGGCGGGTCCAATCGGCAGCCCGGAGAGGCGGGCCTCGGCGGCGGCGGGCGGCGGCGGCACCTGGGCTGCAAGCACAAGAGAGGTCACCGGCCGCCAGGGGCCAGCGGCCAGGGCGCCCGCCCGGCCTCCCCTCGGCATTTGTGACGATACAACGCGACTGTTCTCGTGCTCAGTTCACGTTCTGCAGAGGAACCCAGCCCCCCCAGGAGCCCCGCTGGCTGCCCGGGAGGCCAGGCGGCCCTCCTCCTGCGGGACGGACGGACGCATGGACGCACGGCGCTCCACACCCAGGCTGACGCTGGCCGCGGCCGCGCCCATCTCACCTTCTCTTCAGGTGCAGAACTTAGCCACTGTGAACAAGGCGGAAACCAATCACTGTTCACCAATCAGCTAAGCTCTGCACCTCGTCAGAGAGGTCGTCGCTGGGCCTAATGAAAGGACCGGCGAGCAGCTTCCGCGGCCGTCGGCTTCTGTGGTCTCCAGAGAGCTAGGAGAGGCGCGGACCGCAGAGGGAGAGCGCGACTGCGGGTCTCTGGAGGAGCAGCCAAGGTCGTGGTTGCGTGGTAATCCCTGGCAATGTGATTTTAATCTTAAGTCACAAATCAGCATGCCAGGAACCCAAGCAGCCAGAGCACCAGAGGGCAGCGCCTGCCCGGCCCCCGTCCGCACGCGCACACGCGCACTCGCGCCTTCCACGCCGCCGGCCCGTCCAGTCGGCCTCTGCGAGGCGGCGGTGGCTCGGGAGTCAGGAGATCGCGGGACGGCCGTGCTGTCCGGAACTCTTCGGACAAGCGCCCCCTCCCTGTGCATGGGTCCAGAGGGGCCCTCCCGGAAGGACAGGGACAGAGAGGTTTCCGACCGGAGGCGGGGATGCAGTCGACGCCTCTGCCTGCTGGGGGGTTCCCGCTCCCAGGCATCGTGGCCGTGGCCATGACCAGCCCCACTCTCCTCCCTCCCGGGGAAGCCAGCCCCGCCCCCACCCCACCCCACCCCGGGACGAGTCTGCCCCATGGGGTTATTCCTCCTCATCAGTTGTTTCCAGGCACACATCAGATGGACGAGGCTCCGTTCAGCGCTGGGTTGAGACCCCCACAAACTGTTACACAGCCCCAGGAGTCGCCCTGAGAAGCCACCTAATGTGAACACCCGCCCAGGCCGCGACGCGGAGGTTTGTAGGAGGGTACAAAACCAGACAGGAGGCACTGCGGTGCGTCTACCGCCCTGAAAACAGACTCATGACACAGACAGGCAACAATCGTTAGGGGAGACACACACGTACAACCCCCAGGGCTGTGCACAGAGCTTCCTCACTGTGACAGTCTGCAAACCCACACTGAAAAGTGAACTCTAGCAAGTCCACCTGCCAGGCTGGCCCCGGGCCCCACTCAGAGAGGCAGCAGCTTGACCAATCCAGGGGAGAAAGCATGTGGCAAAGACTAGGCCTGGTGTGCACCGAGGGTGTCCCTGAGCGCTGGACGCCCCAGCCTGCATGCCGCAGCCAGGGTTCGGCGTGGCCGGGCCACAGCCTCCTGTGTCAGCCTGGACCAGTGTTCTGAGGTGTCCCTGCCCATTACAGCGCCCAGGGTGGCCACAAGGATACCAAGCAGAGCTCTTCCGCACGGGGACCTCCCAGGCCAGCACGGTTCCCACCCTGCCTGCTCCCCAAGGCCACCGGCCGCCAAGCGGGAAGAGACTGCTCTGTGTGTGTGTGTGCGGTGGTCCTGGCGCACAGGGGGCTTACCTAGGACTTGGCCCCCAGCAGGACTGTCTGCTAAGAGCCACACGGCAGGGAAGGAGAGGGGAGTCACCTGTTCAGAACAGCATCTCGGCCACCACCTCCGCGGAGGACTTGTCCATGCGGCCCCTGGCCAGCTCGAAGCACCTGCGGGCGAGCTGCTGCTGCCGGGCATCCTCGCTCACCATCAGCTCCCCGTACAGGTAGATGCCCATGGCCTGTGGGGTGGAGGCCACAGCGCGTCAGAGCAAGGAAACTGCGCGTGCGCACGCCACACACACACGCCGGTTCAGAAATCCCCAGACACAGGGAGGGACCCGGGCCCTGCTTCTGCGAGCTGCCTGGCGGTCCTCATCACCTCGTCCTCCTCAAAACCCCGCAGGACCCTCGGCTACCCACTCTGTCGACGGACCCTGGTACTCTCACTGGCGACAGGGACAAGGGGGTGTTTCCACAGTGAGGACCGGGCTCCCCAGACAGCCACCACGGGAAGCCTGCATGTGGCTATGGATCTAGGAGTCCCTAAGAGCAGCTGGTGCCCGGTCATCCCCAAACTCGCCCACGGGCCAAAGCCACAAGACCACAGTGCGTGGCAGCTGCTGCCACCACAGCCTGGGCCACAGCTGCAGCAGACACGGAGCAACGCCCCAGACATGGGGCCCCACTGGCCCTGGCTACTCTCTCCTCGCAGGCTTAGATAAGCCACGGGGCGAGTGAAAGATGGACATCAAGGATTGCACTAGGTGAAACTCCAGCAGTCAGGGGCTCCGAGGTGCTCTCGGGGGGAAAGCTGAGCCACGCCGGGTGGAGACCGCGGCTCGGAGCATGCTGCCAGGGAACGCCGGTCTCCCGGACAGGGCCTCTGGCCTCACGCGCCCGTGTTTTCCCCGACACCTCTCACTCCACTGTGCAAATGTGACATTTCTTCTGCTACCAAGTCACGTGTTTTCCTTTGTGAGAATAAGGAGTCCTTACTGGCGGCTGCCCCCCCCAGCCCGAGACCCCATCAAAAGTCCTTTTGTTCCCCCCAACGCCCTCTCCAGCCCACAGGCCGCACAGCTGGCTCCCCTGAGGGCTCACGCCGGCCGGGAGGAGGTGGTGGGCACAGGCAGGGCGCGCCTGACTGGCGACCCCCACATGCACTCCACAGGCACACACACATGCACACACACAGGCTCCCAGGAAAGTTGTAGAAGGAAGGAAACCTAGCATGGGGTGGGCAGCATGGGAAGTGAAGATGGCAGCCAGGCCACAGGGGCCGCCGACGCACGCCCTGCAGTCACAGCCCCGCTGCCGCGAGCTCCGAGCCACCGCGTCTCGGGGCACAGTCGGGGCACCACCCCACGGGAGCTGCGGAGGTGCCTCGCTTGCCGTGTTAGTGGGACACAGCTCAAACAGGCACAAGGCAGGCGCCTCCCTGGTCCTCTGGGATGACTGGGAGATGTTTCCAACTCGCCGCCCGAGAGCTTGGGGCCCCCCAGGAAGCCCGCGGCCGGCTCACGAGGCGCACCTGGTCCTCCTGGAGGAAGCGCTCCACCTGCCCGTACGCCGCGGTGAACTTGTGCCTCACGATGAGCTCGCACCACCGGTGCCGGACCTGGGGACATGGGAGACAAAAGCCAGTTAGCCACAGACCCGCCTGGGATGAGAAAAAGCCGCTCTGGAGCACCCAGGCACGGCGGACGGGGGGACCTCATTTTAGCTTCATTTTTTTTTTTGAAAGGGAGGAACCGTGTCCTGATTAGCAGGCCGTGCATCACCTGCAGGGAGGAAGGGGCCTGTGCCCGTTAGGTGTCTGAGTTTTTTTTTTTTTTTTTTTTAAGATTTTATTTATGTAAAAGGGTTACAAAAAGAGAGAGAGAGGCTGATTTGTCATCTGCTGGTTCACTCCCCAAATGGCCAAAATGACCAGGGCTGGCCCCAGGAGCTTCCTCCGGGTCTCCCACGTGAGTGCAGGCGCCCAAGGACTTGGGCCATCTTCCACTGCTTTCCCAGGCACTCCAGCAGGGAGTTGCATTGGAAGTGGAGCAGCCTGGACTCGAACTGGTGCCCATATGGGATGGCAGCATCACAGGTGGAGGTTTAACCCGTGGTGCCACAGCGCAGGCCCCAGGAGTCTGAGTTCTAAACAAGGTTTGGCTACACAGCAATGGACACCAACTGGTAAATTCATGGGGACCCTGGCCAGGCCACTGCTGCTGTTCCTGCAGTGCCCAGCCAAGGAGGGTCCCCCCAACCCTAAGCAGAGGCGAACCCCGCATCTGAGAGCCTGGGGAGGGGCACGGGAAGCTGTACACAGCCTGCTCGAAGGGGCACAGGTGGAAATGGTGTGGCCTTCTCTGCAAAGGGCGCTCACTCAAACATCACCGCAGACAACCTGCGGAGCCCAGGGGGACCTCCAACCCGGCACCGCCTGCCCTGGAGAGGCAGGGCCGTGGCGGGTGGAGGGCGCACCCACCGGACTGTGCTTGGGCCCAGTGCCCGGCCCTGTTCTTCCCAGTTACCCGCGCCGAGCAGTCTACCGCGGCACTGTCAGGTTGGCTGTCCCTCAGGCGGTTATGTGTGTTAAAAGCCTCTGCAGATAAGTCCTCGTTTCTGCAGCCTTTTTGTTTTTTAAAGATTTATTTGAAAGTCAGAGTTACAGAGAGAGAAAGAGAGAGAGAGGTCTTTCATCTGCTGGTTCACTCTCCAGATGGCTACAATGACCAGAGCTGTGCCAATCTGAAGCCAGGAGCTTCTTCTGGGTCTCCCATGCAGGTGCAGGGGCCCAAGGATTTGGGTCATCTTCTACTCTGCAGCCTTTTTAATGCTAACCCACATGTGGCAAAAATTAAACGCCAGCCACGTAACCGTTTCTGGCGGGGGCTACCCCCCCCCCCCCCGCATCCACTGGCCTGGCCTTTACGTCCTCAGCTTTGAACTCCTACGCACAGGAGGAAGAAGGAAGGGCAGACCCCGCCCCCGGGCCACACTGCACTCCCACACTGGGCAAGAAGCTGGGCGCTCAGCTGGCCTCTTGACTCTGGAAAGCAGGGGGCCACAGAAGCTTTTTCCATGCGCACAGGGATCTCAGGGACCCCTGCAGTGAAGTGCTGATGGCTCCAGACCAGCACTGCAAACAGGAAGTGGGTCAGGGCTGCGATGCCTTCCCACCTGCGAAGGCAGCTTCTTTCCTTTATGGCCCATGGACATTAACAACAGACCCTAAAAGGGAAGGAAGGAGCGGCCCCTGAAACCCCAGAGCAGACACATAGGAGCAGAGCTGGAGCTCGGAGCGGCCAGCCCCTCCCTCGCACACCCCTGGCTGGACACAGCCCCAAGGACCCCAGGAGGGCCCAGGCGGCCCCACCTCCTCTCGTCTCTCTCCGCACACAGGACAGTGGCCATGTGCCTGGTCCCCTCGCCAGCAGGGGCACCTTGTGTGTGAGCTCTGTGACAGCAGAGGCCAGCTCCCCATGGCCAGCGGCGGGGGAGGGGATCGCTGCTGTCACATGCCCCGGGACCTCAGGGAGGAGCCTCATTCCTCCCAATTCAATTTAAAAAGAGATATTTATTGTATTTATTGGGGAGACAGCCATCTTCCATCGGCTGGTTCACTCCACGGCCTGGGCTCGGCCGGGCTGACGTCAGGAGCCTGGGGCTCCACCCTGGTCTCCCAGGCAGTGGCAAGGACTCAAGCACTTGGGCCAAGACAGCTGAGCAGCAAGTGGAGCAGCAGGGACTCGAACCGGTGCTTGGATCCGGGGATACCGGCGCCTCAGGCAGCCGCTGGACGCCGCACTGCAACACCAGGCGCTCAGCTCGACTCCGAGTCGGGGTCCCACCTGCGAGAACCGCTGCTTGGAGCCCTACACCTGTGTGAGCGCATCCCCCCACAGCGCTGCCTCGCCCTCCGGGGCTCTGGGAGGGGCTGAGTTCCCGCGGCTGGTCCTCTTCCCGCGCATGCGCACACACCCCCGGGCAGCAGTCGGGGTCTAAGTCCCCCAGCACAAGGGCCCGGCCCGGGGGACGGCCGGGTGAAAGAGGCCCTTTGAGCGCCAACGTGAAGTCAGCGTTTCCACTCCTCTTCCCCTGAGCAATAGTTTATTGTGGCGGTTCACAAGAGATCCCGTCTTCTGGCCCCGGAAGGCTAACATGGCGGCCAGGAAGGCCGGGCCCGCCCTCCGCCCCGGGCCGGCCGGGAGCGGGGCTGAACAACAGGGCTTTTCATGGCGCGGCGCGACGCGCACGGCAGCATCGCAGGGCCGGGGGGCTGGCAGGCCGGCACGGAGGCGCCGCACGCGGCTCGGAGCCCGCGCGCCGCTTGCTCCCACTTTATTCCTCAGAAAGACAAAGGAAATCTGCATTTTCACCCCCTAAACTCTTGAGGGCCCCCAATTCCCACTGGTGCCTGTCACCACACAGAAGCGGGCCGCATCTGCCTCAGTTGCTCGGGGCGGTGGCACAGCCCCTTCCTCCCCAACCCCGACTGCTAATGCCGGCGAAGTGGGGCTGGAACACGGCTCTGCCAGTGGGCAGCCTGCCTTCCACGTCCCCGCGAACCAGCAGCCGAGGAACTGGCCCCCAGCAGGCCTGGGCCCGAGCCACACCCCTCGGCACCTGCAGGGAGACAGCCCCCAGCCCGCCCTCCGAGGAGCGTGGTCAGGTGTCCTCTCTCGTCTCCCTTTTCAGAGATGTGGTGCTCTCGCAGGGCCTCCCCCTGCACCCAGGAATGGGGGACCCAGGAGGCCGGAAGCCAAGAAGTGGAGGCTGCCCCCAGGCACAGCGCTGTCTGCTGCACGGGAGACCAGATGCCAGCAGGAGAATGATGATTTAGGCTCCCTGGGGACAGTAGCATCAGCTGCCTGCCCCGGAGGGCGTGGAGTCAGGCCAGAGGCACTGGCTAAGGAACTGGCCCCCTTTCTTTCTCCCAAGGGCTGGAGCGAGGCAGGACAGGGCTGCCCTGGAGGCAGACCCGGTTCTGTCCCTCTTCCTGGAAGTGACAGAGGCAGCTCAGGACACGGCCCAGACCCAGGCAGGAGATCTGAACTGTACGTGGGATGACAGACGGGCAAAGTGAGGGCCGGTGCCCTATAGGACATTCAAGGCGTGGCTTCCTGGGGGACAGAACAAAGCCCGGCTTGGAGCAGAGACAGGCGGAAAAGAGAGCCGGCACACGGGAGACCCAGCGAAGCGGAGACGGATCAACACCCGTCGTGCTCAAGAGCCCAAGTCCATTTCCACTTCTTCTTTGTATTTCCCTGGATCAAAGTATAAAATACGGGGAGAGGCTGGTCTTCCCATCCCGTTCCCAGCGGCTTGGCCCCCAGACCCCGTGGTGGCACGCGCAGTCGCCTTTCCCACCTGTTTAACCCAAGTAACAGCACGCTGTCGCTGAGCTGTACCCCGACTTGAAAACACGGGCACAGATAGGACAGAGGCTCCTTCCGCCCCCCTGGATATCCACAGCTGCAGGCTATCTGCGCCATGAGCTACCCCCCCCCCCCCGCCCACACACACGCTCACACTTGCAATGGTGAACACCGGGAACCACGGGGAAGCAGGGAGAGACTGGCAGCGTGTGGTATTTCCTGCCGAGGGCATCTGCTGAATTCCCGGATTCCAGGAGGCACGCACGTCCTTGTCCTCGCTGCTGGCAGACGCCGCCACACTGCCTTCCTGAGGCTGCAGTGGCCTGCGCTCCTGCCAACAACCGTGAGTTCCCTGTGCCATCACCACCACCGGGGAGGTGGTTTAAGGAAGACAGGTTTCAGAAGGGGCCGGCTGCCAAGGTGAAGGCAGGGTTCAGGAAGAGTCCAGGTGCCTCCTCCCTGGCTCCAGCCGACTGGGGACAGTGTATGGCACACACCTGATACCGGCCTGCCAAGATCTGTTTGCTTCGTCCCTCCTGGGCCCAGACGTGGAGGGGGCAGGCAGCCCAGAGGAGGGTGAGAGTGCTCCCACCACCAGCAGCAAGGGGCAGGCATTTGGCACAGCCCCTGGCACGTGGGTGACGACGGACAATGAAGCCAATCTAGGTCATTGGGTTCTCCCACATCGTCACAGTGCAGCTGACCCTCGCGGGACAGCCAGGCCTGTGCCTGGGGCACTCTGACCCAACACAGCAGCTGCCCTTCCCAGGCACACAGGTAGGCTTAATGCTTTAATACCCATGGGACACTGACTCTAGACCATTCCAGGTTTCTGAAGCCACCACAGCCGTCAGCTCTCTGCCCCCTCTGGGGGCTGGGAGCAGAGGGCACAGTCTCAGAGTCTGGGGTGGGAAGAAGGCAGGTCAGGGATGCAGAAGCCCACCTCCCATGAGACGAGGGAAATCCTCCAGCCACATGGAGCCTGTCCACACAGCGAGCGCTAGCAGGAGACGGGACTTGCCTGTGTTGACAGATCTGAGCCAGCTGCGAGACATAAGCTCACCTAGAGCCCGGGATGCCGAAGGCCTTCTGCAGGACACACACACGGGCTCTGGCCAGGGCTGAGGGCTCAGTTATTCCAAAGATTCACATAAGCCAACCGCGCAGCAGGCATTAGGCAAACAGTATGGGGCCCAGACACACACACAACGGCTCAGTTACTTTCCAACACCCCCCCCACACACACACACTACATACGATGCACTCTGACATTTCTCTATCGTTTAAAAAACTTTTACTTATACATTGTTTGTCTGAAAGGCAGACAGACACACAGGTCAGCTGGTTCATTCCCTAGATGCTCACGATAGCCCGGGCTGGGCCGAGACAAAGACAGAAAAGCCTGGAACTCAATCCAGATCTCCCACACGGGTGACAGGGACCATCTGAGCCACCACCACTGCCTCCGAGGGTGCACACTGGCAGGGAAACGAGACTCCCACCTGGGCTCTCCATTACAAATGTGAGTGTCAGGTGGTCACTGAGCATAGACAGGGTCCAGTGCCCCCGGGCTGGCTTCAGCACGGGCCTGCCAGGCATCTAGGGGCCCCTGAAGGCTGGGCCCGACCCCAACCCCTCTGCGCACTCAGAGACAGGCTTGCTGACAGGGGACACGGTGGCTGCCTGTGGACAGGTCATGCCAGCGCCTTCAGGAGAAGGCATCCCCTCACCCGGCTTTCTCTGGGGGTCCCTCTGCAGGGGGCCTCACTTCCTCAGCGTCCCAGACCCCGCGCAAGGGCACCGTGGTTGACAGCCCACGATTCTCAAGTGCGCTTTCAGTTATTATCTCTCCCCACCACCACTTCACTCTTAAGTATTTCCCATAAGGCTTTTTCAAAGAAATGAAAATTATTGTGCAAATGTCCCCTGTAGCCTACTTATTACTGTACAGACTACTTTTCCAAAGCGGTTTGCAAGCTTTGCTTAAGCATAATTTTTTTTAAAGATTGATTTAACTGGAAGATTGAAGAGGCAGAGGAAGAGATCTTCCATCTGCTGGTTCACTCCCCAAATGGCCACAACAGCCAGGGCTGGGCCAGGCCGAATCTAGGAGCCAGGAACTCTATCCGGGTCTCCCACGTGTGTGGCAGGGGCCCAAGCACTTTGGCCATCATTCGATGCTTTCCCAGGCACATCAGGAGGAAGGTGGCTGGGAAGCAGAGTGTCCAGGACTCAAACCGGTGCTGCGACAGGGGACGCCGCTGCACCCAACACCAGCCCCTGGAAGTGGCATCTAAAGACCAGTGTCTCACAGAGCTGTCGTGCCTGCGCCACAAAACAATCACCAGAGGCCGAACAGACGTCGCTGCAGGAGAAAGACGTTAACAGATCTGCTCCGGTAACTTGGCCGACGCCCCCAGCCCGTTCTGGCTGCACCTGCCTCACACATCAAGACCTAGCCCAGGAAAACCTCCCAGCACCTTACACTGGCGTCCTGGAGCCGGGGAGGGGCTCGCTCACCACTGGTCCCCCTTGCGCTCTGCTTTAGACATCTGAAGATTATGAGCACACGACGACACAGAGAACCCAATGGCCACGGACGTCGGGGCCATCTGGGCCCCCGTTCCCTGCTGATAAACGGACCCGCTGTTTTGTGCTTTCCCTTCTCCCCACTTGCCGGGTCTGCTGGCACAGCACAGCCACGCTTTCACTTGGAGACCACAACAGCTCCAGCAGTGTCTCGCATGGCAAAGTCTCGGGGCGTCCCAGCAGCCTTTAGCCCAGGATGGCAGTGGAAGGGCCAGGGCTGACCGTGGCCGAGGCCTGCCTCACCCAGCACACCCCGAGCGTCCAGCGTGCCCGTGTCTCTGGCTGGGCCCTCTCAGCTCATGCCCGTCCCCATCTTCCTCCGCTGGTGCGTGTGTTTATGCTGACCCACGGGCGAGGCGGCGGCTGGGGCCTCCAGGCCCGCCCCCGTCCCCGTCTCCATGTGCAGCGCGTCCTACGTGCTTGATGAAGGTTTCTCAATGAGCACACCACTTCTGAAACCCCCGAATGCTTTTCAGCTACTTTGAAATTGCAATGCACAGCTGGAGGCTATCAAGCGCTTTGAAGAATGCCACCCATGCTATTTATGACGGGAAGCACCCCCTTTTCTCCCAGGTCCTTTTGATTCTGAAATTTACTGCTGAAGGGGGTGGGGGGGACAAAACTCTATCCAGGGAGCATGATCTGAGCAGCCCACTGAAGCTCATTCAGAGTTCCATTTTAGATCTGTAAACAGGAAAGACCAAAGCGCACGGCTTTTCTAAGTTAATAAGTCTACATTACAATAAACAAACCTGCTTTCTCAATTTATGTCCTTAAATTAGATTTAACTTGGCTTTAAAGTGGGTTTACAGCCGCTGAGCGGGGGCCCCTCTGCCAGGCGGTGGGCCCCGACTGCCCGCTCCCTCCCAGGGGAGACCCCCAGCGCGGGCCGTCAGCGGGCAGACTGTTAACCTCTGACCCCGTCTCGTCTCCTCTTGCTCTCACCTTCACTGTTCCCTGCTCCCAAACGGCTGCCGCCTGAATGTTATTTTTTAAACTCCAGGGAATGAGAGGTTCGTTCATCTGCTGCCCTTAAACTCAGATCAGCAAATCCCTATCGGAGAGGCTTTTTATTACCTTCGTGGAGCCGCGCCCCGAGACTCTCGTCTACACCTCCACTGCTTAGAGCTGGAGCTGCGGTCAACGTGCTGAACCGGGGGGGGGGGGGGGGGGGTTGGCCTTGACTTCCCAGTGCCCCTCACGCTGGACAGGCACATGGGGAGTACGGGGGAGGGGGTCAAGTGTGATCTCAGGCAAACCCTTAACCCTCTCCCCCTCCCACAGACACATCGCTTTATTTAGTAACTGGTCGCCCTACTGAAGTCCAGTGGCTCTGAGAAGCAGGAGATGGGCGCCCAGCCCCGCCCCCAGCTCCTCCATATGGGGAGCCTATGTGGGGTCTGTCTTGAAACACAGCCACCGCCTGTCTTCCTCCCCGACCAGAACTGCCCGGCGGACGGACACACATGCCCTGTGCAAGCCTGAGATTGGGAACAAGACCTGCGGGGCTCGGCCATAGCTGTGAAGAGACAGACAGCAGCCCCATGGACCTCCTCTGATGGGTACAGAGGGGACCACAGGTGTCTTCCCTCACTCTCCCCAGAGATGGGTTCCATTCTGTGGGGCTGCACGGGCAACCAAAAAGCCTCACTATCTGAGGGGGCTTGCCAGGGGCCGAGTGACCCCCCACCCCCGCCCCCGCTGACGTGTCAGATGACAGAGGGCTAGCAGGTGGTTCCCCGACAAGCTCTGGTAGTGAACAGAGCAGACGAGCCCTGCCCCTCTGCAGCTCTCTGGCCTGCCATAGAGAGCTTGGGAGACACCCAGGGAGCCAGCCAGCGCAGACTCACGCCAGCACCAAGTGCCACGGAAGGACCCGACGTGGGGCAAGGGTGGGCTGGGGAAGGGACGTGCTCCGAGAAGACTCCCCAAGGAGGAGCCACTCCCAGTGAAACCCGGAGGAGGAAGAGCACCCAGCCATCCGAAATGTTCCACTTCATTTCAACAGCTGTTTCTTCCAACATTCTTACCTATAGGAGCTAGAAAAACGGACTTCTAGAAGGCGGTCATTGGCCTGATGGTTAAGACGGCTGCGAACCCTATCAGAACACCCACCCGGGTTCCATTCTCGGCTCTGGCTCCAACCCTAACTTCCTGCCACACCCATGTGGGAGACCTGGACTGTGTTCCCAGCTCCCGACTCTAGGTCCAGCCCAGCCCCAGCCACTGCAAGTGAAGAGAGGGAATGCTTCCTGTCTGCTTCAAGTAAATGATAAACAGAATTTCTGGAAAGAGAATTACGAGCCCTATAACTCAATAACAAAAGGACACGTCGATTTTCGAATAAGCACAAGGTCCCACTAGGCATTTCTCCAGAGAAGAGACAAAGACGGTCGATGAGTCCATGAAGAGAGGCTCCGTATCGCCAGTCAGTAGTACACAGCAAATGAAAACCACAGTGAGATGCCCAATGAGAAGGCCAAAACAAAAAAGGTAGTAACAAGTGTTGGTGAAGAAGTGGGAAAAACAGAATTGTTGGCAAGAACATCAAATGGTGCGGCCGCCCGGGGAAAAGGCAGGCCTCCCTCAAAATGTTAAGTGGTTACCATACGGCTCGGTGCTCTCGGTAGATTCTAGATTAGGAGAAAATGTACCACCAACACTAGAACGGCATCGCTCCTAAGTGCTACAGAGCAAAGCAGCCTAGAGGCCCACCAAGTGACGTACGGCTCAACGCACGCAGTCCACCCACAGGACTGAAAACCCTCTGCTGGGCCACAGGCATCCTGCAAACACTATTATGGGCGCGAAGCGGATCACAGGGCCCCGCGTGCCGCAGAGGATTCCACTGCCGTCTAAGTCCAGACAGGCCCATGCAGCTGCCCGGGATGGGGGGCTGTGTGCACTCAGCACTGGATTTCCTCTGTTGGGGGATGAAAATGTTCTGATTGATGGCGGCAATGGCTGCAAAGCTCTGAATATAGTAATGACGCCTGGACCGTACTTTCAATGGGCGAAGGTTGTTGGTAAAAACCTTCTCCCACCAAGAGCCATGCTGACCAAAGGTGTTTGGGCAACGGGTGCTGTTCCTGAGAAAGCCAGCTGGGGCCCCGAGAGGCAGGGCAGCGAGCACAGGTTTTGGCGGGCTGGCGCCCCCAGTGCACGAGGACTTCCTGTCAATCCGCACATCTGCTTCCACTGGCAGGCGGGCACGACCGGTTGGTCAATGGACACAGCTCCAATGTGGTTCAGGGTTATGGCAAAGCAACCAGCAGACTGAGCAGTGTTAAAAAAAATCTCTTTTGGTGCCGCTGCACGGTTTAGCTGACATCCTCTGTGTGTTTTCAAGTTTCTCATCCTGCCAAACACGTGAAATACCAGCTGCACGCAGAGCAGGCGTGGGGGACACGTTCTGGGGTGCTGAGCCCATGGGAGCACCCTGTGCGCAGCGGGCGAGGCTCACGCTCTGTCTGTGCTGGGTGTCACACAGCAGCTCTCACGCCCTCCCGTGCCGCGGTCCGTGCAGCAAGGAAGGGTGTCCGGGAGCGGCACGGAGGAGAGAAAGGCGACCCGCACAGACGTCTGGCGACGCTTGTTAGTAGAGGCACTGAATGCACACTTTCATTTGAATATGACTCAGCTGACAACTGTGAGAGAAAACGCCAGGGTTCAAGGACTGCATGGGAGCTCTGGGTGCGGACTCGGAGCAAGTGCCGGCACAAAAATACCAGGCTACCGCCTGAGCTCTGCGGAACCTGGGGGCGACGACGGAATCCCATCCTCTGGTTTCACTTCAGAGGGCTGCAGAGCAAAAATGAAAATGAGAGGCCGGCGCTGTGGCGCAGCAGATAAAGCCACCGCCTGCAGTGCTGACAACCCATGTGGGCGCCGGTTCAAGTCCCAGATACTCCACTTCCGATTCAGCTCCCTGCTAATGTGCCTAGGAAAGTAATGGAAGATGGCTCAAATGCTTGGGCCCCTGTATCCACATGGGAGACCTGGAAGAAGCTCCTGGCTTCAGACTGGCACAGCCCTACCTGTTGGAGCCATTTGGGGAGTGAACCAGCAGATGGAAGACCTCCCCCACCCCCACACCCATAACTCTACCTTTCAAAATAAATAACTCTTTAGGAAAAAATGAAAATGAGACATAGCTGGTTCCTTAGCTACATGGGAAGAAAAGTACCAGGAAACATTACCGAGACCTGGGAAAATGGGGTCATTTCACTATTCTGCCAAACTCCTTACAGCCTGGGACACAGACAGGGACACACACACAGCCAGGACATATACACATACACACGGTTGGGAGCCACGGACAACCAGAGTAGATAATGTCTTCAGTCTTCAGATAGCTGTAAAAGTTGGCAAACTGCTAAACACAGTGGAAGAGGCAAAAAGCAAGGAACAGTAAGTGGCCGGTTAACAGTAACTTCCTAATAAAATCTGGCTGAACCTGTGGCTGAAAACCCATCTATTAATGCCCTTGCTTGCTCTCTCAAGCAGATAAATTCTAAACTGATTTAAAAGGTCCTTTTAAGAAAAGTTAGCTAAATTATGCCATCCATGGCTCAACTTTTCCTTACCTTCATTCAATTAACGAACTTTTGACCAGCCGCCGTGGGTTATACAATCCATGGTAAATAAAACACAGGCCCCAACCTCAGAACAGGGGAGTATTAATCTTTAAAAAAAAAAGTCTTTGTCGTTTTATATCAGTTTTTAAAAATTTTTTTTAAATCCCTTTATCACAGTGGAACAGGGAGACTATCTGTGGCAGGCTTCCCACAGGAAAGTTTCAAGGGCACTGAACTGAGTGACAAAGAGAACCCTAAGAAATACCCAGAGACTTCCCGACTTTGAAGGAATGTCTTCAAATACTGCTTAAATGTTTCACAAAGCAAATACAACAAGACAACACGCAAACAGAACCAAGGAATTACCCAACAGTTTCTGTTTTTGCCTGTATCAGAAGAGGCACATGGTTTTAAAAAAGAAAGACGTATCTGAAGTGACCACAGAGACTCACTCTAGGAAGGCAATGCAGATCCTGGGCCAGAGAGACAGTGCGCCCGCCCAGATGCTGTCCTGACTTTGAGAACCTGACGTGGAGTTCCACTACTTACAGGCCACATTCTGAAGTTCAGATTTGTGGGCATTTCGCCTTCTGGTTTGCAACCTGAGCTTGATCTCATCAAAAGGCCACAGAACCAAAGACGTAGTGATGAGGGACACAAGGCTGAGCACCGCGAGCTGCAGGAGGCAGGGGTGCGTGCCCACCTGCAGCTGGCCCCTCGACCTCGCCCTGGAGAGCCACTTCACTAATTGCCACACACCACTCTGCCCTCCACAATGGTCTCCTTTTCTGATGTCCACTCTAAAGACGTGCCTCATGGTGCTTGGTCACATGATGCTGCCTCCCGACAATGCAGGGCAGGGGCCTGGCAGGCCAGTTGCCTTGGCAATGAGGCCTGCACTCGGGACAGCCAGCGGGAGAGAGAGAAGCCGGCGCCTGCAGTTTCGTCAAGTTTTTCCCAGGGCGGGCTGTGGTCAGTCCAAACACGGCCCAGGACTGGGTCCAGCTCACTGCCCAGCCAGAGCCAGGAGCGCAGCCCAGGTGCAGGAGACTGAGACACGAAAGAGGTGCTGACACCTGGGCAGGTGCCCTCCTCTCTCCACGTGGGGAGGGGCACAAACACCTCAGCCCTGAGGGAGACGGGACAGGCAGCACCAGGGAAGGCACCCACGCGTGGCGGCCAGCAGAGTGAGCCTCGGGACAGGGAGTGGACAGACAGATGCTGCTGGTGGCCTCCCCCAGGGCTTCATTCCCTGGCTCAAACAGTCCCACACCAGAGCAGAGCAGGCTGCTGGGCAGGCCCTTCTGAACAGCCGCCACTCCCAGCTGAGCCAGACAGAGGACAGGGGCTACTTCTGAGTGTTCAGAAACGATGCGGGGAGCGCGTTTGGCTTTGAAAGAGGCCTCTCAGGGTACACTTCTTGTGCCCAGAATTGGCTGCCAGGTGCATTTTAAACGGCTGTGACTTTCCACGTGAGCGACAGACCTGGCGCTTCTGGTGAGAGGAGCCCAGCACTCCCTGCAGAGAGGGGCAGGGCGGGCCAGGGATGGTGTGGGCGGGACTTGGGCCGGGGCTCAGCAGGTTGGCCCCTACCAATGGCTGGCTGGCACACAAACTCCCTGTAAGCAACACCATACGGCTCAGCGCAGGGCCCAGAGGTTCTGACGGCTGCAGTGGACACTCTGAGAACAGAGCTGGAACCCCGAGGTGATACAACCACGGTGACCCCTGACTCGGGGAGCCGAGTCCTTGGGGCAGGCTTCTCACTAGGCCGGGACTCCTGACCCGCTCTGTCCACGCTGTGCTGCACCTGGGGCACACAGCTCGGCCAGTGCAAGAGCTGAGCGGCGCACTTGGCGAGGAGGGCGTGAGCAGCCAAAGACGCCACGGCTCAGAACAGAGGGAAAGCAAGGGGGCCTCCCTGCACATCCTGGAAACAAAGGGGCACACCCAGGCCCCAGTACAGAACAGTCCCTGGGCTCCCTCCCCGCCCCCACCGCCAGGTCCTGAGCACCCCTCCGTGCTCTGACCTAGAGACACCCAGCACCCCAGGCTGGTGCCTTCTGCAGTGGACACGACCTCAGCACCCCGGGCAGGGCAGCAGGGCCAGCCCTCCGGGGCTGTCTTGCACAGGACACTCAGTACACACCTGCCGCCCCTTCAGGGCCCCGGGGACAACTCCAGGGGACTGTCCTTACTTCCTCCGTGCAGAGCAAAGTCAAGTTCTCAACACCTTCCCACTCTCCCATGCAATCTGCGGCAACTTGAAATAAATGCAAGAGGATTCTCCATCTGATCTGCTGATGGGTGTCACAACAAAGCCTCCTTAACCCACAGCGTGGCTGGCCCAACCTTTGGAACTTGTCGGCAAAGAAGGGGTTACCAACCACACACCGGGACCTCAGGGCCGGCACCAGGGTGCTCTGACCCAGCTCCTGCTTGGCCCCGGAGCCTGCAGACCCCAGCCCAAGGCGTCAGCAAAGCAGGACAACGTAGGCCCAATCAGCACACGGCCAGGACTGGGGTAGGAATCTTCAAATAGTTTTAAAAGGTAAAACGGGGAGGTCGGGGGAGAGCGGGTTTGGTGAGCATCTTGAGATGTGCCAATTACACAGGCTCCAAGCTGCAGGGTCCATGAGACATTAACTGGCACACAGCCACACCTGTCTTGTGTCTGCAGCGTCTATGACAGCGTCCACACTGCACAGGGAAGTGGCAGCGTGGCCTGCCCCATTAACATTGGCTCCCCTACAGGAGGAGGCCTGCAGACCCCTACCCCAGCCCATGCTGTCCCCGTCTGGACCTGGTTCCGTGTGGCTGACGCCATCCCAAATGTCACTCTCTGAGCGGCCCTTTTCAGAGTCGTTTGTCTAGAGGAACAGAGCCCTGCTCACCCCACGCCCCGCATCTGAGTGCTGTCGTGTTCACTGGCCGAGAGCCACCCTCTCAGGGCAGCAGAGGCTTCCTGAGGGCCACCTCTCCCACACCTGCCATGCCCACCACTCCACGCATCATGCAGGCCAAGCAGGCATGGACCACGGTGATGCCGACATGCCGGTCACCAAAAGGGAGCCAGGCTGCCTGTGGTCTCTTGCCCCGGATGAAGCGGTTTCAGAGGTTATATACGACAGGGAAGCAGGGCTGCGAGCCACTAACAGGATGCATCTTGTGCCAAAAGGGAGGGGGGAAACAGGGCTGACCACCACTCGGCTTCTGGGCATAGAGGGACAGGTGCCTGGCACCGGCTCCAATCCCTGTCCTGGTCTGTCTGGGCTCGTCGCGGGAGCTTGGCATTCCAGGGACATTCAGCTTTGATTAAAACACAGCCCGACGCCTATTAATAGGACGGTCTTGAAAGCCTAATTAAAAATAACAGTCTGGCATTTGCAAACACCTATAAACAAAAATATTAACAGCTGGCCTAAAACAGCAACAGTTACACACTTGCTTCCTGCTCAGGTGGGTGACAAGGTGCACCTGTCTTCTCCAGAGTGTTTCAATGGCTCCGGAACTCACAGGGCTTTTAAAAGTGCAAAACAGCAGCCGCCTTACCTTTCACTTCATCAGGAATTGGCTTTTCTCAAGTTACTCCATTTTGGTGACGGAGAAAATCACTACTGTAATACTTTACCCAACACAATTAAAATAGCATTTGGGGGGGTTGGCGCTGTGGCTCAGCGGGTTAATGCCCTGGCTTGAAGCGCCAGCATCCCCTATGGGTACCAGTTCAGGTCCTGACTGCTCCTCTTCCAATCCAGCACTCTGCTATGGCCTGGGAAAGCAGTGGAAGATGGCCCAAGTCCTTGGGCCCCTGCACTCGTGTGGGAGACCCGGAAGAAGCTCCTGGCTCCTGGCTTTGGGTCGGCACAGCTCCAGCCATTGCAGCCATCTGGGGAGTGAACCAGCAGATGGAAGACCTCTCTCTCTCTCTCTCTTTCCAACTCTGACTTTTAAATAAATAAATAATTCCTTCAAGAAAAATCAGAGGGAAAACCTTGGGATCTCAAAATACTCTAGCTGTAAGCACAAGCATGACGCATGAGAGCCCCGGAAGGAAGCAAGCAGCTGACGGTCTCCTTACGGCGCTTGCTCTCTGCCCAGAAAGCAAACACGTGGGACTGTGCTCCCGCAGTGCCCGTGCCCGTGCTGGGTTACCTCCGCGTCCTGCTCCTGGAGGCGGTACGTCCTGTGGAGGCTCCGCAGTGTCCGGGGGCTCAGTGTCTGCTGCTCCAGGAGACGCTCCAGAAGCAAGACAAGCTGGTCTGGGAGAAGCTGGGGGCACAAAGCAGACAGCCTGTGAATATGCCATTTGGTTGTCGAGAGATTAACCCAAACGTCAGACCACAGCCAGCAAAGCTGGGGCAACCTGGGCACTTTCAGTCTAGATCTGAGGCACCTGAGGACCATGGACTTGGCTCTGCTCAGACCCTGGGGCTACACCATCTCCCCAGAGGCACTGCCTGGTGGGGTCTGACTACGCTCTCTGCTTTCCATGGCTTCTCAGCTCAGACCAAACTGGTGCTCGCCTTAAACATCAGCATGGTTTATGAGGTCCCTGCCTCCACAGCAGGCACCCGCCAAAACCCGTCACTCAGCCGAGACAGACCCAACGAGCCTTCCAACTCCAGTCAAGCACAGGCGAGTGTGGTCAAAGAATCAGCTCTCGTATTTCCTTTACCACTAAGCCCTGTAACTACACCTGCCTCACACCAAGAAATAAGGGGCAAGTCATGAAACGTGAACCCTGTCTCATAATCCCTTCATTAAACAAGCTGTTATAACATATCCAAAAATGCACCTAGCTCCACACACCTGTGCATCCGTATTCCTGGGTGTTCACAGAACAAAGTCAAACATGGTGCTACCAAAGGACAGTCTTTACGTGGCACAAAAACAAGCGAACTGATGTGTGGACTGACAGTACTCGTGCCGGCAAGGGTTCATCTGCCCACTCACCACTGCACTGCACTGCACGGCACCACTGGAGGGAGGACCAGTCAAGCACGGGAGGAACAAGGTTTCACAGGCATGACCATGAATTCCACCATTCCCAACACTTCCCTGTCAACTCACCCACATGTCAGGCCCAGAGGCCAACCGCATCAACAGAATATTCCCACCAACACCTGCATTGTGACTGTCACTGTGTCACGCCAGGAGAGATGCTTTCGCCTGCTGGGTTCTCTCCCTCTGCCCCCAGGCAGGTAATCTGCCTGACTGCTCCCTCACTGTCTGTCTGTCTGTCTCATCCAAAATGTGCATGATGACTGAAGCACGAGGGAAAAGCTGCGGGCCTCCAGCTGATAGACCGCACGCACAACATTCACGTCATTCACAAGGAAAGCCTTTCTTAGACGTGCTCACCCCGAGTTCTAATAATTATCCCCCGACTTCTACAGAGAGACAGGCTGGTGGGGACACACCGCTCGTCCTCTCTGCATAAGCCAGGCCCTGGATATTCTCTCAGGCCCACAGGAGGAACAACGAGGCACCTGCGGCAGACCCGCCTACCATTAGCACTGACCTGTGAGGTTCTATACAAGGACCCAAAGAATTACTAACAGTTGCTTTTCCAAGAAGTCACATGCCTGTGAGACGTTTTAGGGATCAGATTACCGCACGGCTACTACCAACAAAGACATCAGCCTTCCATTTTCTATGGTTACGAGGCTACTCTCCTGACAGCAGAGGAAACCCTGCTTTGTTCAAGAGGCCAGGTGCAGGACCCCAGGCTGTGGCGAGCCTCCCAGGTTGTCCACGCCCTGAGCACCAGTCCTGGTAGGGGCTCCAGACATGCAGGCCAGAGCCAACTTTGTCCTTGGCCCTCCCTGTTGGCCCTCTTGCCAACAGGAGGGGTCCTCCTGCGGGGTCCCCCTTGCTCTCTGCCTCCCCCTCCGACATCAGAGGGCAGCTGAGCCCCGAGTGCACCCCAAAGGGTGCCCCTTACAGGCGCCTACTGCAGCAGCCCAGCTCCCTTCTGCTGTGCCCTTAGGGAACCACAGTCCAAGGACAAGAACTCCCAGCCACGTGTGGCATGGCAGGGCCCCAGAGTGGGTTGGGGGTTGGCGAGGCTGCCTGCCCCACGCCCCCCACACCCAGTAAGAGCATTCCTGGAGACAGACAGTAGGAGCCCCTCAGACTCACGGGATGGCTGCTTTCTGGGAGAGCGCCACTCTGGGTACCAACAAGCCCTGATCCATCGCAGATCCCCCACTGGCTCGGGACGGAGCCAGTCTGCTAACTGAATACGGCGGGAACCAGCCCTGCCAATTTGCAGAATTACAGGGAAGGAACGGGCAGAGAGGCAGGCATCTCCCTGTTAGGGGCTGGTGCTCACAAAGAGGTCTATTGTCAGAACGCGAACGCCGCGGGGCACTTGGTTTAAACTGCAGACCCTTGAGAAGGATGTTAGCTGGGTCCTACATCCACCCCAACTGGGCTTAGCCAACCAACCCAACTCCAGCTCCACACAGAAGAATTACTGAAACATGCACCTATCAAAATGCCTGAGCTCACTCACACCTGTTGGTCCGTCCATCCGTCCGTCCGTCCATCCATCCATCCATCCATCCGTCCCTCCTTTCCCCGCCACGCCGGCCAGCCTCTTCCAAGCCGAAGGGGCACGGATCTGGGCAGACACACAGCAGGAAGGCACTGGAGGGCTCCTGTTCTCCCCAGAGTTTACACAGTGGAACTAAGCAAAGTTAAGCCCCTGACTTCAGGTAGACGGGAGGACCTTCTAAGGCAGCCGGGCCTGGGAGGATCCTGAATCAGCCTAACAGGAGGCAGGTTACAGAGCAAGGGCGGGCCCGGCTCCTCCTCCAGCCAGGGCGTGACCGCACACCGATGCAAGGGTGGGCTGGTTCAGCCACCAAGGACCCACATGGCTGCAGCGCTCGGGCACTCTGGCTGGTGCCACTCTTCAGGACAGACTTGTAGCAATGGCTCCCATAAGCAAACCCGGACCATCTGGCTTTCCCCAATACCTCTCATCCACAGCGGGGGAAGGGGGAAATGTGGTTTCTGAACAATGAGAAAAGTAGAGAAAAATCCATGGGCAAATGCTATCTTACGGGGGGCGGACAACAGCATCAACTGTCTTTCACTCACAAGTAAGTGAACACGACATCGGTTTCCAGAAATGAGATTAGAGACCGTGAGAAGCGGGTATTAATGCAAAGACGCGGTAAGCAGTTACACTTTAATGCAGTACATTTCCCCTGTTAAAAATCAACATTTGCTCCCTGTAAAGCCGGCCTACAATGAAATAGGGGAAAAAAAATGTGTAATAAATCAAAATGTTTGCAAAGCAACTGAAAGATATGAGACACCAGCAAATGTGCTCAGAGGCAGCCCTGGGCGGGGGACCCGCCCTGGCAGCTGGCACAGGCGTAATGGGAAATGTTGTGTGGCTCATTCCACTCCCACCCACGTAGAAATCAAATTAAATTTCACATGACTCCTGGGCCAACTGTGTTCTAACAGGCAGTGCTACAGGAGATGGACACGGAGTGATCAGGGAAAACAGTGCCCGTCTCTGGGTGTTCTCTCCGAGAGGGCAACTGCCTGCATGTCTGGGGGTCTAACCGTACTCGCATCCGCAGCTCAACAGGGACAGGAATAGAAAGCCTTTTTTCCTTTCTTTGCATAAACAAGGAATTCATGACGGGTTATTATTTTTTCCATATGGAGACCAGCTCAGTATTTTTAAAATGCATCTGCCTTGGAAACTTAGACAAAATAAGGCTCTGCGGTGCCAGAGTCATGGGGGTACTTGAAAGAGAACTTCACGGGGCCCGTGCAAAGCTCACTGACACAAGCACAAGGAATAAAACGCGCAGGGAGGGCGACCAAGGACAAACACCAGGTGCGAGGGAGCTCCGGAGTCCGCATGCCTGCTCTAAACACCGAAGATTCCCTGGCTGATAACTGCTGAGAAATGTGCACAGAAACCAGTCTGCCTCATACTTTTTCCAACTCAACTAAGAGTTGAGGCAAGCTGCACAACTCCCGAGCGGCTTTAACAAGTTCCTACGCAGACTCTCGGGAAAGAAAGTATGCATTTTTCCAAATCCACCCTCCTAATCTACAAACGGCAGGGAGCAAGCAAGACCAGACTCTTCCTACAGCCTCTCACTGCTGTCACGGGGGCATCACTCACCCCTGCGCGCCACAGGACCACCCACACAACTGAAGCCCTTCTCCCATTAGCAACAAGACACACCGCTCACCTCCTGGATCAGGGACTGTCACGGACACGGCTCATGGCAGAGCTTCCGCGGGCAGCCCCTGGGAACCAGGCCCCAGTGCTCCAGAGCCCACCTCCCTCCGGAAGCCAAGAGGGGCCCCTCCCAAGGGGGTGGCCCAGGGGTTCAGGGCAGACGCTCACGCCATGAGCCAGGAGTCTCTGCACAGCCCCCAGACAGGCAATGAGCCTGGGACAGATGCAGCCAGCGATCGACAGTGGCGTGCGTTCTATTATTACCCCATTATCACTCTGGGATCTGTGCCTAAAGGAAGCCTGCTTCCTCCCTGATGCCATTTCCTTTGATCCTGGCTCGAGACTAAAAGCGGATCAATGGGGGCAATACACATGCGGTCCCTCCCTCCCTCCGTCTCTCTGAAACTCACAGAAAGATCGATTCTTCCCAAAAATGGTTAAAAAATGCTCAGGGAGCATTCTTCTTCCAGAAAAGCATTCTCTGCTATATTTGTCTATGTTACTACGGCAGGAACTGTTTACATGGAACAGAAACAGACGACGTGGGGGAGGGGGAGACCCCTCAGAGTCTCCTGCCTGCCCCAGACTGGCTGGCTGGGGTTCCACACAGGCAGGGTCCCGGCCAGGGGGAGAGCGGCCGACCTTGGAAGGGCCGTGGCCGTCACAGCACACTGGAGCGCGGTTTTCCTCCACCTCTTGGATTGAAAGGGTCATCTCAGCCACTTCCCAGGAGCCCCCTTGCCGCCAGCGGCCCCTGGGGCTGCCCTCACCGTCCACAGGTGTAGGAGGCCAACAGTTCCCACCTCCCCCTCGCGATTACACCCGGCCACTGGACGCCAGACGGAGCCTGGAAGAACCGAGGAAGGCCGAGTGACAACCTCCGCCTTGGGCCAGTTCGCACACGGTGACCACAGCCCATGGGGGCAAGGTTAAGACATTAACAGAGTTAACAGAGCTCCCTTCCTTCACAGCCCCCAAACAGCACGGCCCTCTGTGAGTCTCAGAACCCCAGCGTGGCCGGCCCCTGGCTCTTGCCCGTCCCTGGCCTGTTCTTAATGGCAAGCATTTGTTAAGTGACAGAAACGGACAAATGTGCTGACTTGGGCCCAGGCTGGAGTCTGCCCGAGCGCTGCCGTCAACCAGGATATGGGGACAGCAGTAAAACCTCGCGTCTACGGGGTAGTGACTTGTATGGAGGGACGACTGGTTTGAGTTACTCCTGAAAACCAAACTTACGGAACAAAGGCTGTTCTGTAATTTACATGGTGTGGCGAAAACCTGACACGTCTGAAAGAACTGCCGAAACCCAACAACGCGAGTTCACGTTACTCGGGACACAAAATTGGATTTGCCAGGAAATGAACATCACTAAAAGATTAGGAATGAAAAGGTTTTTTCCCCCAAAATACAGAAAAATCAGTCAATCTGCAGGTATGCATCTAGCACAGTTATTTTTGGCTGTCGAAGATTTTAGGGAGAATAACAGGTCAGACTTTGAGGGAAAAAATTACAAGCGGCAGCAAATATCCATGGAGAAAGTCCATTCGGTCTTTGGGAAAACAATTCTAACAGCTACCATTTAAAAAGGATACTGCACTTCTGTGTCGTAACACTCCCCAAGGTGGCACCGTGGGGACTTTTTAAACAGACACCGTCATCAGCAGACAGTACGACGCTCGCTATCTCCTGGCCTGAACCGTTCTCACGTTTGGAGACTGTAACTTGGAACTTTCTCGTGCTGCTGTTTCCTCAACTTTTGCATCAAAGTACTACCGGATCCACAGGCAATCTGACATGGTATGAAATTCATAAAGTAAAATCCTACTATCAACCGGATCTCCTATAACTACGTGTACGCTAACATCTTACGCTATTATACATGTTACAAAATAAAGCATCATGAACACTCAAAAAAGAGAAAGTTTCCAAGTATTTTACAAGACGCCTGGGCCCCCGAGGCTGCCGCAGGAGCGCGGGGCCCACTGGGGCAGAAAGGACTAACAGTCTTGAGCTCTGTGCTTCTGCAGATCAGTATTCAGCGTTCGTGAAAAAGGTGAACTCCTTAGAGGGTCAGTCTGCTCACGCCACCACAACAGAATGATCGGTGTGCAGCCTAACAATTTTTTTTTTTTAAGATTGGTTTATTTTACTTGAAAAGTGGAGTTAGAGAGAGAGACAGATCTTCCATCCACTGGTTCACTCCCCAGTGGCTGCAAACAACCAGGGCTGGGCCAGGCTGAAGTTCAGGGCCCAGGAGCTTCTTCCGGGTCTCCAGGTGGGTGCAGGGGCCCAAACACTTGGGCCATCTTCCACTGCTTTCCCACGCACATTAGCAGGGAGCTGGATCGGAAGTGGAGCAGCCGGGACATGAATGGGCAACCGTATAGGATGTCGGTACCTCAGGCTTAATTGGCTATGCCACAGTCCTCCCCACGCCCACCCCTACCTCCTAAGAATTTCTGAAGAAACAGGACCACCGTAAAGCATCAGAGGATCCTCTAACTTTTCTTACAGTCACAGAATGCTGCTGTTTTATTCCCTTAGAATTAACACTCTCACCTAAATTAACCCTAGTGTACTTAACAGAGGTGTACTTACCCTGAATAAGCACATGTATTTTTATGACTCTTAACTTGTCAGTAGGGGTGTTTTGTGCCTCCATATTCCAACTACACAGTAACTTACACCCCTCTCAAGTCCAGCAGATGAAAGCGCCTTTGCCCACGGGTCAACACAGGCACGCAGCGGACGACGACGCAGCTCTCACCGAGGACAGGCCGGGACTACTGCTGTGGCTTGGTAGCTTGCCGAGGAACGTTGCTACTGGGTGGAAGGCAGCGAACAGACCACGTGTGTAAGCCACTGCCTACAGACACCTAGGACACCGGGGACCTCCTCATGCAGTCTGTCCTGAGGGGCTCTCCTCTTCCTGCCTCTAGCTCAAGCTGAAATACGCGTCTTCAAGCACGCCACAAATATTTCCTAGACGGAGGGACGATCTACTTTATGAAGAAATGCATCAACAATTCAAGCACATGCCCCACCAAAGTGCTGAGTCAGCGGACTGGATGCCAGGTGCCGCACTCCAGTGAGTCCAGTGAGCCACGGGAGGCACCTAGAAACCTGCTGCTGTCTCTCTAGCCCAAGGCATCACAATGCTTTAACGTCACGCACCCCAAAGTGCACCCGTGAGTACTACACAAAGCTGAAGCGGACGCCATTCAATAGGAAACACATGACGTGGGCCCACTGCCCATGCCGTGTGAGCACTGGCCAGAGTTTCAGCTGCTCCACTTCTGATCCAGCTCCCTGCCAATGCGCCTAGGAAAGCAGAAAAGATGGTCCCAAGTGATACTGTCCCCACCTCCCATGTGGGAGACGGGGATGCCGTTCCTAGCTCCTGACTTTGGTCTAGCCCAGCCTGGGCCATCGTAGCCATTTGGGAGGTAAACCGGCAGACGGAAGATCAATCAGTGCATCTCTCTAACTCTACCTTTCAGAAAAATAAATCTTAAAAAAAAAAAAAAAAGATCTGAGCAAGCAACCCTCGAGAGTTTTAGGTTTTAAATTTCCCAAATATTTTGTAGATATATACAAAGCAGTGTCAGTCACACACTCAGATTTTTCTGTTGTCATGTACAATGTAACTATATAATATTTTGATTTTTTTCCCCAAAGGAAGAAACAGTAAAGGCAATTTCATTCAAACTCAGAATTTCTACTTATCTTTCTCTAACTTGCTATACAACTCCAGATGGTCTATATTGGATTATTACAAATTTGTGGGTTTTTTAAAAAAGATTTATTTATTCATTTGAAAGGCAGAGAGAGAGAGAGAGAGAGATCTGTCTTCCAACCGCTGGTTCACTCCCCAAATGGCTGCAAAGACCAGGACTACGCCAGGTTGAAGCAGAAGCCAGGAGTTTCTTCCAGGTCTCCCATGTGGGCTCAGGGGCTCAAGCAGGGAACTATACCAGAAGTGAAGCAGCCAGGACTTGGACCCGTGCCCATATGGGATGCCGGGGCTGCAGGCTGTGGCTTAACCCGCTGTGCCACGGTGACGGCCCCTCAAATTTGATTATTTTTAGTAAATAACTTCATCAACACCAGATTCTTCTTTGTAACATTTGGTCGGATTTTTATATAGCCCTGTGTTCCCAGGGAAAAGTAATCCCAATCTTGCAAAAAAAAAAAAAAAAATCATTGTACTTGTATATATAAATAAGCAACCCTTAAGAATATTCAGTCTGAAAACATGATTTTTCCTCTCAATTACAAGGGATTAGCCAAAGGGAAAAATCCTAAGCTTTTAGCAGAAAATACCATCTTTAGAATCTTATGCTCAAAAGATAGGAAAAACTGAGTTCAAACAAAACTGAATTTGAGTCTATTAATAGACTGTCCATTTCTAAGGCAGCTCCTTCAGGCCTGGGGCCAGCTGTAACTCCCAGCATGCAGCACGCTGCCCCAGATGGACAGTGGAAGGGAAGGAAAGGGTGCAGTGACCAGAGCAGTGCGGAGCATGGTAGTCACAGCACGTGCAAGCCGGCAGTCAGCAGGCAACTGGGGGATTCACACGACTCTGTGAGGGGCCGGCTTCTGCAGAGAGCTGAGACCAAAAGTTATTCTGAACTCTGAACTAGGACACACGCAAAAAATAGAATTTCAAAATAAAAACTCCCATTTATCAACTCACCAACATTCTGGGCAGTAACGGATCTGCCTGGTGGCTCCTACTTTTAAGGCAAGATGACCAAAATGCATCTTTAATGGCAATGGACTGTAACCAGTGAGATGATGGGTTTCCGCAATGTTTTTAAAACAAATAGGGGCCGCTATTTGTGCAGTACCGGCATCCCATATGGGCGTTGGTTAAAGTCCTGGCTGCTCCACTTCCGATCCAGCTCTCTGCTATGGCCTGGGAAAGCAGCAGAAGATGGCCCAAGTCCTTGGGCCCCTGCACCCGCGTGAGAGACCTGGAAGAAATTCCTGGCTTCAGCTCCGGCTGCTGTGGCCATCTGGGAAGTGAACTAGTAGCTGGAAGACCTCTTTCTCTCTCTGCCTGCCTTTGCCTCTCTATAACTCTTCCTTTCAAATAAATTAAAAAATAATAATAAATAAATGTACAAGAGGAGTGCCAACAGCCTATTCTGAAGTAGGTGCAAAAACTCAATATTATCTCCTAGAGACATCTGCCTCTTTGCTTTCCACAGACTGTCAAAATGAAGAGCTTGAAAAGAAAGGCCACAGAAAACATGTCAGAGTTAGGGCGGTAACAGGTGTTCCAAGGTGAGAAAGAGGGGCGTGACACGTGTGGGGAGGACCCACGTCAGCCACTCTGATCCTGTGGGCAGACAGACAGACACACGGAGACGAGGCGGGCGGCCTAACTCACAAGGCGGCCTCACTCCTGGGCGTGTACTCTGAGGTCTAAAACACTAACATTCCATGGCTGCCAGTCCCTCTCCTTGTTTCTTAAGCACACAGTCCAGACGATATAAATATCTTTTTGGCCGGGCTTTACTGTCTAACGATTCTTTCTGCGTTTTCTGTCAAGCTGACCCCAGGCCCACTTGTCTACAACGTGCCAGGTGACTTCTGTCACAAAGCTGACGATGAGACACCTGCTCAGCTGTGCGGATACCACAGAGGGACCGGGGGCAGGTGTGCAGGGAGGCTGAGGAGGGTGCCAGGCCAAACCACCAGCCTGGCTGCCGGGAAGACAAAGGCAGCCAGCTGTTTTCCTCGGGCAGAACTGTGCTGGGAGGTCCCAACTGCACGGTCCGCTCTCCACCGTCTCGGATCCACTCCACAGTGATTTAATGTCTGTGAGGCAGAAGAGCCACACGGTGCTTCATTTCTGTCCACTTCTGGATTCTGGTCCAGACAATTAGCACCCTAGATCAACTTTCGTCAAGTTTTACGAGGGGCAGCGCACGGCATTCCCTTCTTAAGGGTCACTCTGACGCTTTGGGAATTTCACATAATTGGGGTGTGTGTGGGAAACAGATTTCATTTCAGAAGGAATGGTAGAGAACAACTTCAGAGTTTCAGTTTTCCTTTCTCTCTCTCTCCATTTTTTTTAACTGCTTTTCTTTCTTCTGCTTCAATACCAGATCATCTGGAGGGCCAGTGTTCTGTAGGAAAGAGAAGTGGCTGCCCTGCCGATGTGTGCCATTGACAAGGTGAAACAAACTAGCCAGGGATACAACAAAGGAAAAGAAGCCGCGTGCAGGGCCTGCTTCGGCCAAGGTTCTTTGCTGTACAATTAATTCATAAATTCACTGTACTTCCCGTGACCAACTCCCAGCTAAACAAGTAGACTAAAACAGCGCCCCGAACATGCTCTTTTTAGGGCACGGTGTCCACTCGGCTGTGGTGGGAGAGCAGACGTCACAGTCTGGGGGCTACTGCGAGCTCCAGCCTGGACCCGGGGCTGGGGGGGGGGGGGCAGCCTGACACTGACAGGTCATCAGCGAACCTGACCTGTGGCTGTGTCTGGATTCAAGGACTTGTAAGGCATTCGGCAGAAGCCAGTCTTCAAAACTGCAAAGTGGACACTCCCGGCGGAGCCGGCTAAGGACGGGGTGGAAACTCCCAGCAGCTCTGGGGCCTGCTGGCTCGGCCGCAACCTGAAATCCCAGGCATACCCCCGGCGTCCCTAACAGATCTCTAAGGAAATTTCACACAAGTCATGTTTCAGCACATCTATTCTTTACCTTGAATCTGTATCACGTGGTCATGGGGGGGAAAAAAAGCAGTATTGTTTTACCGGACTAGTTAATAGCTTTTAATACTCCGGAACAAAATTCAGGAATGACAGAAAATGCGAAAGCATTCTTGAAGTTTTCTGATTGTTTAAATGTTAATAGGAAACTACACTTTCTCTTAGTATTCCAATTTATTTATACAAGTTAACTTAGAATTTACTTTAAAAAAAAAAAAAGAGGCAGAAAGTGTAAGATTTTAGAAATTTTTCTTCTATAACCAAAACTTGGAAAACCTTAAAGTACGCTTTTCCTGCCCTGCCGGCTGACTGCAGTCTCACGGCTCCCAGCGGCATCCCAGCGCCCGCACACCCCAGTCCCTCTCCCCACGCAGTGCGTTCCAAGGCGGAGCCGCAATCGGAAAAACCACTACCCCGCGAGTTAACTCCGAAGCTCTGTGTCTGCTGCCCTCGCCAGAGAACCCCACCAGGAGCAGCGCTACCCTCGGGACGGACACCAGCCCAGCCCGAGGACGCCCGTGGCCGGCGGCGGGCCGAGACCCCCGCGCGCCCTGGACACAAGGACGGGCGCAGCCGGGCAGCCGGCCTCCGAAAACGAAAGCGGACCTGTTGCACGCTTTCTGAAGATAACTCGGGCCCGAAACCGTCACGAGCGTCACCAGCGTCCTGCCGGATCTGGGCTTTAATGGGGGAAGGGGTAGTTTTCCAGGGCGCGCCAGGACGCAGGTGTCTGCCTGCTCTTTCTCCAAGCACCGACCGTCGCAACGACTTCCGTGCCCTTGGAGGCACCGCGGGGGAGACGTCTGCGCCCGGCAGCACCCCGCGCGGCGTGCGCAGCCACGCCAGGTCCCCTTCCCGCTAACGCCGCCGCCCGCCACGGGCGTGCGAGCCAGATACCCAGAAGAGGTCACCTTTGTTCCCGTGCTCGAGCTCCGGCGGCGGCGCAGGCCCGGGGTGGGGAGGCGGCACGCGAGGACGTGAGCACGCCGCCTCGCAGGTCTTCACGCACGCTGGCCGGCCGGTCCGGGGGACGGCGGCGCGGGGCCCGCAGCACCAACCGCGGGGCCCGCTCCTTGCACCTGGCCCGGCCCGCCGCCCACTAATACCCTCGCCGCTGCACCGCGCACCGCCCTCTCCGCTCCAGCCAATCCCCACCAAGGCCGCCGCGCCCGGCCACGCCCCGCGGGCGGCCACACCCCAGGCGGAGGGCCCCGCCCCGGACGGTCGGCTCCCCACCCCGCAATTACTCTAATTAGAAGTTCTCGTCTCAGCGCTCAAACAATGTACAAACCGGTCCCAGCACAGCCTGCAATTCAGATGGCTTTGAGAACAAAGGCAAGTCATAGCTGTAGCAATTTCTCCTCTAATTTACAGAATGCGAGGACTTTCACTGCACGTGGTATTTAAAAAAAAAAAAAAGTTTAAGCCTCGAGCGTGTGCGCACCATTTCACCAGGATATTTGCGTTTTCTGTAGGAAAACAGCACGCCGCGCTGCCTACAACAAAGAAAAAAAAAAAGAAACTTCTAAGTTCGAAGTCTCCTGCAGCGCACATGCACCTGGTTCCCCTTGTGCAAATCTGCAAGAGGTTCAGAGAGGTGGGAGACCGAGTCTCTTACAGCTCACAGAGCACGTGAATTAAGTGCAAGCCGGCGGGGGCACGTGAGGTCCCTAGTTTCCCATCCTGCAGTCCGCCTTGCCCCCGCCAAGGAAACCTAAAACCCCAACCACTACCAGGTGAGTGACTGCTTCCAGAATCCGGTGGAAAGTTATCCTGGCAGGCAGGCACACGGGAGAGGCACTGGCATTTCTCGGAAGGTGCACCTCCCAACAGAATCACATCTGGAGGAGTTATCAGGCCTGTTCCCTGGAACATTCCAAAGCGCCCCCCAGCCCAGGGTGTGAAACGCTTTGTCCTGGTTTCCAGCGCACAGTGCAATTCTGAGGCTGAGCCGGACTCTCGCCGCGAGACATGTGCTTAGAAAGCTAGGGAAAAGCCTTCTCCTCCTTCGACTGCCTGCACTGGTTTCAGCTTTCATCAGCATTCATTCTGAAGAATTATCAAACAACTTACAGGTTTACAAGAGAGGGTTAAAAAAAAAAAACTCACAGGCAACAAACTTTTAAATGAGAAAAACAAAAACCATTTATTAAAATTGGCCAAAAACTCGATTATGTAAGTCTTCCCTCTCCGTGTATTTTTTTTTTTTGCTACAGATTTTAGTTTTTTAAACATTTCAGTTCCATTCCAGGCATTTACCAGCGTATGCTCTAAACATCTATTTTTAAGTGTAGGAAATTTTTAGTATTTCGCATCTTTTCTTCCAAAACACCATTTTTTGTTGTTGTTGAAGCTGTTTGCCTCTACATGTTAAACAGGACAGAGGAACACAATATAAAGTTTAATTGTAACAACAGTTCTAAACGTCAATTTTTTTTACCAAGAAAATCAACTAATTTCAAGTTAAAGAAGAAAGCAATAAACAGTGAAAACAACTGCACAGGCTTTCAAATCGAGTATGTGTACCCAAACGTCAAAGTTTAACGCCCTAAAAAACAAGATGACATTGTTAGCGTGCTTTATGACCAAGAAAGCCGGGTGCCGGGGGCGCAGAGCCCTCCAAGGGGATCCCAAGCACTACCTGTGCATGAGGTGCACGTGCTGAGCGACTACAGACGCAGGGCGAGCGCGCACTTACAGGGAGCTCCAGGGCGCTCCCTCCACGCTTCCCACCGCTGTTAAGACGGAAGCCTTTCTCGGACGCCGGCCTCGAAACCGCTTTGTGCGGGCTCTCCAGTGCCCTGCAACATTAAGATCGTTCGATACTCAGCCTCTCAGGAAAGGAGCCTTTCTCCACTGGGATACCTCATGATGTCCACCTTTAGAAAACAAACAGGAACGAGAGGCACGCAGAGGCGGGAAGGGCTTTGACAAACTCCATGAAGATACTCCTCCAAAAGCAAGCGCCCACGGCCAGGCGCGCGTGCTGTCTTACCGCTCGGCACACACGGACCGCAGCCTTTGTTTCTGCTCCCCGAGCTGTCCGTCAAGTCTGCTATTTTCCCGAGGCGGTGGGGAACCGGCCTCGGGATAAACCGCCGTCTCCACCGCACCTCCTGCTCGCCTAGACCCAGCTCCTCGGCGCCTCCCAGACTACGCGTTCCAGCTACTTTTGCAATTACCACACCCACCCACCTCCCCTTTCTCGGAGTCAGGCCGGCGGCCCTGGCTCACGAAATACTCTATTTTCTTTTCTTTCCTTTACGTTCCCCTATCTGGGAAACGTCTGCCTCCTCTCCGACCACCTGTCCGCCAGGCGCGGCCACTCCCGGCGGCACCGTCCACTCCGCGGGCGCCGCCGGGCGATGAGGCCCCGTGTCTCCCCGGGCTGCTGCCTCGCTCTCAACCGGCCAGGGAGCCCGTCTCTAAAAGCGCGGAGGGACCCGAACTAGAAGCCTGGGACGGGGTGGGGTGGGGGGGTGTACGAGGGCTGTGAACCAGGAAAACATTCAAGTACCTGGCTCTGCGAAGAGGGTGCCGCGGCGCAACCCTGGCCGCTCAACGCTCCTGCAGGCCCGAGGCCCAAACCCCGCGTGAGGGGGTGCGGGGAAGTGTCGGGGGGAGTCCCAGAGCGCCCTTAAACCCGGCTCCAACGGCAAGGGCAGCGCGGCCCTGGAGCCCCCGTCACCAAGCGGGCGCTCCGCTGCGGGCGCAGACTGCGTCCCGGGCACCGCCCCCGGCCCGCCGACAGCCGCGAACCCACGAGTCGGAACTTGCAGTCCTTTCGGAACCCCGCCTGCAGGCCCCGGGCTACTCCAGCCGACCCGACCCACTTGTCGAGGGCGCCCCCTCCCCAAACTGCTCAAAGGCCCACAGTGTCCAAAATGCGGGACTCAGGAGGTGAGACTCGCGACCCCACCGAATATAACCCGGTTGCCAAATCCACCTCCTGCGACCCGCAGAGCCTCGCCTTCCATGAGGCGAGTGCGCACCGAAACCGCCTCCGCCTGGGACGCCCCCTCCCCTAAGTCTTTTTTCAGTCTCACCCTTCCAGATAAGGACCACCGTAGCACCCGGGGTTGCCGTCAGCTATGTTCCCACGGAAGCCCGTCCCGCCACAAGGCGGAAAGGTGCGGTGCTCCATTTTGGGGTGTCTTTTTTCTGAACTCCCCACCTCCGCCCTCACCCGCATGCGCCACAGCCAGTTCTGAGTTAATGGAACCTATCTCCTAGCGGGATCAAAGTTGCAATTTTGTGCCCATTAGCAGTGAGTCTTAGCAACTCAATGATGAGAATCTGTTAAAATAGGATCAACTTTAAAAGGGGAATTCAAAGATAAAATGCTTTTTTTTTTTAAAGCCTCACACCATTAACTTCACAGGCAGAGAAAAGCCATTACAGGTAAATGTCATATCTATTTCAGGGACATTGAATTGGGAGGCTGCTGACAGCTTTATGCAAATACAGGGGTGCTCTCCCTGGGAACTTCTCCCAGCTGCCACCTTGCAGACAGGGCGCACATCACCCACAGGCTTGGGAGAGGCGCACACACGTGACAACTATGGGATGTGTGTACTGAGAAGGGTGTTTCTGTGTGAACACCGAATTCTCGTTTTTATTAGAGGCTCTCCTGTAAATTGAGGTGCTAACAACAAATTATAGTGCAAACATTCACAAGACAAATGACTATTAGCTCAATTATTCACAAGTCAATAAAGCTATGGTAACTGGATCATTTCTCTGAACAGAAATGCCAGTTTCTCCAAAACTAAAATTATAAATTATCTGTATCCACTTAAAATTTCCCTTTATATCCAGCAGTTGGTATCTTAGTACAGTAAAACAGAAACCCCATTTAAACTCAATGACAGTTTCTCCTATTACACCATGTATGTGTGTTCCATATATTATTTTCCTGATAGTGGTTTTAAGAAGCTACAAAGCTGGGGCCAGATTCGTGGTATAGTGGGTTAAGCCACAGCCTATGATGCAGGCTTCCCGTATGGGCGCCACTTCCTGTCCCAGCTGCTCCACTTCTGATCTAGCTCCCTGCTAATGCACCTGGGAAAGCAGCAGAAGATGGCCCAGCTCTTTGGGCCCTTGCCACCAATGTGGGAAACCTGGAAGAAATTCCTGACTTCAACCTGGCCCAGCCCCAGCCGTGGTGGACATTTGAGGAGCAAACCAGTGGATGGAAGATTTCCCTGTCTCTAACTCTTGCCTTTCAAAGAAAACAAATCTTTCCTAAACCTGAGAATATGTTGGGTTACCTAGCAAATGGGAATTGGTTGGAGTTGGAAATAAAGTTGCTGATCAGATGACCTTTACAGATTAGTGCCTGGTGGGTCTAACGTCATTACAAATATCCTTTTAAAAAAAGCATTTTTTAAGATTTATATTATTTATTTGAAAGGCAGAGTTAGAGAAACATCTTCCATCTGCTCGTTCACTCCCCCAGTGGCTGCCATAGCAGGAGCCAGGCTGATTCATAGCCAGGACCCAGGAGCTTCTTCCGGGTCTCCCATGTGGGGACAGGGAGCAAGATTGGAAGAGGAGGCCGGGACTCGAAATGGGCGCCCCCATGGGATACCGGTATCTCAGGCGGTGGCTTTATCTGCTACGCCACAATGCCAGCCTCACAAGTGTCCTTGTAAATACGGGAAAAAAATGAAGGAGGAGAACCAGAGACGGCGCCTTGAGAAGACGCGAGCCCAGAACATGCCGGCTTTGGAGAGCAAGGAGGGGGCCGTGAGCCGAGGCACTCGGGTGGCCTCTGGAAGCTGAGATGGCCGGGACCTGGACTCTGCCCTGCAGCTCTGGCACGAGCCCAGTGAGACCCACTTTGGAATTCTGACCTCCAGACACCACAGGAGTACAGATCTGTTTTAGGCCACTAAACGTGTAGTCACATTTATTATGGCAGTGATAAGGAAATGAAAAACCCGAGTCCCACGTTCTTCCTAGGGTGAACCTCCTCGCTAAGGTCCCTTGAAAGCTCTCAGCTACAAGGGCATTCAACAGCTCTCTTCTTCTAAAAGGGAAAGGGTTTCTTCCAGGTCCTTCTCCCAGTCCCCAACGATGTAGTTTTATGGGTGATTTGCAGCCCAGCCCCAGTGGCTGAAAAGCGTGTTGGGGTCAGTGGCCTGGGAGGGCTGAGGCCTGGATGGGAGGTCTCCAAGCCGCCTGGGCCTGGTGGTTCGGTGCCTGGCTGTTTCCAGAGCGCCACCGAGCCAGGGCACGGCTTGTCAGTGCAACAAAGGACACACATGAAACAAAGCGCCATGGGCAACTGCATCTTGATCAAATCTAAAAGCGATTCGAGTTAATAAGTAACATAACCCTACCACCTTTTCATGGGTTTAATTATTATAGCCAGTAAGGAACATTCAGGCCATCCCTGTTTAGTGATGTTTTATTTACCCCTAAAGGCTAAAGTCTTCATTAAATGCAGAAGATTTGTGTTCAATTCAACACATATGGTGAGATCACAGCCTGGTTTATTGTACTTTTTTTTTATAGTCTTTCTCCCTCCTCTTCCAGTATATACACACAAACGAAGACTCTTCAAAAAGTCCACGGAAAATGCATGTTAGGAAAAACTGTGCGTCTAAAAAATTTTTTGCCCTAAAATAAACATCTTTTTAATTCCACTTTCTCAGATTTTTTTTTAGGTACCCTCATATATACACGCCAAAGGACTCTGAATACACAGTATAGAACCGCGGTCTGGCAATACCAGAATTTTCCATTACTACATAATAGATTCAAAAGACAATCTGATTTCTGAATAGTTGCCCTTGTTCTCAATTTCTCGAGCACAAACCAAGCTTCTCATGAGGCCATTTTACTACAGTGCTGAAGCACAAGGGTCTTCTTCCCGCCCCCCCCCCCAACCCGCTCCCCGCAGTGTTTCATTCCAAGTTCCTAAATGGCACAAGGCTTTCTGTCTTAACAAACCTGATGACGTGTCTACATAGTACAAGGCACTGGGGGGGGGGGGTCCTATTATATACGCAATTCGTGTGGCTGCAAGATCAGCACCTATTACTTTTTATTTTTTTTAATGTGTTTATTTGAAAGAGAGAGAGAGAATCTTCCACCCACCGCTTCAGTCCCCTGCCACAGCCAAGGCTGGCCCAGGCCGAGGAGCCAGGAACTCCATCTGTGTCTCCACGAGGACCATCAACTGCTGCCCGGCTTCCAAGCACATCGGCAGGAGGCTGGATCTGAACTGGAGGTGAGACTGCATCTCAGGCACTCCTGATATGGGATGCAGGGGCCAAAGGATGCAGCTCCACCCGCTGTGCCACAACGCCTACCCTGATTACTTGCTTTTTCTCATGCCTGATTACAATGTTCCCAAGAGAAAACAGTTCACCAGCCGTACATTTCTAGGTAAACTTCGCTGAGGAACCATCGGCAGTACCATTCTTTACCGTGTCTTTTATCGGAAGTGATGTTGGCAGCTCATCCGTCACACGTTCCAATTTTAGTATGCGTGCTGCCGGAGCGAGCACTCGTCCTGCACTCAGATCAGTGTTTCTACCTTTGCTATCATTTGTGGAGCAGAACAGGCGTGGTGGGAACTGGATAATCCCAAACTCAGGCCCTGCACCTGTATCAGAGGGAGGATGAACCGGAGGCACCTCTGCTGTAGGTGGCCCTGGCTCCAGGAGGAAACCAGGAAGGTCTTGCCCATCACTGGCAGGCATCCCTGGAGTTCACACACAGCCAGATACATATGGGAGGACTGGGCCGGCATCTGCCCTTGTGGTGAAGACGCCAACCAGGACACCCACATCCAATATGGGACTGCCTGCACTCAAGTCCCAGCTCTGGTTCCTAACTCTAGCTTCCTGCCAATATACACTATAGGAGGAGGCAGAGGATGGTTCAAGTAGTTAGGTGCTGGCCACCCAGTGGGAGACCTGGACTGAATTCCTGGCTCTCGGCTTCAGCCCCAGCTGGCAGCTGCTGTGGACGTTTAGGAGGTGAACCAGTGCATAGCATCTTTCTGCCTCTCTCAATTAAAAAGACAGACAGACGTGGAGGAAGGGAGGGGAGGGAGATAGGGCCACCGCTCTCCTCTTTAACAGCAGATTCTCAGGAAGAGCTGGAAACCAGACTGGCTCAAGCAGGGGAAGCAGCACATGAGAAAATGAACTTGGCCCAAGACTCGGCAACGTTCCTCACGAACAGGTGGTTATCATGTGGCTTTGCTGTGGTCCTGCGGCTGAGAGCTAACTTGGCTTTGTGTCTGATCATCTGCCGTGGTGGCAGGACTGCACGCCGTGATATACAGCCCTTCTTCCTCTCAAGTGCTCAGAAAGTCATTCCTAGAAGCAATATAATTCTAAGAGCGGGGATTCAAACACAGAATAAAGAGGCTGGGCATTCAACTTTACAAAGGAAGGGAAAGCAATGGCTGTTTGATCCTGTACGTGTAACTGTTCCCATCAATGTAGGTACACACCTTAGGGCAGCAGGGCTGCCTGGTGCTGTGGTGGCCTCAGTCCCCTGGCCAAGTGCCTCTCTGCCTCTCCACTCCCAGGTCCTCCAGGGCTAAGGAGAAACCATCCTGCTGTCTCGTGCTGATGAGCCCTGGGCCTTCCCTTTGGTTACACTCAAATGCCGCAATGCAAATTCCCCAGAATTCAACTCAAACAGCATAGTTAACTTGCTCTAGCTCTTTGGGAAGGGGAAATACAACACACAGTAACTAAAAATCCAACAACCTGAGAGCTGTTCTTATAAGCTCAGGAGAACAAAAAATATGTCAGCAATCTGACTTGGTCTGCCATCATGCATCTTAAACTAGCATCAAAAATGAATGACTTGAAAACAGAAATAAACACAGTGTCTGTAGTGGCGATAAACAAATGAGCAAACTTGTACGTTAGTTCTGCTCATGCACTTTGCCTGAAAGCATTTGAGGGAAACACTAAAAGCAGGTCCCTCTTTCAGGCCGGGGACCCACCTCAGCATCCCCAGAGGAGGCCTGAAACCACACAGTACCAAGCCTTACCCACACTACGTGTTTTCCTATACAGACATACCTATGAGGAAGCACTTCACAACCGCTCCTTGGCATATCTAAATCACCAGCATCATTACTTTCGCAATTTAGGAATATTGCTTATTTATTTTTTTCTTTAAAGACTTCACTTGAAAGGCAGAGGGATGGAGACAAGCGCTTTCATCTACTAGTTCATTGCCCAAATGGCCCCAACAGTCAACATTAGGCCAGGCTGAAGCCAGCAGCCAGGGACTCTCCATCCAGGACACAAGTACTTGGGCCATCTTCTACTGCTTTTCTAGATCCATTAGCAGGGAACTAAATCAGAAGCAGAGCAACACTCTGATATGGGATACCAGCGCTGCAAGCGACTGTGCCACAGCGCTGACCCCTGGGGCCATTATTAAGTAAAACAAGGGTTACTTGAACCCAAGCACTGTTGTACTGCTAACCCAGACAGTGACCAAGTGACTAAGGGATGGGTAGTGTATACAGCATGGATACGCTGGATCCGGAGCTGGGCTACACAAGATTTCATCATTCTACTCAGAATAACATGCAATTTAAAACTTAGAAGTTGTTTACCTCGGCTGGCGCCGCGGCTCAATAAGCTAATCCTCCACCTGCGGCGCTGGCACACCGGGTTCTAGTCCCAGTCAGAGTGCCAGATTCTGTCCCGGTTGCTCCTCTTCCTGTCCAGCTCTCTGCTGTGGCCTAGGAATGCAGTGGAGGATGGCCCAAGTGCTTGGGTCCTGCATCCACATGGGAGACCAGGAGAAGCACCTGCGCGCAGGCCACAGCGGCCATTGGGAGGTGACCCAACGGCAAAGGAAGACCTTTCTCTCTGTCTCTCTCTCACTGTCCACTCCGCCTGTCGAAAAAATATATATTTAAAAAAAAAAAGAAGTTGTTTATCTCTGCAACTTTCCATTTACTATTTTCAGAGTGCAGCTGATGGTCCTGTTAATTGAAACCTTGGAAAAGTGAAGCCGTGGACAAGGGGACTATCATACTTAAGCAAACTGCTTTGTCTAACTGTAGCAGGGAACTTACTTGAAACAGATCCAGTTTTTAGTGAAGACACAGAGAATTAGCATTGAAGACAGCCAGGTAAGAACATACGAGTTCATTAACTGGGTCTATTAGCAATATATTTATTACTGATTTATTCTTTGGAAAAATATCATTTTTAAATCTGCTACAGCAATTTAAGCTACTCCATCTCTGTCAGAGGAACATGACACATTTGTGAACACGTCCTTGAACACAGGAATACATGTAAAGACAGCAGGCATCAAGCTTCCTCACTGCAGGAGTCTACAAACCAACCAGCGGGGGGCCACTGGTCCTGTGGCACCCAAGTCAGAGCCCTGGTGCCGGCTGATCCTCAGAGCCTTGGACGCCGCTGTTCCAGACCCAGACTTTTCTTACGGCTCTTATGTTTCCTTCCCCACACCACTACTTTCACTTGGCGCTTTCTCCATTGATCCATGCTGCTCAAGACCCCAACGGCATCATGAAAAGGCCTGGCTGACCCCATGCTAACCCTGCCTGCCATTAGGTTATTAAATATTTAAAGGAATTGAACCTACCCACATGTGTTGCATTTGACTGCTGGCCATTCAGCAGGGCCACAATCACTCTTCTTTCAAACCCAGAGCTCAGAAGCTCTCCACGTGCGTCTGGCCTCACAAGATCCTTTTAGGCTGCCACGTTTACCAGCGATCCTGTAACACTCTCTTCACCTATAAACCCACCTCCGTTACCTTCGAGTCCCAACCTCGAGTAGAGATGAAGCCGCGCTCTGGGACTGCTCCTGTCGCTCCACCTCCACTCCCTGGTTGCAGTGGAGACACGGAGGTGCACCCTCTGGGTGGGACCTGCCCCCCCAGGAAGTAACGCGAAGTTGGTGAGAAGCAATGAGTCGCGGGAGCTTCTACATGGAAAGGGGTGCACGGAAGACGGACACAGCTGACACGCAGGGCGTCACGCGGCAGCCCGTCCTGCGCTGACACCACTGCTGGCAGGAACAGCACCACGCACAACTTCTAAGAATCTCTGTGCAGGACTGATTCGGAGAACGGGAAAGGCGGTCTCCCGTAAGTGAAGCCGGGTCCCTGGAGGAGACCTGCCTCTCGCAGGGCCCTGGGGACGGAGCACACACAAGCTCTGCTGGCGCCGTGGCGACCAAGTCACTCCGCAACAGTGGCTATTTACAGTGGCTTTGTCTTCACTGCCTCCATCTGACCACCAGAGCCCTTCCAGGACCTGGTAGCGGCCTGGGGCTGTTTGCTGTAGTTACTGAGGGTGGTGGCAAACGGCTTATGTCACTAGGCTTTTTATCATTTTACCAAGTGTGTGTGTGTGTGTGTGTGTGTGTTTATTTTCAGATTTAAAATGTGTGCAAGTTGCCTAGAAACCGAAGCACAGAATTCACCGCCCCGGGCACGCGCAACCGCAGGTGCTGAGGAACGACGTGTTCTTCCCGGCTGCGGTCTGGGCCGTGTTCAAACCCATCCACCCCTCGTTCAAGACTCATGTGTCCACTTTTCCAGGGAGTTGGCTTCAGTTCCACCACCACACTTGGTGTAACTGGAAAGAAACTAGGGGTCTTTTCCATCCCGCCCAAACGCACCTCATTTTGGGGGAGCCGCGCACGGCCCTGTGCAGCCTTTGATGTTGGGAGACGGGGGACAAATGGCAGTGAATGTGCCTGCAGGGGGTATGGATGGACCGCTGGCTGCGTGGGAGATTTTTTTTTTTTTTTTTTTTTTTTACAATCAAGCCATTTCCCAAAGTGAGTAGCTTTCATCTGAGGACCTGCATGTCTTGAAGGGACTTCAAAGATGGTGGGGAAATTGAGTTAAAAGGTTTAAGTTTATTTCGGTGCAAAAACTGAAATCCACACAGAGGCCATTCAGAATATGCATTTCCCATCAACTCTTTGAAGATGCCCTATATGCATGGATTTCCAAAATTTATTTTTCCACCAAAATGAGCTTACCTTTTAATCCCATGTCCCACGAACCTCTGATGTGCACTGGTAATTCTGTCGTGTCTGAGGTGCCAACATCCCCCACCACACTGGCGGCGACATTTTGCTAACAGGGGTGTGGGTCATTGTAAACTCAGGAAGGAAGCTGGATGAGCCCCTGTGGAATGCAGAGCTTGCTCGGACAGGCAGTGGGCTGCACGGCTCAGTGACGTGCCTTCCCACACGGCGAGGCCTGCAGCACATCGCGCCGCCCCTCCCCAGGAGCAGCCGGAGGCCTAAGAACTCCCTTAGAGCAGCAAGCTGGACCCTTTCCTGCTCCTGAGTCTCCCAGCAGCTCCCTGGAAGAAACTGCACCCAGTTGTATTTCATTCACTCTATAAAATTAAATTCTTTTCCAAAATAGAACAAGAATGTGGCAGGTGGGGCGGGGGCGGGGGTGGGGGGGTGGGCACTGAGTTAAACTTCCTGGACACACCTGACTCCACTGAGCTTGGGTGCCTGAGACACTGTGCTTCCACACACAATCCTAAGCGGAAGGCCCTGCATGCGTGCTCTAACTGACCTGGCAATGTTTTCCACAACTTTTTGGTGCCCAGAACAAAAAATGTCGTTTGTGGTTATTTGCACGGCCTATCATTTTCTTTGAAACTCTAATCCAGCCTTCTGGTTTAAATACACAAAGGATGACTGACTTCAGAACAGAATTCTTGAGATAAAATGGTTCAGGGTTGAGCGAGGAGAAACCACTCCTCCCTCCCTTTAAAAAGCCCAGTGAAGGTTAAAAGGTGGATCAAAAAAAAGTATCCTTCCTGAGATTTCATAAACTAGATATTTAAAATCAAATGAGGTCATTTTAGAAAAATACTTACAAAAGCGTCTGCGTGTCCTGCACCATTTCCAGGTCTACTCTTAGGCCGAAGGCACCTTCGCATCGGCCGGTGAAGGTCAGACTGAACACAGCTTGTTCGCTCTGAATGACACTTTTAAAGAGAAGCCTCGACTCTGCAAGTGGCACGTCCCACGTGCACAACCAGCCGGCTCGGCTGGCAGTGACGACCACACCCCCTGTAGGTGACCTGCGGGGCGCTGACTGCGATGCGAGCTTGTGGTCAGGCCTGAGACCAGGGAGACCCAACGGCTCTCAAACAGCAAGACTTCAAGTGCTGCCGCGGGGGGCAGGCTCCCCCCATCCCTCAGCTGTGCCGTGCCGGGAGACATTTGCAACAAACCATGGTCTTCTCTCCACACTGAAACACACACCACCAAAAAACAAAAGCCAGCCATTCGGACCCTGGCTCAAAGGAACGGGGTGCCACACTCCCATTCCTTAACAGCGAGTAGCTACTCTACTGTACTTCATGGCAAATATTTATTTAAGATCGTTACAAAGCAAGGAAACTCTTTTTGAAAAGATTAAACACCAAGGACCGCCCCTCCCCCACACACCCACTATGATTCATATCATTTAAGGGTGGCTACTCTCAGGAAATTATTTAAAATTTAAACTTTTTTTCCACAGAGATTTAAAGCAAGTAGGAGCTAGCAGTCAAATTCCACCTTCACAGATGACAACTTTAAAAAACAAAATCAAAAGACAGTATTTCCACACTTTCAAATAACCAAAAAAAAAAAAAAAAAAAAAAAAAGTCCTTCCGGTGAAACTTTCAGAAGCGAGCAAGTTCCATGGGAAAATTCCAAGAGTTGCACACTTGGGCTTGGCTTAGAGAAAACAGGATCACACCGTGTCTCGTGTACATCCTCAAGGAGGAACCCGAGATGTGGCAGAAACGCCTACAGCCGTCATAAACCACCAGGCAGCGAGAATCCGGGAGGTGGACAGCAAAGCTTACTTCGACCACCACATAGGAGCTTCTGCCTGGGGCCAGGCCCACTTCCTGGGGCGGGATCTGAAAGCACTTGGTAGGTGAGGCTCAGAGGAATGAATGACACAGAGGAACGAATGACGAGACAAGTACCAACGTCTTCAAAATAGCTATCTGAATCTGGTGTCCAGAGACTTATTTTGTTGTGGAGCGGCGGGTTAAAAAGTGGCCTGCGATGCTGGCATCCCGTATCGGAGCACCAGTTTGAGTCCTGGCTGCTCCACTTCCAGTCAAGCTTCCCTGCTAATAAGTACCTGGGAAGACAGTGAAAGATGGCTCAAGTGCCTGGGCCCCTGCCATGCACGTGGGAGATTCAGACGGCCCAGCCCCAGCTAGTGTGAGTGTGTGTGTGTGTGTGTGTGTGTGTGTGACTCTGTCTTTCAAATAAATAAATCTTAAAACAACAGCAAAATGGCAAATCAGGGGCTAGCACAGCAGGTTAAGCTGCTGAATGCAACAACAGCGCCCCAAACAGGTCCCAGAGGCTCCACTTCCCATCCAGCTCCCTGCTAATGCAGCCTGGGAAAAGTAGAAGACGGCCCAAGTACTTAGACCCCTGCCAGCTGTGTGGGAGACCCAGATGGAGTTCCAGGCTCCTGGCTTCAGTCTGGCCAGTCATTGTGGCCATTTGGAGAGTGGACGGAAGATCTCTCTCTCTCTCTCTCTCTCTCTCTGTCTCCCTCTCTCTCTCTGCAACTCTGCCTCTCAAATAAACAAGTCTTTAAAAAAAAAAATCAGTAAATAAAACAGAAACTCATTCATGCAAAAGAGATTCCTTACAGACTGACTTCCCACCTGAGAGACTTACACTCAGGTCTTCAAAGTGTTTTGACGAGTCCTGGACCCGAGTCAGACTGTCAGCTCTGGTTACTGGCTGCTCCTACAGGACGCAGAATAAAGCCAGAGTTTTCAAAAATACCAACTATTAATGTTCCTCTAAGGAGAAAATCGGCGTGTGATAAATAGAAAAAAAAAAAACTATTTTCTTCTAGATCATTAAATGAAACACTAGGTACATGGGACATCTTCCTACTTGTCTCCCAGGTTCATAACAAAGCCAGAATCCTACCAGCCAGCCCAACCCTGTCATTAGAGAGACTCCTAGCAGGCCCGCGTCTCAACAGCCCCTCTTCCCGGAGATCTCTCAGATCACCAGCACAGATCTGCCTCCCCTAGCTGCCGCTCCCGACAACAAGCAGCTGTCAGCTGATGCCAGAAAGCAAACTTCTCAGGGCCGGTGCCTGGTGCAGCTGTTAGGACACTGCCTGGGACATCTGAATCCCGAATCAGAGTGCCTGGGTCTGAGTTTCAACTCTGGCCCCTGGCTCTTGGTTTCTGGCTCTATGTGGGAAAGTCCGGGTTGAGTGGGCTCCTGGCTTCAGCCTGGTCCAGCCCCTGCTGTTACAGGGATTTGGAGAGTGAGCCAGCAGATGAAGAAGACCTCTGTGTCTTTCTGCCTTTCAAATGAATTTTAAAAAAAAATTAAAAAAGACAGCATACTGACTCCTAGCACTAAAGCATGAGAATATTTCAACTCCCACACAATGCTTTTAGTCCACATAAAAACTGACGAGCCAAATGAAGCCTCCGAGTTCTGACTTGAGGGCAATAATATTATGAATATCTAAGTAGTCCAGAGACTCTCTCTCTCCTTTGTTTTCAACCCCAGCCTGCATCCATTTCTCCTCCCTGGATAAATCTCAAATTGTGAGGAGCACGATCTCAAGTGCTCTCATCTACATGAAGCGTCTCGGAACTCCATTTGCACTTACTAGTCTGGTCTGTCCTATGGAACCCTGATGCTACTCTACCACATCAACCTCTACAGCACAGGAAGAGGAAATAGGGGGAGGAGCGGATGTTTTAAAGGATGTTGGGGTCTATTTTCCCATTTCAAGGATCCTCTTTGGGAACATACCTATCCAAGCCATTACTTGAAAGTATAATAAAAATAAAGTTGAAGCAACTTATAGTCACTTCTTGGCTTTGTAGAAAACATAGAGTGCAGTGGTGGGCATTTGGCATCTTGATTAAGACACACCTATACCGGAGAGCCTGGATTCCAGTCTCAGCTCCACTCTGATCCAGCTTCCCACTAATACACACCCGAGAGGCCGCAGGTGATGGCCCAGGTATGTGGGTCCCTCCTACCCACGTGGGAGACCTGGATGGAGCTCCTGGCTCCTGGCTCTGACTTGGCCCAGTCCCAGCTGTTGCAAGCATTTGGGGAGTGAACTAGCAAGTGGAAGATATCTCTCTCTCTCTTTCTGTCTCTTCCTTTATTACTCTGCCATTCAAATAAATGAAATTTAAATTAAAAAAATTTTTAAATGCTATGATTATGGTTCAAACTAACTGAAAATTCCCTTGCTTTTAAATATGTACCCTTGGGGGAAAAAAAGCAGCAGGCATGTTGAGTGGCAGAACCAAACTCCTAGGACAAGACAAGGAGAGACGAGGCCTCCATGCGCCATGGGGGAGGCAATGCTCTCACCATTCAGGGCTCACAACTAACAGCTGACAGCAAGGCAGCAACAGAGAAGGACACACAAACATCAGAAATCCCCGCTGGGTTAAGCAATGTAATTTGATACCGTAAACATCTATTTATTGTATCCCTAAATTTAACTTGCTCACTCTGGAATCTGAGGCATTTAACTTCTGAGTAAACAATATGAGTTTTGCTAGCTACTTCCATATACAGAATCGCCATTATATTTCATACTCCCTCTCTCTTTTTTAAGATTTATTTTATTCATTTGAAAGGCAGAGTTACAGAGAGAAAGAAGGAGAGACAGGCAGATCTTCCATCTGATGGTTCACTCCCCAAATGGCCACACAGCCGACACCAGGAGACAGGAGTTTCTTCTGGGTCTCCCACGTGGATGAAAGGGCCCAAGGACTCAGGCCATCTTCTGCTGCTTTCCCAGGTGTATGTATTAACTGGGAGTTGGATTGGAAGTGGAGCAGCTGGGACTCGAACTGGCACCCATAAGGGATGCTGGCACTGCAGGCAGCAGCCAAATCTGTTAAGGCTACACCATCAGCTCCTCATACTTCACCTTCATGTGTGTAATGTCCCCAAATAAAGTAAATGTAAAAAACTGTGACTTGCTCAATCCTGCTGAAGACCCAGTTTAAAGCTTGCATTTCTGGCAGCTGTTACGGCACAGCACATTAGGCAGTTATTTGTGACGCCCACACCATCAGGTTCGATCCAGAGTCCTGTTAATGCACACCCTGGGAGGCAACAGTTAATGGCGCAAGTACTTGGATCGCTACCATCCATGTGGGAGACCAGATGGGGCTCCTGGCTCCTGGCTTTGGCCTTGCCCAGACCTGGCACTCGTGGCCATTAGGGGAGTGAACCAGTGGATGGAAGATCAATCTCTCTCTGTTCTCTGATTCTTCTTTTAGTACTCTGCCTTTCAATAAATCTCAGGAAAAAAAAATTCTCACATGACCTTTTTGATGACAGGCATATTAAGTAGGATAGAATTTATTAATATATTTTATACCATAATAATTAACCTAATATTTCATTTTTAATTTATTTTATTTATTTGAGAGGCAGAGAACGGGTAGGGCAGGGGGAGGTTCCACCCACTGGTTTACTCCTCAAATGCCTGCAACAGCCAGGGCTGGGCCAGGTTAAAGCCAAGAGTGGGGAAAGCAACGTGGGTCTCCTACATGGGTGACAGGGGCCAACCACTTGAGCCAGTACCTGCTGCCTCCCAGGGTGCACACAGCAGGAACGTGGGATGAAGTGCAAGGTCAGGCCTGGAGCCCAGGCACTGCAATACGGAATGTGGTAACTGCTACGCTAAACACCTGCAGCTAGGCACTCCATCTTTAACAGAGGGGAAACCGGGCTATGGGACTGAGCCTTGGGTACACTTTCCAACATGAAGACTCACTGAGGACAGAGGACCACGGTCACCTGCAGAAGCCTGCCCGCTCCTCCGGCTGTCCCACCACCCACCAAAGACAAGGAGAGAGGGCAGCTGGAGGGGCAGGCTTTGCCGGGGGGACAGGAGATGAGGATGCAGACACATCGGGCACTTGGAAGGCACGAGGGCACCTGAATGAACAGGGAGGGGAGGGCTGGCACCAGAGAGAGGGAGGGGTGAGATGAGGACAGACGGGGCGCACACCTCAATCTCACCAGCCTCTGGTCGCCGTGACCTAGCGGTAGAGAACTGCCTCCGAGATTAACAGCACGCAGCCACTGAGCTATTCTTAGGCCTCTGGGTTGGCTGAAGTTGCCGACACCTTTCCCTGCCACATCAGGTGTGCCTCCCTCTGCGCTGCTCCCAACGGAATCTCCTGCTACCCTAAAAACAGCCACTCTGAAATGATCTCCAGTGTTCTGTGCTTGGCACAGTACTGAAGTCTGCACCCTGCAACACACATGTGCATGGGCACACACCCCCAGCTAAGACCCCCGGGGACCTTTCGGGGCGACTCATCAGTGACAAGGCTCTCCTATCACAAGCAAAAGCACAGGAGTGGGAATAAGCACAGATCACCCAGGCCTGACTTGGTTCAGCCAACTGGGAACCTATTTGTTTGGGTGCCACTTATTGATTCCTGAATAGCACCTGTTCTTTGCTGGTTATAAAACTGCCTCTCTGGCTGTTGAAATGTGACAAGATGAGGTCTAGTGCCCAGGAGCGACCTCCAGAGCACACAGAAGGCTTGGGGGAAGGTCAGCTTTGCTGGAGACACCCTCGGAGAGCAAACATGGCTGTCTCTCACAGGCCCAGCCCGGGGCAGAGGGAAGCAGCTCTGCACATCGCAGTGTGGCTTCTGTTTCAGAAACACCTTTGAATGGTAGAACTGCCTTAACAGAGAACATATTCAAGAGGCACGTTTTGCAAACGGTGCCACAGGACCTGCCTTGTTTCCCTGGGAGGCTGGAGCCTTGCTCTGGTCCCGACGGGATGGAAGTCCGATGGGTCTGTCTGGCCCAGAACAGCTCTCCGGGCACAGGGGCACACCAGCAGCTGTGGGTGGGGGTGCCCTGGAGAGCAAGGGCTCGCCTCCAGGGGCAGAGGGGATTTCTCAGACGCGCGTGACCGAGTGTGTCTCCGGGCCCGCTGCTGGAGGAGCCATGCTGAGGGTTTCTGGAGCCCCGCAGTGAGCTGCTTGATTTCCTGGGACGTGTGCCTTCTGATCATGCCCCTTCCCATGTTATGGTTAATGTACGAGGATGAGAGAAACCACAAAGTACAAAAAGCTACGGGGGACTGAGTTAACTGATTCATCCCCCCTGTGAGTGCTGGAAAAAGTCGCCTTTAGCAGAAACACATGTAATCAAAAGCAGGGGTGGGGGCCCCGGGACATCAAAGCCCCACAGTTGTGGCGCAGTTGTGGTACACGAAGGGGCCGTGCCGACGACCGGCTGGGGCAGGGGGACCCGAAGCTCCAGGGCCCAGCAACAGCAGAGGGCGCTTGTGTTCTGTTCCCCCACCTATGGGCAGCGGAAGGGGGGGGGAAGGCTGGAACAGGTGCACAGGTGAAACACCTTGTGGAGTGAAATCCGACAGGCCCTTTCCATCGACACAGGTACACCTGTGGTCTTGACCCCTGCTTTCCCAGCTGGCCACTACCCCGACACGGCCACACAGCTGGGCTCTTGGGCTCTGACACACAGTGAGGCTGGAATAGGTTATCAGGTTCTGTAATGCCAACTCAGTCTCTGAGTCAAAAATGAAGACCTGGATGCGGGCATGTGCTGGGCACATGGCATTCTGGGTACCTGGGAGGCACGCCCAGTGTCCTAACTGTGTTCTGCTACTGGACACTGAGGGAGAGAAGGGAGCCTGCATTAGTTTCCTGACACTTTTCAGTGTGTGAAGGGCAAAGGCAGACAGACGCACTAAGTAACAAACACAGGTAACTGAAGAGAAACTTAATGCATCAAAATAACTGACACTCTTCACAATATTTGTATTTAACATACAGGTTGCGTTGGCAGCACCAGCAGAGCCCACACGGCTCACCCCAGGTTTCAGCTGTAACACACACACACACACACACACACACACACACACACACCCTGTCTCCCGCCAGGCCGAGAACAAGCCCAGCCCCGCAGGGGCTTTACCGACTCGGAGAGCAAGGCGGTCGGAAAAGCCGGCCAGGCCAGACGATAAAACAAAAATACCAGGGAAGAGGCAAAGTATCAGTTATACTTCTTTCAGGATTCAATTATGCTACTTTGAAGTTAAGACCATTTGCATTTTAATAAAAGCCAGAAAGCAGGAGACGGCTGTGTAACTGCATATTTCTTAGAAATAACTGGGGAGTATCCATTTCAGGAGAACCCTTAAAGCAGAACGTAAACAGCCCTGCAGTTAATTGCTGAACGGGGGCTCATCTTCCACCATTTCCACATTGTGACTGCAGACTGGACACGCGAGTCACGCGGGCGGGCTGGTGGCATCCCCTCAGACCCCGAGATGGAGACAGAGGGAAGGCAGGACGTTTGCTCTCGCCTTTTACATCCATGGTCACGCACAAAGCCAGAGTGAGGGGGAGGCAGCCAGGGGCCTCCACTCTCCATCCCGCGTGCCCCGTGTGTGGGCACTCAGATGGCTGCTCCACGCTCACACGGGCCAACCTGGGTCCCCAGGTACGGCTTTCAAACGGAGGGAACATACAGCTGCCCATAAACACTGGACGCCAGTATTCATGGCCAATCAGTCACCTTTATGACAGGGACGGACCTGTCCCAAAACAGAGAATTTCAAAGCTACCAAATTCAGTTCATCTAAAAAATAAAAACAGCCCGCATGCATCACTCTGGAAGCCGTAAGGTAGAAATCACAAATACAGAACATACTCTACTGCGTGTTCTGTGATTATTTTCCCTGAAAGACTTAAAGGGCAAACGCTAACATATTACAGTGAGTAGTAGCTTTCTAGGTGATGACAAAACTGGGAAATATGCTGCTCTGAAAGAGAAGTACCCAACAGAACCAGAGCTTAGTCACCTCCGGGAGAAACCAGGTATGGCCACAGCGGCAGTGGTCAGCTGGGTGCTGGAAGCGAGAGGTCAACTCCTTGAGCGCTGGGAAGGGGGATCCCCAGGAAGCCCCTCTGACTGCGCTGGCTGGGTGCACCACAGCCAAGGCCGCCCTGCCGTGCCCGACAGGCCCTGTGGCAGACGGCCCAGCCGGCCAGGACACCGTGGGGACAGGCAAAGCCTCGGTGAAAAGCCCACGTTCTGGTATCATAAGCACATTTCAACCTCCTGCCTTTGAACAAGCCTCTCCCAGGAGCTTCCAGAACGTGGCTGACGTCACTGCTTTTCTCCTGCACCTCTGACAAACCGCTGGAATCGGTGCTTCTAAAGCACTGAAATGCCCAAAATATCAAAAACGAATGGAAGGAGGCAACAACTACCCACAAACTCCAACCCGCCCTCGTGACGGAGCTGGGGAAACACGATGCCTCTCGAATTCTGAATTCCAGGGGTGGCGGGGAGGTGACCAGCATGGCATCCAGTGACCTGGAATGATGAATGGGTGGCCGGTATCCCAGAGCCCAGGAGGGTGCACACGGTCTACAGAGAGAAAGGGCACTTACACCTGCGGGATCCAAGTAACTTTACCCTGCTGAGAACATGTGGGCTTCGGAAGGGGCCGCTCCGGTGTGAGCCAGGCAAAGCTCCGCATCAGGAACACACACAGACAGAAAGGGCAAAGGCCGGAGAATCTAAGACTGTCTGCGTCTACGTAACGCCCACCACGGATGTGGTCATGGCCCCTGAGGCCCGACAGCCTGACTCCTTACCCTAGCTCTATGCCTCTGAGCACAGCTCTCTCAGCAGCGTGTGGCCGGCTCAGTGGGGTTTTGAGTACACGAGGCCAAACCCTGGCAAGAATGAATCCACAGCAGTGACCACCTGGCCCACCAGGCCACCTGGAAGCTTTATCCACCTGCATCCTCCAGGCCCCACTGCTGCCACCTCCCACCAGCTGTCACTCTTCCCCACACACCAATTCAGAACCTCAGTAACATGGGCCACAACACCCTTGGGTCCTGGAGCCCATGGCAACATTTCTGCTTGAAGCTACCTCAAGGGGGCCAGCGCTGTGCCATACTGGTCAAGTTGCCTGCAGTGTTGGCATCTCATGGGGTGCCGGTTCGTGTCCTGGCTGCTCCACTTCTGATTCAGCTCCTTGCTGATGTTCCAGGTAAAAGCAGTGGAAGATGGCCCTGCATCCACCTGGGAGACCTGGATGAAGCTCCTGGCTCCCAGCTTCAGCCTGGCTGTGTTGGCTATTGCAGCCATATGGGGATAAACCAGTGAATAGAAGATCTGTCTCTAACTCTTGACTTTCAAAATAAATAAATAAATCTTTGAGAAAAAAAAAAAAACTGCCTCAAAATAAAATTGAGTACGCTAACATACATAATACATACAATTTTGATGGGAAAACCTATATGATGGAGAAGAATTAAAAGGAAAGTGGGTTGTAATGAATTAATACAGATTTCATTATCTATAATCAGAAGCCTGAATACTGTGAAGCAGCCAGGGACCAGCAGAATCCCGGAAACACACAGAGATTGGCACACGCCGAAGCAGGTGCCACGTGGCTGCTCCGACACCGCACAAGCACTCCCACTGCTTCTGAGATTTTGTGAAACGGGAAGCAACTCTTGGAAAAATTCAACAAAACACCATCTTCCCAGATTCACCTGGCGGCTACATTCCTAGAACCCTCGGTGCATATTAAATCCACATGTATCACAGAGTCAGGTTCTAAGTCCAAACATCAGAAACTGGTTTCCCGTCTGCACAACTCTCCCAGGAGCACCTGAGGCCTGCAGGAGAATCGTGGTCCCCAGCCCACGGCACGGTGCCATGTGCTCCGCCCACCAACGGCCAGGAGCAGCCCCAATTGTCGTGACACCCACATCACCCCAGCTCCTCCCTGTGACGTCCCTCTCTACACCAGAATCATGTATAAGTTGTGTTGAGGTTGCTTACTGAGTGACTGGATCCAAGGAGAACTGAGGACGTGACTTTAGCTCCTGGGCACCACATGGGAACCTGATGGTCAAGTGCACCTCTTTAGAACACTCTCTTCACCTGGTCACTGCTTAGCCTCACTCTGGACACCAAGCACAAGCTCAAAAATCAAAAGGGCCCACCACAACGAGCACTCAGAGGCTCTGCTTCTGCTCGAAGAATGGGCACGGACCTCACCCCTGATGAAAGGGCCGCCCTACCAGAACAGGCTTTGCCAGGACCAACCACATGACCCATTTAGAAAAACAGGAGCGGCTCGATTAGCTCACTACAAAGGAAAACGCATCTGCAAAATCCCAGAGCAGGCAAACATAAAAAGCGACTTCAGTGATTCGGCCCCAAAAGACGCGCAGGAGTCCCCGCCACATTCACAGACGTTGGCGAGTCTTCGTGCACAACGTTTCTGGGACTTTGGAAACAGCCCCGATTTATACAAATATCACTAACTGTGTTTTCCAAATAAACCCCGAGGAGTGTTATTTAAAGCACCATAAAACCGGCCCCATAGATACATCTGTATCTACTCTATATTCAAACAATGCATACAATCAGAAATACAAAGCTACAAACATTGGTTTAAAGAACAGAGAAAGGGAAAAACAATTTAAAACAGGAAAAAAAAAACCTGGTTTTTCAAGGCACACTAATTTAATGATTCAACAGTAACACCAACAAACACACAAGCTCTCCACACTTTGTATGTCAGGTTCACAACAAGAAACAATGAAACCCAACAATGTCAAACAACGACAGGGAACAATGTCAGACTATTAGTTGCACAAATTGCTGGCCAGACCTGGAAGTGAAAGACAAGTGAAAGGGAGCATCAAAGGACCTGATTTTGGTTCCAGGTGTTAACAAGGCGTGAAACATTGTAGCAGAAACAAAAACAAAAACAAAATAGCCCCTGGGTTTACTTTATGCCCAAGAATACACATTAAGACCCGATGGCTAAGGTTATTCCTTAAATAGAGCCTCTGGCAGAGATGCAGAGAAATTGGAGCCCTCACATATCACTAGTGGGAATCCACCCAAGAGAACTGAAAACAAATGTCAACACAGGAACTTTTATGAGTCTCGGAGCGCGACAGCCTCAAACGGAAATGACCAGAAGACGTGCGTCAAACGCCAGACAGACAAGATGTGGTATATCCACACGACGGGGGAGTACCAGTCAGGAGTGAAAAGGAAGCAGCTGCAGGGACAGGCTCCAACCAGGACGAACCCCGACAACGCACACGCTGGTGCAAGAAGGCAGAACGCCGGAGGCTGCGCCCCGCACAATCCCACAATCAAAACGTTCAGAAGACACAAGTCACAGAAACCGCTCCGGGAGATCGCTGGCTGCCTTGGGGCCCGGGAGGGGAGAGAAAGGCAGCGAAAAGTCCCGGGGGATTTTTCTGGGGTGATGGAAATGTTCTAAAATGGGACGGCTCATCGACTAAAACTCCGTGGGAACTGTTTATGGTATGTAAATTACACCTCACAGACATCAGAAACATACAGTGACACGCACCCCGTCCACGGCTGAAGCCCTGGGCAGCTCTGAGGGGCTCAACCTGCTTCCCTCAGCCGTGCCTCTTACTCTCTCGCCTTCGGAGTGGAAAAGATGACATCAGTCCATTAGCGTTATGAGAATGCAGAATTTTGCTATTCAATTTCCTCTTGGAGATAATAAAGGAGCAGGCAGGGAGGGAGGGCAGGCAGGGGGAACAACAAAAAAAAAATCTGCTCTTTCCTCATTACTGAGTTCAAACCGGGTCAGGGCCCTATTAGAATGTAGCCACGTGGAGCTTACTCATTCCTGTGCGCCGCTGGCGGCTGGGGCAGTGCCGGAGCCTGGGAACGGGCAGTCTGCCTACTACCGTGACCACCGCCCTAGGAAAGCAAGACTTTTCCACGGCAGACCTAGGCGAGACAGACCTAGGTACAAAGAGCTGACACTCCAAACATTTGGGGAATGAGATACCAGAGAAATCCTTAGCTCCTGTCAGCTAAAATCTAACACGAGCCACCTACCTCCTCAACCATTTTATTTCTTAAATGTCAACTGTGAGGATTATTTATAAGAAGACATCAATCAGGTAAACACGATGACCTAAGACACCCTGCCTTGCCTTCCCCTCTTACCTCCTGACGAACACCTCCTACATCCACGGCCACTCGGCCAGGGAGGGCACAGGAGGCAACGCACCAGCTCACTCACAAACAGCCCCTGGACCCTAAGAGCAGGCACTGACCAGCATCCCGTATTGCTGCTGGGGACAAGAGAGCATCTTCAGGCCAAGAGAACAGTGGCTGGGGGCTGATAATATCTACTGATGGAAAGTGGAAGATGTGCAAGACAAGCCCACGGAGTGGCCCCAGCCAGGAAAACAGGCCACAGAGTGCTAAGGGTGAGGACAAGCTCTCTGGCATTCTCCCATTGTCCTCAACCAGGACCCCGAGGCTGTCCCCAGCCCGCAGACCATGATGTGGGTGCCTGTACCTTAGGACCATCTTGAAAAATCCCTGAACAAGAGATTCTGAACAGGGAAACAGAACAAGTACCCAAGTGGTAAGCAGGCCAATCCGAGAGAAGCGGCATGGGATGATCTTTGGGCGAGGGTGGCAGGACAAAAGTCCATCTTAGGAAACGTGAAAGGCTGTGGGAAAGAGCCAGACAGGCAGGAAATCAGAAATGCTGTCTTTACCCCCTCCTCTCTCTCCACTCCCCTGAGTATTTCCCCTACTTTGAGAAAGCCACAGACCTGTTCTCCCTCCGCCGTCAGCACATGCTCAGGCCTGACTACGGAAGTGGCCCTGTCTCAGGGGCAGGCCCTGTTGACAGGGCAGTCACCACACGACGGCCTCTGGCCTGTGACACCCACGGAGTTGCTCTCACCGCTGACAAGAGGAGAAGTGCCTCAGACAAAAGGGCCAGAATGTTCCAGAGCCTCCGCGCTGCCCTCACCTGCCCGGGAGCCTGCAGCTGAACTGCTGTTTTTCGTCCACCGAGGTTAAGAATATTCCAAGAATGTCAAGGACTCACGGCCCCTTGCTCCCATTCCAGCTCTCTCACATCCCTTACTCTTGTTTAAAGTAAACCTCACGGGGGGAAAAGCAGGCCTCAGGTGAGAAGCAGCAGCCACCTGTCTGGTCTGATACTCCCAGCTGGCTAATACGCCATTTGATGTGAAAATTAGCCCAGATTAAAAAAGAAAAATTCCTTCCCCATAAAAAATTCAAACACGCTCATAATTCAGAGGGCAGGTGGCGGTGCTATCCTTAGCAATTAGGGAGCCAGCGTCAGTCCACTGGGCTTTGTCCACTGACCCTTTTAACCACTGGAAAATGATGTTTGATTATCAGGGAAGGCTACGGCTTATCGTTAAAAACTTTGTTCTAAAAAAAATATATTGATCCTTGATTACATAAGCAAGGTCACTCCGAGACACCTTTTTAAATCATTCATAGCCCATTACCCACAGCTCAGACGACGGGGGACCACTCTGCAGTATGGGAGCAGGTTTCTGTTACCGAGTCAGCACTTCAGTGACCTTATTAACTAATCTGGGCCAGTTCTACCTGAGAGTAACAGTTACAGTAAACTCACCCCCAGAGCTGCGTGTCTGTGTGCGTGCGTTTGGGTGTGTGTGTGTGTGTGTGTGTGCGCGCGCGCGCTGGGGGAGGGGGTCTCAAAATCTGCTTCTGAAAACTTCCCGAGATTCTTCACGGTTCAGGATGCCAGCAAGCACCATGTCTGTGGAGAACCAAATGTTCTGTAAACAGAGCTCATGAAGACCACAACCCAAACAGCTCCAATGACTTCAGCTCAAACTCCTGCGGAGGAGCCTGCGGACGGAGCGTGAGGCCGTGTCTGTCCACCCCATGGGGCAGCGTCCTGGCCAGCCCAGGAGCCTGGTGTTCCTCCTTCACCTCTGCAGTGCATGCTCCGGCCCCTCCACAGAAGCACACTGGCCTCCTCTAGCATCTTTCTTTTTTTTTGCTTTTAAGATTTTTTTTTAAAGATTTATTTATTTATCTGAAAAGCAGAGTTAAACAGAGGCAGAGGCAGAGAGAGAGAGAGATCTCCTATCTGCTGGTTCACTCCCCAGATGGCTGCAAAGGCCAGAGCTGGGCCAATCCAAAGCCAGGAGCCAGGAGCTTCCTTCAGGTCCCGGGTGCAGGGGCCCAAGCACTTGGGCCATCTGCTGCTGCTTTCCCAGGCCACAGCAGAGAGCTGGATCAGAAGTGGAGCAGCCCATATGAGAACCAGCGCCCCTATGAGATGCTAGCACTGCAGATGGCAGCTTTACCCGCTACACCACAGCGCCGGCCCCTATTTTTTTTTAAGATTTATTCAGGGCCCAGTGCTGTGACACAAAGAATGAAGCCACCGTCTGCAGTGCCAGCATCCCATATGGGCACTGGTTTGAGTCCCAATTGCTCAACTTACAATCCGGCTCCTTGCTAACACACCTGGGAAAAGCAGCAGAGGATGGCCCATGTCCCTGGGCCCATGCACCCACGTGGGAGACCTGAAAGAAGCTCCTGGCTTTGGGCTGGCCCAGCCCCAGCTGCTGCAGCACTGGCTGAGGGCTGTGCCAGGCCAAAGCCAGGAGCTTCTTTCAGGTCTCCCACGCGGGTGCAGGGGCCCAGGGACTTGAGTCATCTTCCACTGCTTTCCCAGGCGCATCAGCAGGAAGCTGGATTGGAAGTGGAGCAGCCGGGACTCAAACCGGTGCCCATATGGGATTGCTGGCACTGCAGGCTGTGGCCTAACCCACTACGCCACAGCACCGGCCCCCTTCTCTGTCATCTTAACCCTGGGGACGCTTCAGCCGGCTCCCAGAAGCCACCCAATATCTGGCCGTGGCTACATTTCCTGGTCAGCACTGTTGGTTCTCAGGGCTCCTTGCACTGCTGACGACAAACTAAAAACTGCACGGTGGCACTGGAAAAGGCCAGCGCTGACAACATAGACACCACTGTCTGTAAGCTGTCGTCACCCAGGGACAGCTCTTGGCTGAATGCTTCACTGCGGAACTGCCTGACGGATGAGGAAAGCAGGGCTCACACAGGCTGGTCTGGACAAGGCAAAGCAGCCAGAGAGGGATGAGGATGGGATATCGGTCTGTCCATCTGACTACATGTTCGACGTGTTAGGGACTACAGAGAGGGGAGGGGTACTCAAAGATTCCAATGCAACTGTGGTGACCACAGCACCAGCGGCAGTCACCCCCCGCGTTCTGTGGGGAGAGATGTTAATGGGAACTTGGGGGCGGTGGAGGGGGGAAAAGTGTTCAGCACCAAGAATGACATTTTGCCTGCTAACAAAACTAGTCAGGAAAATGGGAAGCAAAAGGCTCTCCACAAAGCAACTCTTTTAATTGAGATGTTGTTACAGCATCTGCATCATTTAAAATCTGCACTGTTTCTACAATGGCATTAAGATATACTATGAGGAACTATCTTTTTAAAAACAACAACAGGGACTGGAGCTATGGTGCAGCAGGTAAAGCAGCCACCTGCAGTGCCGGCATCCCATATGGGCGCCAGTTCGAGTCCCGGCGCCTGGTTCTCATATGGGCTGCTCCACTTCTGATCTAGCTCTCTGCTATGGCCTGGGAAAGCAGCAGAAGATGGCCCAAGTCCTTGGGCTTCTGCACCCGCATGGAAGACCTGGAAGAAGCTCCTGGCTCCTGGCTTCAGGTCAGCTCAGCTCTGGTCATTGTGGTCATTTGGGGAATGAACTAGAAGATGGAAGATTCTCTCTCTCTCTCTCTAACTCTGCCTTTCAAATAAAGAAAGAAAGAAAGGTTTAAAACAACGGCAACAACAGCATCAGTACTTGCATTTCCAAGTCTGGCGGTAACCAGGGTTTCACGGGACAAAGCCCCCGCTCTCTCTGCCCTCTCAGCCTTGAGGTAAAGGGTGTGCCTCGCCCTCCGGACGCCTGGAATGTCACTGTGAAGGCAGGAAAGGCGAATGCTGCCGGCCGCCCACACTTATGAACCTCCCTCTCTCTCCTTCTCTTCCACAATGCATGATCTCAAAAACAGGTGTGACAGCAAAAATAAACGCTGAGAAAGTATGACTCCGTGGTTCAGAATCCCCGGTCATCGCTGGGGATTAGTCCCCTCTGTGTTCCAACTCTGTAGAAGGGAAAATCCTGTAGTGAGTCTGATTTCTGCTGTTACCTTGAACCCCAGCCACCCAGGGCTCCCGGGAAAGGGAGCATGAAGTCCCGCAGAACGAGGCAGAATGCGGTTATTTTCCGCCGCCCGCTCCGAGCCGGATCTGAGCCACCTTCACTTTTTCCATGGAGCCGCTCCCCAGGCTGGCTCATGATGACAATGAGTTTGCATTCCGCACAGGGCAGTCCTCTGGGGGCTAAGGCGTCGGTCTGGTCGGCCGTGAGTCACAGTCAGCTGCAAACAGAGCCAGCTCTGGAAATAGCCCCTGCAGCATCCGTCCAAGACGGGAGACTGCTCAGCCCAAAGCTCCCTGCTCTGCGGCGTGTACGCGTGCACCCGCGCTACACACACCAGGCAAGCTCGTACCTCTGCTGGGGGCAATTTCAGCATCGCTTAGGTCTTAGAGGAGAATCTGGTGTTCTGAGCAGACCCAAACCCCTGACCAGAACCCCTGACTTTAATTTCTAACACAGACTCACAAAGTCTGGATTCTCAAGACAGGCGTGTCATCCGGGCATGTTCTTCCCAGCACCTTTCATTTTGCTGGGCGGGGGGGAGGGTGCTGGGAGAAGCCTCCACGACCCCACACCCCCACTCTTCCTCCCTCCGCACTAGCCTTACGAATCTGTCAGAAAACACAAGCACCATGCCTACTCACCTTGCCTGGCCAGCAGCATGGACAGTTCTCTGGAACTACCTCTTTCCTAATCTGAGTTCAGCATCGGTTTTATCAACACTGTTTTGGCAGAGGGGAGGGTCGAGGCAAAGGAATTTGATTTTGGCCTATAAGCAAACAGCCAGGCCTGAGTACAGAAAAACTTCACTTAGCTCTAAATGTGCACCGTATCAAGGTAGGAATATGCACAAACATGGGAAGCAGCCTTGTGTTATGGCGGAAAAAAATCCTAACACATACATTCAAAAAAAAAAAAAAAAAAGAGCTGCACAGTGAGGACAAAGGCACTATGCCCTTACTGCATTCCACAGTTATCTGGCCACACGTCTGTGTGATTAACACCACCACCACCACCACCGTATTTTCATGTCACAGTTGCTTGGTCTGTAATAAGCATCACATACTTCAAGTCATCTGTGCCTTGTAAAATCCTCTAATTTAATATGAAAAGCAGAATTTCACCTCAACCCTTGCAGACCCCCAGCTGTGTCACCACAGGACCCCTACTTGCTCCTGGGGGTGACTGAGCACTCCAAACCTGGCACAGTATGCCTCTAATCAATCCAAGCAGGGAAGGCCCTGGGACGGCTCTTCCCTCCAGAGGGGCTCCTAGGCCACGAAGGGTGGCCTTGGAGGGAGACTCTGCTCCGCCACACGACAGGGTCCAGCCCAACAGACTTCTCCCCCTGGACCCAAATCTGTCCTGCGTCCAGGTTCTACCTGGGGAGCTGCCCAGGCACACAGCTGGAAAGAGCAAGGGATGGGCCATGAGTTCAGGGCCTGGTACCAGAATCAGGAATCAGAGCCTGCCAGGGCCCACGGGGCTCCCCTGTGCAAGGCATGCTGGGAAGGCCTGTCTCAACTCTCACGACTCCAGCCCTGCAGCTTCCCAAACAAGGCGCTGGACTCTGGCCTCGGCCGCTGGACTTTCCCTGCGAGCACCCTTCTCCCCCACTTCCTGCCTGAAGGCCCGGCATGCACACACGTGTCCAGGACCTCGCGTAGCTTCCGTGACTCATGTCCGCTGGCATGCTCCTCCAGTCGCCTGATGGATCGTTTTCCCAGTCGCGGTGGACAGCTTCTTGCTCGTGCTGACTCTGTTCTCTGAAGCTGCCTCTGACTCTGTTCTCTGACGCTGCCTCAACGCTTTCCTTTTTCCTGACGCTCTGTGCAGCAGCGCGCTGCCCCCAGACCAGCTTCCCCCAGCTCCAGACACTGAGAAACTCACTGCGACCCAAGGACCGTTTCAGAGAGACACAGTCATTTCACAGACAACTAGAGCCCTCCACTCCCGACCCCACCCCGATCCATCAGGATACAGATTAAAACGCTGCCACCCCTGAACACGAAAGGTAATGGGTAGTTCAGACAGGAAACAGCCACGTGAGGACAGCAGTAATGGGCCCAGCAGAAAGTGCCTTCCATTAACTGGGTGGCTGTAAAGCTCCCGCAGCCGTCGAAGGAACTCAAAATCAAAGTATTTCAGGCAAGTGGAACAAGCAGAAAAAAGCTACAATTAATTGAGTATTAAAAAAAGATCACAGATCCATCTAAAAATGAAGTTCTGCCAGCGCACCAATCTTATCACCACGCCTGAGAGATGCTTGGGGGGGGTGGACTTCTAGTTTGGAGGCGCAACAGTCACAATTTATTCTGCTGTAACAGACAGAGTGACGGGAGATGTAAACGAAACGACACAGTAGCTCTGAGAAACACAACTGGTTTTCCCCAAACAAAGCCAAAAGACGAGGACAGAACATAACAAACTCATAAAAAAGGACTACTGCTATATTTGCTGCTGGCCAAGGAACAGTTACAGGAAGACACCAAGGCTAATTTTGTTTCTTTTAGTCTATAAATAAATGCAAGAATGTCTTCCTGTCTCACTGTCACAGAGGAGAAAGAACACGAGTGAATGGCATTACTATCCACAGGCCGCAGGTGACCAGCCTTGCACAAGGTCTTTGTTTTTTGAAGAATGTGTTCTGAAGTGTATGAACTATTTAAGGAGTGCCAGCTGTCTTGGACAAGCCACCTCCCTAACTCCCGCCTCTTCTGCAGGACTGCACGGAGGTAGCACATTCCCCGTGGGGCCAGCTTTGCCAGCCAGACCTGACTGCCCAAGGCGGGCCCCACATGGTCAGGCAGAGGGTGAGGAGAGCCTCTCAGAGAGGCTAGCACACTCCTGCAGCAAACAGACTCCTTTCAGGAGACACAATCCCACAGGGGATTAGCAGGATCATTTGTGAAAGATGAAAAAGAAAGCCATACCTAACAACGCTGAAAGGACACAGTGGGTTCTGAGTCACGAGAGCTGGGAGTCGGAACACAAACAGGTTGCTACAACTCCAACTGACGTGGGAGGATTCGAGGTGTAGTGACTCACTCGGGGATTTTGGGTAAGGCATTCAGATTTCCCACTGATTGGGCCAGTGCCTTCTGATCCGTAAAGTGGATGGCAAAAGCATAATCAGGTTACCCAGACACTTCCAGACCTTCTCAGGAAATAAAAGCAGTCAGTATCAAAAGGCATGGTTCAACACCCTCCAGAATGGCTAAAACAAGAGAGTCTGACAATACCAAATGCTGACAAGGAGGCAGAGAAACGAACACCTTAAACACCACTGGTGGAAGGTGTAAAGAAACAGATCAGCTGGATGGCCAAACAACTGCAACCGTAGGCATCCACTCGAGAGAAACGAAAACACGTCTAGAGGGAGACGGTCTGACCGGTGTCCACAGAGACGTTATTCACAGCAACAACAACAAAACCCAAATGACTGACAACCAATAAGCTGAGAAACAGAATAGCAGCTATAGCCGCACGCTGGAACAGTCCCGTGTGATAAGAACAAACTATCAGTACAGGAAGCATGGCGGGACCTCAACACACCACAATCAATGCAGGAGACAGAGCCCAAACTAAACCACCTGTGGTCCAATTTCCATGAAATTTCTGTTAAGGGCCAAGTGCACAAGGGAGTCTTCTGGGCAGGGCAGATGCTCTGAAGTGGAATCGTAGTGAAAGTCACACAACTGCAGACGTTCTCTTACAAGTCACCAAACGGCGCGGAGGGCGATGCTACGGCACATAAAATGCTTGCCATGTAGCTAAACAAAGACATCACGAGGGACCGCTGTCCTCTGCTGCCCAAGGGGGCAGCCGGCACTCTTGAACTTTACTGCCAGGAATAAAGGTTGAGGGTAGGTCTTCACCATCAAAAACCAAAGCCGGTACACGTGTGACAGTTAAAAGCAGAGAGCAAACTGTGTACGCACAGAACCCAGAGGTATGCGGTTTCTCTTCCAGATTCTTCTGCGGCTCCTGTCTAACATCTCCAGCCTTTCATAACCTTTTTTTTTTTTCTCTCTCTCTTCTTGGACATCAAACTAATAGTAGCAAACTGCCACAGAAAATGAACAGCAGGAGCTTTATGACTTTCAGTTATAAACACGACCACATAAAGTAACTACTGTTGCCTTGTCTACAAAAATGCAAGAAAAGTAAACACACACATTCTTGAGATCATTTTCCCCCCATTTCACATGCTCTCTTTGATTCTACTTATTGCAAATCAGTCTGTTGCCCTGCTCTCGAAACATGAAAATCTGAATCTTCAAAGATGTGTGTGTGTGTATGAGTGTGTGCACGCATGTGGCAAATACATTTGTTTTGCCTCACCAGAAAGTTCAAAGGGGTTTATAGCTACTTTTTTGTTTTTTAAGACAAAAGAGAAAATGCTGCTATCAGTGGTGTTGAGAACACAGGGGCTGCTTTTTTGAATGACAGGACACGACCCAGAAACATCAGGAGGGGTGGGAACTATAAAACACCTTTGAACTTGAAGTCACCACCCCTCATTTTGAAGCATTTTGATTTCTCACTTTGCCTTGAAACCAAATGTTTAGAGGTTAAAAAAAGAAAAAAGACAGGAAACAAGGCAAACAAAAGGGGAAAAAGTAGAGAGGGGAAACAGACTGAAAAGCTTCTGTCCCCAAGTTCAGAGGGAACTTAAACTTGCTACCCCACTTTGGATTCTGTATGAATGAGCCCGAGATGAACACGCATTCTGCAGTTTGAATGCATACTTGTGAAGACAATTTGCATTTTGAGAACAGGAATGAAGGTACCCTCGATTCCACAAAACAAACGAAGTCGGATGGACTGGAGCACGTATCTGTGTTCTGCATTCAGCCCAGACTAGGCTCGTGATGATAAAAACAGCCCAGGCACGTGACTTCCTTTCCCCATGGAGACCCAAACTGCTCTGGGACTGACTGCACAGTTCTTGTGCCTCTGGTACAGATCTGATTCAATTCTCTCTTCTACTCTCTGGTGGTTTACATTTATCTATAAACGCTTTGAGGCCTGGTTTCTATTTGTCTCCAGATTCTCTACTCCCAACTCAGGGTTCTATTTGTTAGGGATGGGAAATGAAATTAGAAAATAATTTGAATAAATGCAGAATTTGAAAAGGAGCCTGTTATACTCAGAATTACACAGAGTATTACATTTCTGGGTTTCCAAATCGGTCTGATTCATAAGTGTCAGCAGAACTTCTGTGATGGGTTCCAACTACACTTGCAAACCATGGATTTTTTTTTTTTAAATCACATATTCAAATAGGCACTACCACGATTTACATGCACATCAATCACCCCCCCCCCTCCGTCTGTGCTGACAAATTGGGTAAAAGCATTAAAATGGATAAAAAAAAAAAAAAAAAAAAAAAAACCAGCCAATTCAATTCCCCAATTTCCCACCAACATGTCCTGCTTGCAGCTTGCACATGTCAAGGGCTGCTTTATCCCGGAAACTCCAGTCCAAGGTAGCCTCAGGAAAAACGTATTGCATGCCCTTGGCCTGAGTTCCTGCCACACTGCTTTGCAGGTGATCTTTGAGGTGTTATGTGCTTTATCTTCCCATGGCCAGAAGGGATATCGCATGCCTCCTTGGTATTTTTCTGACAACAGGGTCTTATACATGACAAATTTCCAGAAAACATGCCGATTAAGCAGACCCAGGTTTTCAGCGGTTGCTTGTTATATGGAAAAGCAGAGCACTCGAATTTCTTCCTGTGTGTTTTTCCATGCACACGGAAGACGAGGTCACACAAACCCAGAGTTCCGCAAGGGAAACCAACAAGACAGGTCAGCTTGCAAGAAGAATCAAGGAGGCTGGGGTTTTCTGGATGAGGCTCTACCCAAAAAAACACCACTACTTTGAGTCCCGTGGCCCTCCAAGAGCAGGAGCAGACAGTCTGCCTACCACCTGCATGGGGCTCAGCTCTGACCCCACTAACCATCCACCACCCACTTCTAGACAACACCAGCTCCAGTCTGTTGGCCTATAAAACAAAGCACTCAGCCTCAGAGTTCCCAACCACAAGGCACTGTATTACATAATGAGACGGTAAAAACAATAAACTCAAAGCGTTTTACTTCACTCGGTTTCGAATCTACTTGTGGGAGAAGTCAAGAGTCATTCTGACTTCACAAAAAGTAAAGTGTAACAGAGCTCAGAAGTAGGTGACGACGGGGAACGGTGACTCACGCTGAGACACATTAGGGCAAAATGACTGGACTCGGAAGAAAAAAAAAAAATCGTATGTCAAGGAAGAAGACCAGGTCACTCTGAGGGAAAGAAATGGGGCTGCCCAGAAATCGGACTTCAGGCAAGAAAACAACAGAGGGGTAACACCTTCGAGATACTTAAGTAAAGCAATAAAACCAAGCAGGAGCCAAAGATTTTACATCAAGTTGAACTGAGCATAAACTGAGCATAAGCATGTGAGAACTCAGGGAGTACAGCTGCTCCCAAGCTCCTCTGGACAAACCTACGAGAGAGCTAGCTTCAGAAACCGAAATGACGAAGACACACCCATCAGCACTCTGGTGAGCCTTCAGCGCAGGTGTACCTATAGCATGAAAACCAGCGATTCTACGAAGGACGTGGAACTACACGCGTCACATCTACACGCTCAACACTGAAGATGACTCAAAGGGGGCAAGTGTGATATTAAAAACACAATCAGCTTGTTGATCATCTTACACGTATTTATCTAGAAGCAAATACTGTTTCGAATCACGGGATGGGAGGGAGATAAAGAGCGCAGAGGCACCAAAAGGCATGTATCCAATTTTTCTATCACTCAGAGCAGGGAACAAATACACAAAAGCAACAAAAAAAGTATTATTATGTAAAAGCAATCATTAGAGCAAACCCCAGAAACAGGACAAAATATTAAAAGCCATAAAGCTATGTGAAAAGGGGCTTGTGCTGTGGCACAGTGGGTTAAGCCACGGTTTGCAATGCCCACATCCAAATCAGAGCACTGGCTAGAGTCCTAGCTGCTCTGCTTCTGAGCCAGCTACCTACTAAGGCACCAGGGAAACCAGATGAAGATGGTCCAAGTGTTTGGGCCCCTGCCACTCACGTGGGAGACCTGGATGGAGTTTCAGGCTGCCAGCTTCAGAATGGCCCAGCCCTAGCCATGTGGCCTTTTGGGGAGTGAACCAGCAGATGGAAGAGCTCCTTTGCGCACGCTCTCTCTCTCACTGTGTCTACCTCTGTCACTCTGCCTTTCAAATAAATAAAATACAGCTTAAAAAAAAAAAAAAAACCTGTATGAAAAAATTGAGGCCAAGCATGCTGACTTTATCAATTAATAAAATGGGCTTAACTGGCCAATTAAATAAAAGGATTTTCAGAAGAAAGTAAAGGTCAATGGCAAACTCAAGGGGTGCACGATTAGGTGCCAAAGCTGGGATCAGCGTCAGATCTTCCTGGCTCCAAGTTCTCTATTTTTTTTTCTTTAAGATTTATTTATTTATTTAGTTAGTTAGTTAGTTATTTGAAAGGCAGAGTTACAGAGAGGCAGAGGCAGAGGCAGAGAGAGAGAGAGAGAGAGAGATCTTCTATCTGCTGGTTTACTCCCCAGCCAGAGCTGGGCTGATCAGAAGCCAGGAACCAGGAGCTTCTTCTGGGTCTCCCACATGGGTGCAGGGAACCAAAGACTTGGGCCATCCTCTGCTGCTTTCCCAGGCCATAGCAGGGAGGTGGACTGGAAGTGGAGCAGCCAGACTTGAACTGGCGTCCATATGGGATGCCAGGACTACAGGTGGCAGCTTAATCTGGAAGAGGTGAAAGAGGCCACCCACACTAAAACCAAGAAAATTCAACATAGTACACTATAAAGGAAACCTCTACCGCTAAGGAAGAAAGGAATTAAAACTGAATAAAATGTTATTTCTCAACAGCAAAATGTGCTAAACATAATAGCCAGATATAAGTTCCTGAGATAAATGCCATGGGTAGGGGCTGGCGGTGTGGCGTAGTGGGTTAAAGCCCCAGCCTGCAGAGCCTGCATCCCGTTTGGGCGTTGGTTCGAGTCCTGGCTCCTCCTCTTCCGATTCAGCTCTCTGCTATGGCCTGGGAAAGCAGCAGAAGATGGCCCAAGTCCTTGGGCCCCTGCACCCGCGTGGGAGACCCAGAAGAAGCTCCTGGCTCCTGGCTTTGGATCAGTTCAGCTCTGGCTGTTGTGGTCATTTGGGGAGTGAAACAGCAGAATGGAAGACCTCTCTCTTTCTCTCTGGTTCTACCTTTCTCTGTAACTCTTTCAAATAAATAAAAAATAATTCTTTAAAAAAAAATGCTGTGGATAGGGTACCTTCCTCTCTCATTTAGCAGGTACTTGGGAAGCCGCCTGTGCCCTGGTTCTTCTGTAGGCATGAGGGGCTCATGGCTTTGAGCATCACTTCTGCTGTGCGCAGAGACCCAGAAAGCTCAATGGCACCCACGCCGGCCATGCAGGCATCGGCCTCCTGCGACAGCAGATGAATGGAAACAATGGCAGGCCCTGACCCACGCTGACACCAGTAGGTGCTGCTAAAAATAACGCCTCTTATGAGTGCCATATGAGACCAGGCAGAAAGCAGCGGCTCATTAAAATGCCTGAGATGAGGAGGACTGCCAAGGAGAGCGTTCTGTCACAGGAATGAGACTAATGCTGCCTGTAAAAGTAGCTCAAAGCCACAGAATTCGTCTCCGCCTGCCTCCCTCTCCCAGCCCGGGGTTCTCGTGTTTTATAGGAAAATGGCTTTCATCTCTCAACGGCATACAAGAGTTGATGGCTGCTGGCTTCGGAATTGTGAAAATCAACAAGAGTGTAATTATCTGCACACTTTCAAGTGTTTTCAAAATACATGCTGGTTGGGATTTTCCTGAGTTAGCAATGTGCACTTGATGCTGGTGGTCTAGCAGCACCAATACCGAATGAAACCTCGCCGCCCGGAAGCGCTCTGTCACGGCAACTGCCCGCCTCCTCTGCACCTCACCCGCCCGCACGAGGGGTCTGATGCGGTCTAGAACGGCCTCCTGTCATGCTGCTGCTCCTGACACTGTTGTCATGGTCCCTGTACATGGGCTGTGAGGCACTCAGAGCAGGGCTTGACACATGGCGAGTGTTAGCTGGTATTAACCTAATAGTTCCATTCAAAGACTCCTTTTTGAATGTGCGAATAAGTGCGTGTGGCTAAGTGGATGACTACACTTTGATTTTCCCCGTTCAAGCAAGTTGGAACAGGGAAGGAATTTCAGCACTTACGAGTTCTCAGGACTTTTTTTTTTTTTTCAAACTACAGATTCTTAAAAACATTAAAAAATTCTACAGAATAGATGAAGACTGAATGGTATAAGGTTATGCAGATCAGACTTTCTGAGGCTACTGAAGGTATCTTTTATTGACAATTCTTACTCAGTCCATTGAAGGGAGTGGGCTGGGGGAGGGGACAGCAACAAAAAGTTGAGATCCTGTGAAAACTGATCTAATTTCAGACTTGGGAGAACAGAACTTAATAAATTATGTATTTGTTAGGGATTTACTAGAAAAAAGGAAGAGATCCACAAATAAGCCCAAGACACTCCCAGAAGTTCCAAATATTTCCGCAGTAAAATAACAAATTGCATATTAACAGCACTGTAATTACTCCCTTTCTTTGGTTTCTTTATAATTACTTGGAATAAATTATTCCGCCTCCCCGCCCCATCACTCAAGTAAGTCGTCATCCAAAGGCACAATCAGTACTACACAGGACACAAAGCCACTCAGGGAGAGGGAGGCTGGGGGCCTCAAGAGCTGTGACACATTTCTATGGAAATCCAGCATTAGGGGAGCCCTCATCAGAGGGCTCCACAAATACAGGCTAGCTGTCCACCCTCCCAGGGCAACGCCCACCCAAGAAGCTGCAAGGCCACCAACACCCAGCAGCCCCAGAGGGGCCACCCAGTCTACCATGTGGCCGATCACAGGGGCGTTCCTGTAAGAGAGGACTCCTGGCACGGCCTCCCTAGCTCCACACTCCACTGAGGTGCCGAGCTGTGTGAAGCCATCGGGATCGCTTCAGAGTTAAGCCGAACACAGTCACCCTCTGCTGTGAGGAGCTAAGGAAGAGCCAGCGAATTTTTGTTAAGTCTCAGTGGTTTCCAAAAATCAAAAACTGCATGTGAAACAGGCCTTGGTCACAAGAGACAGACACAGAAGTCAAGTCTTTGTGAAGCAGTTTAACATTTTCACCTACCTTGGTCATACTGAACATGTCAGTGGTTATCTTATAGTATAGGAACAAAGGAAAAAAATGAATGCTGCAAAACCAAGTCAGATTTTACAATCTAGAATATGATCTAGGAGTTATTAAATCAAGCTAAGATTATCATCGATGTGGTTCAGAGTCAAGTATGTAGGAAAAACCAAGTAACAGGGAAGTAAAACTGTTCCAGGATCTAGGAATTATTGCAAAGAAAATCATCCCAGTTTTCTCAAAGACTCAGTGAACAGAATTGATCACTTGGCTCCGTTAAAACGGACACTAAATACGGGAGAGGCCACCGTGCTCAAAACTATCTTGCTAGATTTCTACATTTCAGGGAAAATTTCAAATTTTCAACGGTGTGAGTACCTAGTGGTTTGAGGGCATAGTTTTTCGGATTCTGGCAGAAAGTGACGACGATGGTAGCCTTAGAGGGTGCTGTTCCCAGGAGCTGTGTGCAGCTCGTGTTTGTCGGGAGTAATACCAAGAGGCTGACCAAGCTCACCCAGGCCATGACCATGCAGTCCCAGACGCACCAGAGCACGGCGGGAGCCGCTGGTTAACCACAGCCAACCTTAGTACTGCTGAAATGTTCGGTGTTCGGAAAGCGAAGCCGATAACACTTCTGATACATATCCACACGTATCTGCATTTACTGACGACCCTCTGCACATTATCAGATAGGCGTGAACCAGCAAAGCCTCTCCTATTGAATCTAGAACTAAAATCTTCTCCCTCTTAAAGGAATATCCCATCCACGTGCTTTCCTGAAAATTCTGTAAAATGTTACTTTATTATGTTCTAATCTTTAGACTAACAGAAGTACTAAAGCTTTACATAATTTTAAATGTATGCATTTATAAAAATATTATTTTTTAATTTCTCACTATGCCTACCTTGTATTTACCTTTGAATCAGCTGAAGGCATGAACAGGGAAAGCAGTGTTCTGTCTTCTGCAACCCACAGTCACTCAGTAAAACATATTATCTTAAAAAACACGCTCTCTAGTCCACTGCTGCAGGCACAGATGTTTAACCTGCGCCTGCACAGCCGGCTGACCCACTCAGTGCCGTCGTTCCTGGTGCACTTACTCACGTTTTCTGTTGCAAAAGTGACTCGAACCAGATAAAAGGAAGTTAAAACAATGAAAAAGGAAGACAGATACCAGAAAGGAAGGAGAAGAAGACCAGAAGCAAAAGAGAAGCTAAGCGAGTTTTGTCATTTCAAGTGGGGGAGATACGTGTATACGTATAATGTATGCACACACATCAAAAAATCCAATTATATTTGTAGAGAGATGGCCAAAACACAATGGAAAAGAACGTGAAAGCAGATAAGAGGAGATGTGTCAGAGAGAACGGCACATCTTTAGAAAGGTGAGAAATGAGAAGTTGCTAAGACACGTGGACAGCACAGCTCTCTGGCGGGTGGAATGACGCAAAGCAGCAGGCAGGAGGGGCCGCGAGAGGCCAGGAGAGCGTTTCCAGTCGCTTATCTGGGTGGTAACATCTCACTCACCCCATTTACTGCATTTCATTATTCATTATTTTAACAGGCAGCCAAGCACAGGGTGTTTGTTTTTGCTTCCCCGTCCGAGTTCACTGAAAACCTGGCTGGCCTTTCAGGCTGCCTGTGCTGTGCCTTCCACCTAGCTCCATGGAGGCTTTCTCCAACACGGAAGGCGAACACCTGCGAGCCGACCTGCCTCACAGCCGGCCCCTCGCTCAGTGCCCCAGCCGCCCTGCACAGCTGTGCCATCTGCCCCACGCAGCCGAGTCTGCCCCAGCTTCTGCTTCCCTGCACCCTCCAGTCCGGGGAAACCTCTCATGACCCCCGCAGGGCTGACACGCGCCACTTAACCCACGTCCGCCATCTCGGCTGAATCCCGAGGAAGGCTGGCAGGTGTGGACAGAGGTGGTGGGCGTGGAGCACTAAGTAGGCAAAGAAACAAGGGTGCGAGGAGCAGGGGGCACCCACCGGAGAGGGCTACAGCTTATTGCACCCACGTGGGGAGAAAGCACAAAACACCGCTAATTGTAATGCAGACGAAAAATACAGTGCATGTGTGAAAAACGAGAAGCCAGTTTCCTTCTACCACTGTGGCACGGCAGGAATTTAAGCAAAATAAATAAATAACTTTCAGACTCAGTAAATGGACTGCCTAGGTTTCTACTAACAACAGGTTCAAATCCTAGCAAAAAGGTTATGACCACGTGACCTTGGACTGAATACTCATTACCACCGGGTCCACTCTGTGTCTCGGAAGAGGGGACACAGCTCCCCACCACCTAAGGGAAATGGGCAGCCTGGTGCCTCTGCTCTAACGCCCTGGGGTGCTGAAATACCCCAGGCTTTGCCTCAGTCAGCTCCAAACCTCCCCTGGGGGGGGGATGCCCAGAGGAAAACAGCAGGGTAAGGGCTCAGTGGTGCTGCCCAGGGCCAGGAGAAAATGCTGGGGCCCCCAATAATTACCGTGCCCTGATACGACTCAGGAATTTCCCATTTTCTTGTGCTCCTCCCACTCCACCCTCAAACCCAGTCAGTTCTAAGCTTCCCCTCGATAGCAAATGTTGGTCCCAACTGACTCCACGGTCGCGTTCTCTTGACAAGGGCGGCTGCCCACGTTTTCTGTCTGGACAGAAGTCAGAGGTGCACCGCAGCCTCCGTGGAGGAGAAACTGTTGCGTGAAGAACTTTCATTCTCCTCAGGTAACCCCCCCCCCCGCCCCTGCGCCCGTGTCCCCAGCTCTCAGAAGGCGCTGTGGTCGCTCAGATCAAGGGTGTCACAGAGATCTTGCCTCTGGGTCGGATCTGGGCAGTGACGGCAGTCCACAAGGGTACTGGTAGACTGTGCCCTTGGTGATCTTATTTTTAGTTAAAAAAAAAAAAAAATAGCAGCTACCAAACTTTGTTTTAAATACTACGGAAGACAGGAATGCCTTCTTTCTTTGAATATTTTATGGTCTCATTCACCATCTCAAAAACATTTTCAAAAGTGCCTAAACCATAAGCGTTAAACACACACACACACACACACACACACACACACACACACCCCCTACCACAGGCATGCTAAGGTAGGGTCCCAAAACTCAAGTCTGTTTAAAGGGACGGCTTTTTCCGTTACCGTGTAGCTGAAGTTACTTACACTCAAAGGGAAGAGCCGGGGGACCACTTTCCCCACACACTGAGTGTCCGCTGCCAGGCTGGTCAGCCCATTCCCGGCTCTCAGCAGAGCTGCCCTGTTGGTATCCTTAACTGCCCTCTGAGACTTTGGAACCACCTTCATCCCGATATGCTCGGGGCACCCTGGGCCACTGCAATGCCCATACTAAGGCAACACATCACAGGACTTGGCAGCGATGCTATCAGCAAGAATTTGGCTTCAGAGCCGGGCGTGATTCATCATACACTCGGGCAGCAGAAAAACAACACACCGCTATTTTAATCCCCGGGTGCGATCAAGAATCCGACAGAATCATGCAAAAGCAACAAAAATCAGATCTGCTGGAACGCTGGTAAAAAAAAAAAAAAAAAAAAAAAAAAAGGTTCTCTTTTGAGAGTTTGCCAGTCTTCTAGAAAACAGACTACTTACCTTATTTCACCATATTTATCAGAGTGACAAATCACCTCTTAATACAATCTTGGGAGAAGATACACAGAACCAACCTCTGCAAAGGAACATACTGAAATTCTACATGGAGGATTGGGGGTGGGGGTTCTCATTTGCTTTAGGATACACAGAAAAACTCTCCTGGTGTTTTCAAAGTCACCCGCCAGTTTTCCTCTCCCCAATTTCATGTCTAGGTGCGGGGGCGCCGAGGGCGCCTGTCACCAGCGGAGCGGAGCGAGCACACTCCTCTTCCAGCGGTGGAGTGCTAACACCAGCAGCCTCGGGGACCTGCTCAGGTCCTGCGCTCCTGAGAGCATCCAAGCCTCCTCCATCCGGCCACTCCGACTTCGCGAGAACCGCGGGCAGATGGCACGGCTTATTGTCAAGTTTAATAAAAACTCAAAAACAAACAAACAAACAAACAAAAAAGGCCACTCTATGGCAGTGATCCAGTCCTCGGGGGGACCCCGCAACCCAAGGCTCGCTCTCTCGCGCTCCCCGCTGGGGACCCTACCTTCTCAAACACCACAGCGCGCTCCCCTCGCTTCCGTTTTCGGGGTCTCCGGTTCACCTGAATCCATTTGGAGACCTGAAGTTCAAAAAACACACCACAGCGCGTTTTAAACCGTCCGACAGGGTCCTGACCGCCGCCCCCCTGGGCGACCCCGTCTTCCCCGCTTCACCTGAGCGAGCCACAGGCACCTCCGCCCGCTCGCGGGGACGCCTCCGCGCAGGGGACCCTCGGGGGGCGACCGCTCTGCGCACCGCTCCCGCCGCCTCGGGTCTGCGGGGCGCTCGGGCCGAGCGACCTTCGCCCCGGGCCGCCCCCGCCGGTCCAGGGCCCGGTCCGCGCCCGTGCGCGCCCGAGCCGTGCGCAAGGGCCATCTTACCCGCCGCTGTCGCGCGTCGGCGGCGGCGGTGCCGCGCGCGCGGGGGACGTGGCTGCGGCGCGGAACCCACCGCCCGCGCGTCTGGGAGGGGAGGGCCGCGCAGCCCCGCAACTCACCTCGGCGCCCACTTGCCGCGCGAGCCCGCATTCCGCCCCGGCCTGACGCTCCCTCTGCAGCTGCTGCGGGAGAAGCAGACGACAAGAGTCAAGTTTATCCTCCCCGGTGCCGCCTCAGCCTCCCTCCCCCGCATCCACCAACTCCGCGCGCCCGCCCGGTACCTCGGCCGCGGCAGGTGAGGATGGAGGGAGGCGGCGGCACCCGCGCCCCGCGCCCCGCCAGCCGGACGGAGAGCCGCGGGTGCTCCGGCCCGCAACACCTAAGGCGCAGCGCGGGCAGCGCGGGGCGCGGGGCGGTGGCGCGGGCGGGCGGGCGCAGGGGCGGAGGCGGGGCCTGCCTTAAAGGTATAGGCGGCCGCGCCGCCCTCCCCTCAGGTCGCCCCCGCCCCAGCCCCCAGCCCGGCTGTTTCATTGTTCTCTTTGCAAACATCTTCCCCTCTCTCCCCAGATCCTGCCCGCGCCCCCTCCCCCGGCGCACACGCCTTATCGCCCCACCCCCGCCCCGGGTACCCCCCAAACCCGGGTACGCGAGACTGGGGTCCCTAGGCTGCGGGAGGAGCCCGGGTGCCTCCTGCCCGCAGCCAGAGGACTTTGCTGGCGAAGCGCCCCCAGCCCCACGGCCACCCTGAACTCGCTCTGCGGGTCAGAAACTTAAGTGGCCCCGGTGGCTTTCGCCGAGGCCAAGGAACTTCGCTAATGGAGTGCTCTCCGGGAATGGCTCAGACGCCATTAAGTAGACGGCTTTGAGGGGCCCCTCCGGGCCCCGGGGCGGTGGCAGGTGACCTCCCCCGGGGAGAGGCCGGGAGCGCAGGAGAGCCGGCCCCACGCTGCGCGGGCAGCAGCCGCTGCGCTCCGGCCGCGCTCCGCCGGCGGCGCTGGGCCAGGTCGGCGCGGACCCCCAAAGCGGCGGGGTGGAATTAAGAAGGAGGCGATCTGTGTTCGTGATTAGGGAGAAAGTGTCCACTAGGTTTACAAGAGGGTTGCGGTACCCTGGGTCTGGCCGCCACCTTCCCCTGGGCATCGCAAGGTGGTGGAGCTAGCTTGCTGGTGAGGGTCGGGTGGTACTTGTGTTCGGTGATCTTGACCATCCCTTTAACTTTATCGCATTTCTTTAAAGAAAATCTGTCCTGCCCTCTCTTTATTGCTACTCCATCTTTCTTTCAAGATCAAAAGGTTTAGATCAAAGCCAAGATCAAACTCACTACTTTAAATAGAATCAACTTTGCCATGGAGCATTTTACACAAAGACGAGCTTCTTAATGGAGACATCAGAGTGGAAAACTTTATTTTATCCCCTCGTTCCATATTCATAACTCGACCACTTAAAATTATATTGATGATGCATGGCTGTCTCCTACTAAATAAACAACGGGACTGCGCAAATGCGGGGTTCTCACTTAGTGTTTGTGTTTGCAGGAACAGAAAAAGATTCTGGCTGTAGAGAAGAATACAAATAGATATATTAACCGTTTTTTGTATTATTATTAGCTAAGTGCTAGGAAATGCATGCTCATTTGCTAAAGATTTTTTTCAGCCTACTTGCAAATTTTATGTGTATTTCACAGCCATTGTATATCATTTTCCTACTGTAAAAGCAATGCATAAAATAGTTAATGCTTTGAGAACCTTGCTTGCGCATACACACAGGCAGGTGAACAACTACAAATGGTAAAGTGGATGATGCAGAGCTGCTTGGTTTTTTAAGTGGAAAGAGAACTTTGACTGTCCAAGCTTCTATGCTACAAATAACAGGTCCAGAATCAATAGAAATCTGTCTTGGCAGCCGCATCCCTTTGACCCACTGGAATGTCTTCCTCAGGAGCTCACCGCCCCAGGAACTCTGATACGAAGCGTTCAATACTGATGAGCTGAACAGTGTGCAGCTTAAAGGGACCTTCCTTGAGGGTATGCTTCATTGACATCCCAACAATTTTTCAATATACTGTCTTAGAAGGAAGAAAAGTCAAGATCAAGTGCAACGACCCAGTCCCAGGAATAAAAGTAAGTATTGCAAATCAAGTCTTATGCAGACTTGTATGAAAAGCTGTTGTTACAGGGAGGTGATCAGTACTTGAGGGCTTCCTTTTCCCTTTGTAATGTTTGCCTGGTTGTAGTCTGAATGGCACGCATACAGGACTGTTCTTAATTCTGTAAATCCCACTGAGCCAGTGGAAGCACCTCGGGAACTGAGGGCAGGACTGCCAGTCTGGCGGCCCCTGACAGTCTTCCTTTCGTACTGGCACCCGGCTCAGGGAGAGCCTAATGGTTCCCCACATAAACTGAACAAAGGCTACATCTCAGTGCTGTCCCTCAGCTCTCCTGGTCCACGGGTGAGCGGGAAGCAGAAGCTGCGGTCTGGCCTAAGTGCCTCTTAATGTGTACCCGTGCTCCTCTCCTCGCCCCGCGGCTCCATAATCCATCTTCCACAGAGGGGCCAGCGTGGTATTTCCAAAGGTGCTTGAAGTCCTAGCGCTGGGCTGTGCTGAGGGCGCCTCCCTTCTCTTCCTTGCCAGGTTAGTGCCTACCTGGCCTCCAGTTCTGTGCTTAAACAACACTTTCTAGAAAGGTCTTTCCTCACTTCCCAGTGCAAATTACATCATACCACTTCCCTCTCACAGTGTCCTATTACTTCTGTTTAATTTTTAATTAAGTGACTGTTATTTTTTAGAGCAGTTTTACAGAGAAATGGAAAAGAAAGCACAGGGTTCCCATAACTCACCCCCTCAAAACAACACACACACACACACACACACACACAGTTTCCCTATCTTGCATTAACGTGTTGCATTCATTGCAATTGAAGAAATCATATTGATCAATGATTATTGATTAAGGTCCATAGTTGGCCTTACGGCTCACTCTTTGTGTTACACGGTTATTATAGATATTTTTCATTAATTTATTGAGTGTCTATCTGCCCGGAATAAAGAAATTCTCTTTTGTTCTAGACTTCCAATTACTAAAAACGCTGCGTTGGCATTTAGTAGATGCTCAGTAAATATATTAAGCAAGTGAACAGAAAGAAAAAGGAAGAAACGGAACAATGGAACATGAAACTTAGGTGGAGGAGAGCTTGTAAGATAAACATTGTTCTGGGCTGGTGCTGTGGTGTATTGGGTTAATAAGCCAGCTGCAGCGCCAACATCCCATATGGGTGCTGGTTTGAGTCCCAAGTGCTGGTTTGAGCCCTGGCTGCTTCACTTCTAATCCAGGTCCCTGCTAATACAGGGAAAAGCAGTGGAAGATGGACCCTGCACCCACGTGGGAGACCCAGAGGAAACTCCTGGCTCCTGGCTTCAGTCTCGCCCAGACCTCGCCATCACAGCCATTTGAAGAGTGAACCAGTGGATGGAAGACCTCTTTCTTGCTGACTCTGCCTCTTCCTCCCTGTAACTCCATCTTTCAAATAAATAAATACATCTTTAAACAAAATTAAGATTGTTCTGATGAACTCCTGTTTGTTTTACTACTATGATATCTCAACTTAAAAAGAGCTTAGAGCTATGCATTTTTAAAAAGAGAAAATGTGAGACATCAGTTACATTGTAGTGTAGTTTCTAAAATGATTTTAAAAAAGAAACATAAAAAGGAGAAACATTTCTAATTTCTCTCAGATATTAATCTCTAAACTGGTATTACAAAATGGTGCTAGGACTTAGTTTAGCCTAGCATGAAAGATGAACATAGTGTATGACACTGGGGAAATATTTAGACTTTTTTATGGTCAGCACTCTGTACACATTTATCCTGTTGTCCACCTGTTGTCTTCAAGGGCTGACACCAGTGAAATGTAGGTTGTGGAGTATCAGGAAGGAGGCCACTTTTTTAAAAGTTGGAATTCTGTACTCTGGGGTAGAATATTCTAATAACCACGTGGTGAAAGCACCCGAGAGCTAACTGTTAAAAGCAGATGGTTTCCATTTGAAGTCTATCTTTTAAAATGCCTCACCTAGTACAGACACAAGTTCTGGAAGGAAGTTGTTCTAAGATGCCTTGTCAAAGCAGTTCGTGGTAGCTGAAGACAATTTCGGAGGCTGAGGGAAAGGCCGTACCTTTAAAACAAATGCTTCACTCAACCTAGAGGCTGGAGATTACTTTTGGAGAGAAGACTTTTTTTCAGTTTTCTTCTATCCACTAGGAAAAAGACGGTGCTACGAGTGTGTATCGTTCATCTTGGGTGCACCTGCAATTCCTGCTCCTCTGTGAATGGGGCAGACACAGAGGGATGTCCTTCCTGGTCAGCTTGGAGGCCTTTCACGATCCCAAACAGCCTCACAAGGCAGATTACACTCCCTTGGGCACAGCGGACAGAAAACCATCCACTGTAAGAAGTCAAAAGACCCTTGAAGTCCAAGGTAGAGGTTTCCAGAAGCTTCCGCCAGCTTTAGAAGGACCTTTATTGCCAACACGGATTCAGGGTGAATCAAAAGGAAGAGGTCACACCAGTCTGCAATAGTTTAAAACCAACATAAGATACACCTGCAATAATAACGACTAAGGGTTAGGAGCAAAGTTAGCCAATATTTATGCCTTTAATATTTTTTCTGTTGTTTTTTTTTTTCTCCTTTTTTTTTTCTGTTCTACTGTTTTTAAGTGTAACATTCCTCTGTGTTGGTCTTTTGAGCTGATTTTAGAAAAACTGCACATAATTTGCATTCTTGCCATTTTTGTCTCCATGTTAGAATGAATACCTGCCTAGCTTCTTTCTAGGAGGGCTTCGCCCCGCAGCCAGGACCTCTTGATGGATGTCCTTGTACAACTTACTTTTCAGAAACTGAAACCAATCCCACGCTTGGAGAGCTGATTGCTGGGGAGCTCACAGCCCTGCAAGTGAACTGGCCAGCAGGGCTTCTTCCTCACGGGAACCACAACCCTCATCTCAGTACTGCTCAAAAACTTCCGCACAGCTCGACTGCGGGAACAGTGCTTCCATTTCTCGACCCTGAGAACTTGATGGAGGCTACTGGTGCTACCAGCTCTCCAGGAAACAACAACACACCTACAGCACACACATCCCTCAATTTCCCGGACACTCACAGAGCTTTCTGATGTCCAAGTGCCTTAGCCTGGTTACTATTAAATCCATCCTTGGATTAAGCCAGACCACCATAAAGCCGGCCCTGGACTTTGTCTTCTGGGTTTCGTGTGAAACTCCTCTTATCGCACTAGGTTCTGGTAAGGAGCCGTCAACCTTTATTGAGGTGCATTATAAGAAACGGCCCCATAAAATCCATCACAGTGTTTACCGGAAGGATGGGTTTAGAGGGCTGTTTATTGCATTAGAGGGGACCCACAGGAGACGCTTCTCCCGCCATCAGTCAGCATCAGGAGCAGTTTGGCTTGTTTGTAGCTCCTGGAGCACTGCACTCTGTTCTAGAAAGCTCTGAGCTCTGTGACCCTCCCTTAGCCAGCACAGGCTCACTATAAGCTAACTTAATTCCTGGCCCCACTGCATTCCTTTTTTTTTAATTTGAGAAGCAGAGTGACACAGACAGAGAGGGAGAAACAAAGAGATCTCCCATTCTCTGCTTCATTCCCCAAATCTCAGGGCTGGGCCAGGCTGAAGCCAGGAGCCAGGACTCCACTTGGGGCTCCTGTGTGGGTGGCAGGCTTGGCCATCATCAGCTGCCTTCCCAGGTGCTTCCGCAGAGCACTGAGTTTGAAGCAGAGCGGCCAGGACTCGAGCCAGCACTCCAATGTGGTGTGCCAGCATTGTAAGTGGCAGATTAACCCGCTGCACCGCAAGGCCAGCCCCTTGCTTCATTTTCTTTTTTTCTACCTTGCTATGTGTATCTGCTTTAGAAGCTACCTTCACTCTGCTTTGGATAAGGAGGAGTGTGATTAAATAATGTATTCTGGTTTGATATTTTTCTTTCCTTATTTTTCTATTTCTGTTTGGAAAACAGAGAAGAAGGGTCTAGAAAAAATTTGTAATCTTAATATTTCTCTCTACTAAGTGTGGAAGTTTAGCCCCTATGATTGTACTTCACTTAAAAATTTCAAGGAAAAGAACTGTTAAAAATAAAACAAAAAATAAACATACTACTATATAAACATCACACAGGCGTATTATCAGAAAGCTAACCAAGTATTCTGTATTATTTGATATGAAAACCAGGAAGCAAGGATGGAGACTGGACACATGGGCAGGTTATCCGCTTAACAGAGCGTGCCTACTGCAAACAGCGTTAGACTTCTCCGACACAAAGACAAGGAGGACACCATCCCTGGCCTCAGGGCACTCACGTGACAGGGCAGTAATCCGGTGGAGGACAACGAGCACAGGGGCACAGGGGTGGCTTGTCTGGGTTTCAGTCCCTGTCGGGCGGTGGGACCTCACTAAGAGCTGGGGGGCTCACGTGATGTATGGAATGTGCTTAGGATAGGATGCCCTCGGTCATTATCAAGTTCCAGGGAATCAGATTGGAGAAGCAATGCAACACTGCAAGAAGCTGGATGGAAGTGCTTTTAAGATTTAACACACACACACACACACACACTCTGCACAGAGAACAAGGGCCAGTTTTGTGCATAAGCAGATGGCTGGCCAAAGTGCTTCGGCTCACACAGGCCCACCTCAAGGACTAAGAAACGGAGTCTCAGAGAATTTCAGGCCCTCAGTGCTCCATGTCGCCTGGCCCTTGGAGCTCCTGGTTGGCAATGCAGTGCTGTGTCTGCTGCACGCTGAGAGGCGAGGGACACCTAGCCTGTCCGGCTCACTGTAAAATACTGGCTTGTTTTGTGGGTTGGATCAACCCACGTGAAAACACAGCCCACAGAACATAATTCCATACCGTAAGAGTCTGCTCAAAGATGCTTCCTACAAAATGGATGTTACCCTCCCCCTTCAACACCTGTGTGAATGTGCGTCTTCACAGCAACTTGACATTCGAGGCCGTTCCGACCCGAAAGAACTTGCACTGACACGTACCAGGGAGAAGGGGCTTTAGATCAGTAGTTTCCTTTCCTGATGCTTTAACAGAATCACTGAGAGTGCGGGCTGGCTAACAGTCCACATGTCCAGGCCACGGAGAGTCACATCTCTAAAGCAGGAGCCAGGCATCAGCTGTTTTTAAACCTTCCCCTGGGATCCCAGTGTGAAGCCAGCACTGAGAACCCCAGTGTAGGTCATTTTAATGACGTTCCATCTCTAATTGGTTCCTATGAAGAAACGTTACTCGTCTGGAAGGCATTTACATTTCAAAGTCAATACCACACAGGACGGCCTTGCGCTGTGCTCTGTGACCGCGAGTCCTTGGGAGCACGGCAGACACAGTGCTGGACAGGAGGGGATGCCGGGCCGGCCCAGGTATCATTTTCTACAGCTTACGCTTAGGGGAGCCCACGCTGTGGTGTAGCCGGTAAAGCCACTGCCTGCAGTGCCGGCATCCCATATGGGCACTGGTTCGAGTCCTGGCTGCCTCTCTTCTGATCCAGCTCTCTGCTATGGCCTGGGAAAACAGCAGAAGATGGCCCAGGTCTTTGGGTCCCTGCACCGTGTGGGAGACCCAGCAGAAGCTCCTGGCTCCTAGCTTTGGATCGGCGCCACTCCAGCAGTTGTGGCCATCTGGGGAGTGAACCAGCGTATGGAAGACCTCTCTCTCTCTGCCTCTCCTTCTCTCTCTGTGTAACTGTTTCAGTTAAATAAAGAAATCTTTAAAAAACTAAAAATCTGGGGCAAGGGAAGTTAAATACACGTGTGCAAAGAAGTGGAACAGTTCAACCCACTACCAGAAGCAGAGGCATGGATGAATGGGTATTTGACATTTCAGGTCTGGCTCTGTTTTCTAGGACCATGGTCAGAACCACTCTGGATCCTGAGTGATCCTGTCTTCAAGGGAATGCGCTTCAGTGCTGACCTGAGACGCTGAGTGTGAAGGTGTCACCTCCAACGGATTTTTAATTTATCTGAGAGGTAGAGTTACAGATAGTGAGAGGGAGAGACGGACAGAAAGGTCTTCCATCTGCTGGTTCACTCCCCAAATGGCCGCAACGGCCAAAGCTGCGCCGATCCGAAGCCAGGAGCCAGGAGCTTCTTCCAGGTCTCCCACATGGGTGCAGGGCCCCAAGCACTTGGGCCATCTTCTGCTGCTTTCCCAGAGAGCTGGATTGGAAGTAGAGCAGCAGGGACTAGAACCGGTGCCCATATGGGATGCCAGCGCCGCAGGTGGAAAATTAAACTATTGCGCCACAGTGCCGGCCCAGACGTTGCTCTAATTCTGGTGATGGCTGTCGCCCATTCCCTTGAAACAAACACAGTGGGTAGGGAAGGCTGGTGACGGGAATTAGGGGACACTCTGTGAAAAGACCTTTTGCTATGTGGTCCTGTCCCATGCTAACTTCCTTGAGTCTTGGGCACTTTCTAACCAAATAGGCCTCCTTATTTAGAAAAGACTCAAATAAATTGATGCTATAGGAAAATGATTGTGGCATCTTGCCTTATAAAAGATATTAGCTACTAATTAATTAAAAACACACACACCTCACGTGTTGCTATTTCGCTAGCTTCAAGAGCAAACAGCCTTGTCTAGGTACCCTCTTGTCATTTCCTGAGACGGGGTGGGTGTGGTATCTGAAAATGTGTGCACCCGGACATGCCGACAGCTTTGGAGGAGGGGATGCATGGGGAGCCCATGGCCCTGGCTTGTCTATTTTTAAAAACCTTGGCATGCACACTGGTTGTCTGTCATCCGGCCTGCAAAAGGAGCCTAATGAAGTACAATTTACAAACAAGGGGAACAGGCTTGAATCATCCTACTGCTATTAAAAGGTAAAAATCTCTCTCACCACACACACACAGAGTAAGGAAAAGTAACACCTACCACATTTTTGGGGTGGGGTGACTGCCCCAAATATAAATAATATATGAGAGAAAGCTATTTTCCGGAGTGTTTGTTCACCAAACATTTCGCTCCATACAAGGAGGTGTTTCAGGAAAACAATGGGAAGGCTAGAATTAATTGGCTGCTAATCCCTTTACTTTTCATAGGAGGTTTTCTTCAGCACTGGATTAAATCAGTGTTTAACGCTACCCTGTCCCAGCTGTGTCCATATTAGGAAAGCCGGGCTCGCATTCTCTTCTCCTTCTCTCTCTCCCTCTCTCTCCCTCTCTCTCTCTCTCTTTCCCTCTCTCTCGCTCTCTCTCCCTCTCTCTCTCTTTCCCTCTCTCTCTCTCTCTTTCCCTCTCTCTCACTGTGGAAAAAGGACCTGTCCTCCCTCTCTTTGCTCTGCTCCCACCCGCTGAACGTGTAGGTGGGAGAGTGGGAACCGGGGAATGTGAACTTGATCCAGCATTGATCAGCCAAGCAGCAAACTCTCATTGTTCTTTAGATACCAAACATAACTTCTTTCTACCAGGGATAAACCCAGCCATTCTGCACATAACACAGCTTTTGTGCTCACCCGTATGATAGTTGGAAAAGAACCGCGAAGAACACTAGAGCTTTATTAGACTTATCATAAACACCTCCTAATAGATGGGGTTTCAGAATCCATCCAGTTAATTTATATTCATATTAATATTAGGAATGTTAGGGTCTATTAAACCTAACAACCTTCTGGTCATTTCTGAGTATTATTTTACGGTCTGTTTTAGCTTTGCCTTCTCTGTGAGTGTTTCTCATTTTCACTACCTTGCTCTATGAAGTTCAAGGACGTGGGGAAATTGTGCTAACATACAATCGAATATTCAGCTGTTGTTCTTCAGTGCCGTCCTGTGACTGTGGCTTAGCTGTCTTGGTACAAAGCCCTGGCACAGTGGGAAATATGCAGTCGGGAACTCAGACCTAGGCACGCTCTGTCTTTGCCATTGAGAAGCTATGTGGCCTTGGGCATACAGTTCACACAACCTCTCTGGGCGGATGCAATGGAAAGAGAGCCGTGGCGAGGATGACTGGAATGACTCAGAACGCAACAGGCACAAAGTCAACCAGTCCATGCGAATTCCTCTCCTCCTTCCCTGCACAAACAAAAACCAGTCTGGTGTTTTGAACCTAAGTCAACTTTTAAAAGGTCTCAAAAATAACTGAGCTGTGACATCATAAGGAAAAGCCTGACCTGGCATCGGCTTGGTGCCCGTGGATGGGGCATGCAGGTCCACGGCGCATCTGAGCCACCACAAACAAGTACTTGTCCCTTGCAGGGATAACTGGAGGACATGAGGAAACACGTTCCCTTTCACCTCTGCCTCGCTCTAAAGGAGATAATTCCGCTTCTGGCCCCGTCCTGCTCAAAACAATAAGCTGACTGTTGTTACAAGAATGTCATAAAAGGAAATTTGATATTTCTACATTGTTCTCTAAGGTACTAGCATGTCCAGGTGTTAGATGCAGAAACATCACAAATCCCAATAACAGCTACATGCATTTAAAGCCAGTGTAGTCATTAAGAACGTGGGCTTACAAATTAGGTAGATTTGGTTTTCGGTCTCCTTCTCTACAAAATGGGTATAATAATCATGTCTTCCTTGTGGCATTGTGTCTAAAGTAAATAGCTATTAAATATAAAGAACTTAGCTTGGAGCCTGCTCAATAAAATGATAGTCTGGGGCAGGCAAACTGGCTGCTCCACTTGGGATCCAGCTCCCTGCTAATGCACCTGGGAAAGAAGCCGAGGATGACCCAAGTTCTTGGGCCCCTGCATCCACGTGGGAGACCAGGAAGAACCTCTGGGCTCCTGGCTTCAGCCTGACACAGCCTGGGTTGTTGGGGCCATTTGGGGTGTGAACCAGAAGATGGAAGATTTCTGTGTGTTTGCTGTCTCTCCCTCTCTTTCTCTGATTCTGCCTTTCAAATAAATAAATCTTAAAAAAAGAAAGAAAAAGAAAAAAAGAGATGGTCTTCTTTTTTATTCTGGATTTTCTAATATGCAAAATGAGGTACTCCAGTGTACTGGGAGCAGAGAGGACTGAGGTAAAAAATACAGTTCTACAGAGAGTTAGATAATCTATATATTCTTGTATTTGCCCACTTACAGTAGCTAGAAACATTTATGCAAAACCCAAGCAGATGTTGCTCAATTAAAAAATCAATGACCATGACTGAGAAATACAATTTGAGGAAGAAAGAGCAGTGGGAATTGTGGAGAAAATGACTTTGTGATAAATACAATCAAGACAAGTCTTAAAGACAAATGCAGGAGTGGGCGCTTAGCCTCAGTAAAGACGCTCCCGTCCCACATCAAAGTGCCTGGGTTCGAATCCTGGCTCCGGCTTCCTGCTCAAGTAATTCCTTCCTTCCTTCCACATGGGAGTCTTGCATTGGTTCCTGCTTCCCAGTGCTGACCCATTCCAAACCCTAGGCAGCCATTGCGGACGTTTAGGGACTGAACCAGCAGATAGGCACTCACTTGCTTGCTCTCTCTCTCTGTACCCACTCCCCTTTTTCTTGGTCTCTCTGCCTCTCAAATAAATAAATAAAACTTTAAAAATAGAGAAATGTATCTTAATCTGAGTAGAATTTGAACAGAGACAGCATGCACTGCTGAGGAAAAAGGGAGAGAAGAAACAGAGAAAGAGATGAAGCACGTGGAAACAAGGCAGGAGGAGCCAATTGACGGGGGGCGGGGGGGGGGACTTCCTCGCTCCAGGAAACAGACCCCAGGGATGAAGGAGTTATCGCCACCCGAATCCCATTATCACTTGTTGCCCTGGAGTCCTAGTCCCAGATTCTGATGTATTGACTTTGGCCTCCCTTCCATGCATTTTCATGCCGATAAAGTTGCTGAAATTGAAGAAGAATTGAATTGTGAAGCTTTTTGGCATAAATAATGTCATATTGTAAAGTCAGGGCTAATAACAACCAGGATGCCCTTAACACACTTAAGAAAAACCATCTGATATGTGTGTCCCTCAGTGTGGTTTGAAATTTCCCTTGGCCCACAAAGGAAAATATTTTTAGCATGTAGCACACTTTGTCACAGACATATAAACGCACCAGAAATATAATTTCAGGAAAGCATCTGGGTTTGATCATTTCAACCCCAAATAGGTTCTACTTTCTCAATTTAAGGAACACTGCAACATTTTGCTATAAGATATGCAGCAATCACTGTAGTAATTTCTCATACACATTTCAATATTGGTTCTGTTTTTTTCTTCTTTTTAATATAAGCATCAAATACTCAAATGATTTAAATACAAAGCAGCATAAAAAAAAAAAAAAAAAAAAACGAGGCACTGCTTCAGAGCATTTGGTCCCAATGTCTTTCTCTTCCACCCTGGCACTCACTTGACTTTCTCCATGAGGTTACTGTGGCAAAACATGTAAATGAATATTTCACTTTTATGACTCAAAATGTGTCTTAGAAATAAGAGGTACATGGGGCCAGCGCTGTGGCACAGCAGGTAAAGCCGCCGCCTGCAGTGCTGGCTTCAATATGGGCTCAGGTTCGAGTCTCGGCTGCTCCACTTATGATCCAGCTCTCTGCTATGGCCAGGGAAAGAAGATGGTCCAAGTCCTTGGACCCCTGCACCTGCATGGGATACCTGGAAGAAACTCTTGGCTCCTGGCTTCGGATCAGCGCAGCTCCAGCTATTGTGGCCAATTTGGGGAGTGAACCAGCGGATGGAAGACCTCTCTCTCTCTCTGCCTCTCCTTTTTTCTCTGTGTTAACTCTGACTTTTAAATAAATAAATAAATAAATAAAAAGAAAATCAACCGACCAACAACCATATATGTGGGTATTTATAAAAAAATAATAAGAGGTACCACTGTCCCAAGTAAAACTGACTGCAGTCATTGCTGACCTGCTAGAATTTCAATACTAAGGAGCCTGGCTATAAGGTTTATCATCTCCTACGGTCAGACATGTTAATATCTGTGAACAAGACTCCAAGCAAATGCCTATTCCTCAGCTAGCTTACATGCTCTTACAGATTGGCTGTTACTTAAGATCCCTCCCAACAGTCTCTCAAATAGCAATCTGTCCTGGGAGGGGAAATATAAACAGGATATCTTGATGGGTAAATCTGTGAAACACTAGGCGGGATAAAGCGTATAAAAACTCTTCCACTATTAGTCCAAACCAAGGATAAGCGCACTTTTTTTCCTATTTTTAAAGATTTATTTTTTATTTATTTGAAAGGTGGAGTTAGAGAAAGGGAGAGAGAGAGAAAGAGAGAGAGAGAAACAGAGAGAGAGAAACAGAGTGATCTTGCATCCAGTGGTTCACTTCCCAAATGGCCTCAAGTGCCAGGGCTGGGCCAAGCGGAAGCCATGAGACTGGAGCTTCCTCCAGTTCTTCTACATGAGTGCTGGGGCCCAAATACTTGGGGGCATCTTCTGCTGCTCTCCCAGGCACATCAGCAGGGAGTCGGATTGGAAGTGGAGCAGCCAGGACTTGAACCAGCGCCCATATGGGATGCCAGCGTCACAGATGGAGGCTTAACGTGTTACACCACAATGTTGGCCCCAACCAAGGACAACTTTTAAATCTGAGAGCAATTCAACAGATTCCAAGGATGGATAGGAAGACAGTAAGGAAATAAACCCCAACTTTCCTCTGTTCTGGAGTGAGCAGGTACCCAGAGCACAGGCCTCCTGGCACATAAGGCTCCTAGGGGCTCTGCCCTTCGCCTAGGCCAGCTCCCCCTCACTCCCCAAGGAAGCAGTGAGGTATCGGAGAAGGGAAGGAGCTCATCCACAGCCACACAGCTTGGTGACAGCAGGGCTGACCACAAAGCTGTATTTCATGGACTAAACGGCCTTCTCCAACGTAGGCTCCACCTTGCTGAACAAAACTCCACAAGAACACGAGCTGCGAAAACATCACACAACTGACTCTCCGCCTCCACCCAGCCTGCACTCTTGTTTGTTAGCCTCAAAATAATGTTGCCTGGCATTTCAGGCTTCAGATTGTTTGCAGCCCGCTCGCAGTGTGTGATGGTAACCGTTTCAACCAGACAGGATCGGAGGCAGGAAATACTGAGCTCATAAAGGCCTAAGGCAGGGGACAGACCTCAAAGGACAAGGCCTTCTGCTGAGTGATACGAGCACACTCATTACTGAGTCCACTAAATAACGGACCAGCGCCGCTGCGGAGGTGTGGGCCGGGAACACTGCCCTACTTTAAACGCACATTTGCATTTGGGCAGTTTGACAATCACTGACCATCACCCTGACCCGTGATACGCGTGCTGGCCAGCTGCCACCTGGCTGTGCTCTGTGATGCCATCCCGCTTCGAGTTAGCCCAGGGGACAGCACGAGGGCAGAAGCCAGGGACTCTAGCTGGGGGTTTTGCTTTTGAAAGCAAATTAGGAGGATATGGGAAACATCCCTTAGGTGACTGAGAAGACACACGAAGGCACTTTCTGGTTGGCCATTTGCTTGTTTGGGTGATCTGGTATTTATTATCTAACTGAGCTCCCATTTCAAAGGACAAATGGCTGTATCTTTCCAAAGGCAAAGACCTAAACTAATCTCTCCACACACGTTCACTCACTGCCACCACAAACACATACTAGTTCTTTGAGGCAATAAAACACAGTCTTTCCTATGCAAGATGTTCAGTCTCAAGATACACAGAGCTGTCATTCAGGACTGTCTCCTGGAAGAGAGGCACAAGTGTACCTGAGACACACGGTGCTGAAAGGCCCTGGAGAGACGGCTCCACATTCTGCATCAAGAACAGGAAAGAACAGACGTTCACGACATTAGAGAGCATCACAGCTCAGGGCTCTCTGCTACGCTCCTCTATTATATATTCACAGGTTTTTGTAAAAACTAAGGCACAGATGAGATGAGGTTGAACTGGACTATGAGTGACGCTGATGAAAAAAATACAAAATACTTCAGTCCAAGACTGGCTCCTAGGCTGTGACTCCAGATCAGCCGGAAAGCCTTGCAATAACAGGAAGACTAATATTTAACAGTGCAATGAGAGAAGCCACACCCAAGAAATATCAGGCCATGCGGATATTAAATACGCCCCTATTCAGTACCACATAATGGCTCTGCACAGAAGAGAAGGAGAAACGGCCTGTGCCCTACAGGTACTCAGTTTCCCTTGTCAGGAGGGTGTCCTGGTGTCAGGGGCTGTGGGACAGTTCCCTGTGTGCATGGCGGAGGGGCTGCCGGGGGAGATGCTGATGCTAATGCCAGGGTGAGGGGCTGTGCAGTGTCGAACAGGCAAGGGCCGGGGGCACCCCGTGTCCAACTCACTGAACTGCTGCCTCTCGGGGCTTTACTTTGCAGGGGGTAGGAAGAGCACAATGCAGACAGAAAATCTGTTTCTGACGAAGAGTCCACCAGCCTGTGCCTTCAACCCAATAACAGAAAAAAAAAAAAAAAAAAAAGAGACTGAGGACAGGTCTGCTTCCAAAGAGGAGTCAGATGTTCTTCTGTCGCCATAAGGCTGATATTCTAATGCTGATCAATTTTTGTAATACACTGGGTTTACACTGCTCTTTCCTTCTAAGGAGCTCTGGCTATGACACAGACGAAAGTCCACTGCAAGGAAATCCTACCACATGGGACTGCCCGGTATGAGGGCTGCAAGAGGCCTTCCTGATGCAAATCTCTCTAAGGCTGCAAAATACATAAAAGCCTGAAACCCATGTAATGCCCGCGCCTGTGAACGTAGCCCACCCATCTGGACACTTTGAGGATGGTCCCCCGGCTCCCTTGCTGAGTGAGGCGACCACCCTGGGGCTGAGTGGAGCCCCGCAGCGGAGTCTCCTGCTTCCAAGCATGTTGTTTCCACTGCACACGGCAACCTCGACCACTCCTCCTCCTCCGAGGTCCCCAGCTGTGTGGCAGAGGCATCATTTGTGTTTGCTGCCCAAGGGCTGGCTTGCGGATGTCCTCACAGACCTGGGCAGAGTCGGCGGCCTTTTCAGCTCTGCATGTCCTGTGCCTGACCTGGCTGGAGCATCAGGCTTGGCATCGGGCTGGAACAAGTGAACTCAACTACAACAGCAGATACTGGGATCACTCAGGAAGAGTATGACGCTGCGAGGTCCCAAGAGTTCAGACTGGACTTAGTAACGAAGCTTATTTTGTTAGGACGCGTTCCACGGTGTGACATAATGATGGCTTGTTATCAACCAGCGCCAGCTCTCGCTTGTGAAGATTCTGACTTTGTGGGTATGGGGTGAGTCTGGGATCCAGAGCTCCTAGCAGAATTCTGGATGATTCTGACGACCAGGGTTCCCTGAGGGTCTCTTCCAGGCCTAAGGAGCTATAATTCCCGCAAGAACCCAGTCTTCACTCTAACTACCAAATATTTCCATCAGCTGGACTGAGCCAAACAGTCTTTTCAAAGCTCATGGCTCTGATTCATTTTCCTTCTGGTTCAAAAGGCAGAACAGATTTATTCTCAGTCCACCAAGCAAATATTACATTTCTCTCTACAGTGCCATACCATGAATATGTCTGTATCCATCTGGGCCAGTTCAGAATTTTGATTCTTTTTAAAGAAGAGGTTCTCAGATGCTCTTTAGCTTAACTGAGAAAGCCATCTTCACATGCCTTTCTCTATGTTCACTTTAAAAATAAGCGTCCACTCTGAGACCTTGAAGGACCCAGGCCTCAGTCCCTGCTGGCCAACGCCGCCGTGTTCTCCCCTATCATTAGTGGGATGTGGATACTTCCTCTGCATTACATTAATTAGTGCTGTTTCATGTGGCTTCATGTTTACCCCTTACAGGCACCAGTATCTGGTCTCTGGACAGACAGGTCTTTGGTCTTCCAGATAGTTAAGGCTTTTTTTTTTTTTAAATATCCATATAGGAGCCCACGCTGTGGCACAGAAGGTAAAGCCACTGCATGCAACATTGGCATCCAAAATGAGTGCTGGTTCAAGTCTCGGCTGCTCCACTTCTGGTCCAGCTCCCTGCACCTGGGAAAGCAGTGGAAGATGGCCCAAGTTCTTGGGCCCGACACCCAGGTGGGAGACCCGGAAGAAACTCCCAGCTCCTGGCTTTGGCCTGGTTCGGCCCTGGTTGTTGTGGCCATTTGGGGAGTTAAACAGTAGATGGAAGATCTCTCTGTCTTTGTCTCTGTCTCTCTGCCTCTGCCTATCTGTAACTCTGCCTCTCAGATAAATAAGCAAATCTTAAAAAAAAAAAAAAAGTAACAGCTTCTGGACATGAAAGTTCCAAGTGAAAAGCCAACATGCAGAAATCAGTCTAACTGTTCCTCTCACTCCGCCAGCCTGCCTTGTCCCTGCACGGAGAGGAGAGCTTGCCCTTTCGCCCAGGGAGGCCTCTCAGGCAGGGCTGCTGGTCTACCTGGCAAAGCCACCGAATGCTGTTATGCGAGTGTGGTGGCTCCTGAATCTAGTGAGCTCACATTCAAGTCCCCATGTCCCCTGCCTTGCAAAGCAATCTCCGTTGTGAAGCCTGCTCCCCGTGCAAAAGCAGCGACAGCACACGTGTTCCTAAGAAGGGAAACACAAAGGTAAATTAGACTGCTACTCCAAATCGTGATCAAGACACACTCGCCTGGTGAATTTCACCACTATTTAAAATATACTCATCCTGTTATCCAGGGCAGAACAGCCGTGGTTAGTGTGGGGCAGGGAAAGAGTGAGGCCATCTGGGCAGGTCTCTTTCCCCAACCTCTCGGCTAGGAGACACTGCCGTCATTTGGCTGGGACTAGGACATTATTTATTTATGTATTTTATTTGAAAGGCAAAGTCACAGAGAAGGAGAGAAAGGCAGAGAGACAGAGATCTTCTATCCACAGGTTCAATCCCCAAATGGCCACGACAGACCAGGCTGGGGCAGGTGGAAGCCAGGATCCAGGAACTCTATCCAGGTCTCCCCATAGGGGTAGCAGGGGTATGAGTACTTGGGCCATCATCGGCTGCATTCCCAGGCACATTAGCACAGAGCTGGATAGGAAGCGGAACATCTGGGAATACAAACAATGCTCTGAAATGAGATCCATCAAATGCGGTGGCTTACTCCACCATGCCATAACACCTGCCCTCACCCACTCCCCCACCCCCCACTGTACCTTAATCAAAATCATGATATGCCAGTCAGACAGTGAGATTTGACTTGATCTGATGCCACTCAAACACATACAGCCAGTTTTCCACCACCAAGCTTTGGTCACGCTGCTCCTCATGCCCCTAATGGCTATCACCCCTATTTCCACCTATGTAAACTCTACCTGTCCTTCAAGAACTGCTTCAAGGGGTCTGCGTTGTGGTGTAGGGGGTTGAGCTGCTGCCCGCAATGCCAGGATCCCATACGGGTGCTGGTTCAACTCCCGGCTGTTCCACTTCCAACCCAGCTCTCTGCTAATGCGCCTGGAAAAGCAGCAGAGAATGGCCCAACTGCTTGGGCCCCTGCACCCATGTGGGAGGACTCGTGCCTTCAGTCTGGCCTGGGTCTAGCCATTGTGGCCGTTTAGGGAGTGAACCAACAGATGGAAGATCTCTCTCTCTCTCTCTCTCTGACTCTGCCTTTCAAATAAAATAAATATTAAAAAAAAAAAAAACTGCTTCAAACAGTAACTGAACCTCTACTTCTATAATGCGAACAAACTCTTCTGGACTCTCAAAGATAGCTTGTCACCACATGCCGCTTTCTGCCTTAGTTTAATTATGTGTGTACCTGTTTTTCCTACAGAATTAATTCTTCAGCACTGTGCAGTCAGTGCCTGCTCCTTTCATGTCTGGATCACCACAATCCCTTATGAGGAACAGATGTACGAGCTACATGCATGGGAGGGTGGGGGACGGCACTGGGCTCGGAGGTCTCATCAGATCCTGGAAGAAGCTGCCTCCTGTAAGCCTCATCCATCTGCTCTGGCTGCCTGACAGTTCTACTGTGGAAGGCCGAGCTCTGACACTGACAGAGGGGATCAGCGAGGGAGAGGAGCCACGCTGAATTCCTAGGACTCACTTGGAATCTAGCAGTGAATGAGATTCAGATTCTTTCTGGAAGTCAGGTTTTGAAAGGGAGAAATAAGGAGGAGGCATACAGGGCTTTCATTTGTGGATCAAGGAAATTATGTTTCCTATTTCATCGTGATGCATTGTGGCTCAAAGAGTTCAATATATGTGAACAGCGTCAAATCAGATCCTTCCAGTAGTATTTAGTACAGTACTACTTAGCACAGTACTACCTAGCAGTACTCTCTGGGAGCATGGACATCTACTTCTTGCTAATACCACCAGGTATGACTTTTAATTTTTTTTAAAGATTTATTTTTATTTATTTGAAAAGCAGAGTTATATATAGAAAGGGAGAGACAGAGACAGAGATCTTCTACCTGCTGGTTCACTCCCCAAAGGGCCACAAGGACTGGGGCTGGGCCAATACAAAGCCAGGAGCCAGAAGCTTCTTCTGGTCTCCCACATGGGTGCAGGGAACCAAGGACCTGGGCTGCCATCTGCTGCTTCCCCAGGAGCACTAGCAGGGAGCTGGATCAGAAGTGGAGCAGCCTCCTCTTCCTATCCAGCTCTCTGCTATGGCCTGGGAAAGCAGTGGAAGATGGAATAAATGTTTAGGCCCCTGCACCCGCGTGGGAGACCCGGAAGAAGCTCCTGACTCCTGACTTCGGATCAGCTCAACTCCGGCTATTGCAGCCATCTGGGGAGTGAACCAGCAGATGGAAGACCTCTCTCTCTCTTTCTCTCTAATTCTGTCTTTCAAATAAATAAATAAAAATAAAAAGAAGTGGAGCAGCTGGGACTTGAACTGGTGCCCACATGGGATGCCAGCGCTGCGGACTGCAGCCTAACTGGCTTCACCACAGTGTTGGCCCCTATAACTTGTGACCAGAAATGCCCATAGCATATTCATCCACAGAGGAATAAACAATAGTGAGGTTGGTCTGAGCGATTTTTGTTAGCCATTTTGAAGGAATCCACTAAACATGTGGAACTAGTCAGAACTGTATTGGAAATAGGCTTTCGCATGCACTGAATTGGTTCACACTAAAATTCGTATGTTAAAATCCTAAACTCCAGTAGCTTACATGATGACTGTATTGGAGATAGATAGGGCTCATTAGGTAACAATGCGGCCACACAGGTGGTCCCTAACCCATTGTAACTGGTGTTCTTATAGAAGAGATGAGAGGGCTGGTGCTGTGGCATAGTGAGTAAAGTCACCGCCTGCAATGCCAGCATCCCATGTGGACACTGGTTCACGTCCTGGCTGCTCCACTTCCGATCCAGCTCCCTGCTAATGTTCCTGGGAAAGGAGCAGAAGATGGTCCAAGTGCTTAGGCCCCTGCCACCCAGGTGGGAGACCTGGAGGAAGCTCCTGGCTTTGGCCTGGCCCAGTACTAGCCATTATGGACACCTGGGGGAGTAAACCAGTGGATAGATCTCTCTGAGTCTCTCCTTCTCTAACTCTTTCAAAAATAAATAAATAAATAAATGAACAAACAAAACAAGATGATGAGGACAGAGACGTGCAGCATGCACACGGAGGACACAGTGAGAAGGCAGCTAGCGGCACGCCAGGGAGAGAGGCCTCAGCAGAAACCAGACCTGCCTCCACAATGGCCTTGGACTTCCAGCCTCTAGAACTGTGTGACACAAATCTCTGTTGCTCCAGCCACTCTGTCTGTGGCCTTTTGTTACGGCAGCCCTCACAACTCAACATGCGCACTAAGTGATAGATGCCATAGATAAAAGGAGTTAGGCTAAAAATGGAAATAGATTTTAATACACTCTCTCCCTGGCTCTCCTGAGTCTGCCAAGCAGTACAGCAATGGAAAAATTGGCAACAAATGGTAAGTACCTGTGATGACTCAGAGACATTGCAGATGCTGCCCCAGGTGAGGCCAGAGAAACTACCCAGTGCACGTTTAAGAATGCGCTGTGGTGTAGCAGGTAAAGCTGCCACCTGCTGTGCCGGCATCCCATATGGGCGCTGGTTCATGTCCCAGCTGCTCCACTTCCAATCCAGCTCTCTGCTCTGGGCTGGGAAAGCAGTACCAGATGACCCAAGTCCTTGGGCCCCTGCACCCACAAGGGAGACTTGGAGGAAGCTCCTGGTTCCTGGCTTCGGAGAGGCACAGCTCTGGCCGTTTCGGCCACTTGTGGAGCAAACCAGTGGATGGAAGACCTCTCTCTCCCTCTCTCTGCCTCTGCTTCTCTGTAACTCTGCCTTTCAAATAAATAAATAAATCTTTAAAAAGAAAAGAATATCTGACAAGCTGTTTAGTCAGTGAGCTGAACTACCGGACAAAAATGACTATGAAATTACCAGGAGCCCAGAAAGTATACACCACTGCAGCCCCTGCTATTGTTGACATAAAAGAACTAAAGATCTCATCATTGCATATAATTTGAAAAACACAGTTTCTCTGGAATTTGGAAACTAAGCAGTCTCAGTTTTCTTGATTGGCCATTAAATGCAGAATCCTTGTAGACACCACTGACATAGAGTATCCTAATGGGCCTTCACATGCTGTTGATAGCGTTACGTAAGATGTGCTACAGGAAGCCTACAAGTTCTTTCCCTAATACACCAGCTGGTTTGCTCTGTGCTGAAAGCACACTGTGGTTACAATGACAACAGTCTCTTGCATCAGATCTGATCGAATTTCCTCCGTTTTGTGATTCCAGCATTCTCCCTACAAGGCGGTTTTTCTATCACTTGCTTGTGCAGTCTTTGGCAACGTGCAGGTGTTTGCTTGGAAAGGAGTGGCACTTTCCCAAGACGAGAAAATAATCTGCTGTTGTAGATTCTGGGATTCAGAAGCAAGTCTGGGAACTTGAGTTGATTCCCGCCCGTTTCCGGGACGCATTACATGCTCGACCCATCAGCTGTCTCCCTGTCCGAGCCAGCGCTGCTGCCTATGACTGTGCTATTTGACGGCTGATGAGCCTTCCTCCAAAGAGGAGCCCTAGGTGCAGAAGGGCTGGGAGGTTCCCCATAGGTGGCTGTCCACTTGTTAGAACCTCAGGACAGAGACCCACTGGGAGCTGAAACCAAGCCCTGAAGCAGGGTGGCAATTCGTTTGCACCCTCTGAAAGCCTCCTGTGAGTGAGCCCAGCACCTGACCCTTACCTGTGGGTTATACTCATCTATGACACTTTGGCAAACTGAAGAGTGTTTATGGACCAACCAGCTCTGTCTACCCACATGTTTTACAATAATACCATGATTTCAATCACATCTAGTCTGCGGGTGATTCTAAACACATCATCCCTAAGAGTTTAAGTTCAATCAATAGCTTGGGAGCAGCTCTGTTCAATTCAGGCTGTTTGTGCAATTTTAAATTTTCTAGTTGTCACATTTCAAAAGAAGTGGGCTGGCACTGGGCCTAGTGGTTAAAACACCTGCATCTCACACCAGAGTGCCTGGGTTTGAGCCCCAGGCCTGGCTCCTGACTCCAGCTTCCTGCTAATGCAGACCCTGGGAGCAGCAGTGATGGCTCAAGAAACTGGGTTCCTTCTGCCCATGTGGGAGAACCTGACTGAGTTCTCAGCTCCTGGCATTGGTCCAGACAGGCCCTGGCTGCTGTGGGCATTTGGGGTGTGAACCAGGGAATGAAAACTCAACTTCTCTGTTTCTCTGTCTCTGACTCTCAAATCAATCAATCAAATTTTAAAGTAAAAAGCCACAGGTAATCTTTATTTTAATAATATACTTGGGGCTGGCACCATGGAACAGTAGGTTAATCCTCTGCCTGCGGCACCAGCATCCCATATGGGCCCTGGTTCTAGTCCCTGCTGCTCCTCTTCCAATCCAGCTTTCTGCTATGGCCTGGGAAAGCAGTAGAGGATGGCCCAGGTGCTTGAGCCCCTACACCTGCATGGGAGACCAGGAGGAAGCTCCTGGCTCCTGGCTTCAGATAGGCGCAGCTCCAACCATTGCAGCCATCTGGGGAGTGAACCAACGGAAGGAAGACCTTTCTCTCTGTCTCTCCCTCTCACTATCTGTAGCTCTCTCTCTCAAATTAATAAATAAAATCATTAAAAAAATATACCGATGGGGTTGGCTCTGTGGCATAGCAGGTAAAGCTACCACCTGCAGTGTTGGCATCCCATATGGGCGCTGGTTCTAGTCCCGGCTTCTCCACTTCCGATCCAGCTCTCTGCTATGGGCTGGGAAAGCAGTGGGAGATGGCCCAAGTCCTTGGGCCCCTGCACCTGTGTGGGAGACCCGGAGGAAGCTCCTGGCTCCTGGCTTCAGACTGGCACAGCTGCAGCCATTGTGGCCAATTGAGGAGTGAACCAGTGGGCAGAAGACCTCTCTCTCTCTCTCTCTCGCTCTCGCTCTCGCTCTCTGTCTCTCTCTCTCCCTCCACCTCTCCTTCTCTCTCTGTTTAACTCTTTCAAATAAATAAATAAATCTTAAATATATATATGTGTGTATATATATATATGTATCCTGAGTATATGGTTGTGTCTCAGCATCTGTGGGGGACTGCTTCCAGGACAACCATCCTGCCCTTGACTGCTGTGGATAGCCAAATCCTGGAGACGCTTAAAGCCCATTCTAGAAAATGATGTAACATCTGCACGTAACCTACACACATCCTCCTGTATACGCTGAATCATCTGTAAATTACTAATACAACAATTGCTATGTAAATATTTGTTAGACTGCATTGCCCAGAGAATGATGACAGGAAACAGGTGCATAACGTTCAATATAGATGTATTTTCCCAAACATTTTTAACTCACATGCAGAGGGCCGACTCAATGCACAACTGTCCTGGACTGCATTAAAAATATTATCATTTCAACATACAATAAATCTTCAAAAATTAAAGAAATAATCTACCTTCATTTTTGGACTAAGTCTTCTAAATCTGGTAAGTTTTCACGTTCCATCTTGACCCCGATACCAAATTTTAATCAGAAATTCTTAGTGTATACATTCCTATTTCCTAAAAATTTACAGCTGGAGAAATGTAGATGCAAGTACATACCCAAGTTGTTCCAAACAACAACTGAATTACTAGATTTTACATTTCAACTTGAGATTAAATAAAAAATTCAGGTCCACAGGTGCACTAGAGACCTCATTGCTTAACAACCAGGTGTGGCATTCGGCTGCTGTGTCCAAGGCCCACAACAGATGAGCGTCACAGCAGTTACCACAAGGACGAGTCAGACATAACTGCGGATCCTGAGAGTGGTGGGAGAGTGGGGAGCAGCACCAGGCACAAATGCCGAGAGCAGACTGTGACGCACGTTACCCACAGGGGAAGGAAAGCACTCCAAGAAGAGCACGCGGAATGCACCAAGGGAGGCTGGCGCCGGGCGAGGCTGACAGTGTGTGGAGATGGGTAGGGACAGTCACGCGTGTGCCTGGAGCGGTGGGAAAGGAGGTGGAAAAGGGGAGCTTGGGGCGGTATTGCTGAGAGCCTCAGAGCAGGCCAAGGAGCTCGTTCTAAATGCACTGTCCATGAGGCAAGGTTTCAGGTGAGGGGGATGGATGATGTGAGCTGTCTGGGGAAGACCAGCACTCGTAGTGATGTCAGTGATGGACGGGAAGAGGGAGAGACTGGCACCCACAAGACGAATGAGCTACCACTCAGACACAAGCAAGAGGCAGTGAAGGGGCAGTGGGAGGTGCCAGCAAAGGGCGGAGGAGCAGAAATGCGAATCAGCAGCGCCCAGGGCCTCGGGACTCTGCGCAGGGCAGCAAGGAAATCAAGGGCACAGGAGGAGCCAGGGTTCTGCACCAGTTCAGTCAAGGAGTAGAGAAGAACGGCTGCACAGAGGAAAGCTATTTCTAGCATATTTGCATAAAAAGAAGATCCGAATACATGTGCATATGGGGTGGGGGGAGCCTTTGGGCAGACATAAAAAGAAGTCAAAAACCTATTTATAGAGCTGACAAATGAGCAGAATGTGCAGCTTTCTCAGAAATAACACACAGCCGCCCTCTCCATCAGTGAAATCAACAAACTATAGATCGAAAACAATTTTTAAAAACTGCACAGAATATGTAGCAATTTTTCTTATTATTCCCTGTGTAACAAATATTTGCACAATATTTGCATTGAAGTTGGTCTTATAAGTAATCTATAAATGACTTAAAGCATAGCTTCTGGGGCTGGTGCTGTGGTGTAGCAGGTGAGGCTACCGCCTGCCATGTCGGCATTCCATATGGGTGCTGGTTCGAGACCCGGCTGCTCCACTTCGGATCCAGCTCTTTGCTATGGTCTGGGAAAGCAGTAGAAGATGGCTCAAGTCCTGCACCCTCGTGGGAGACCCGGAGGAAGCTCCTGGCTCCTGGCTTCGGATTGGCGCAGCTCCAGCCGTTGTGGCCAACTGGGGAGTGAACCAGCAGATGAAAGACCTCTCTCTCGGCCGGCGCCGCGGCTCACTAGGCTAATCCTCCGCCTAGCGGCGCCGGCACACCGGGTTCTAGTCCCGGTCGGGGCGCCGGATTCTGTCCCGGTTGCCCTTCTTCCAGGCCAGCCCTCTGCTGTGGCCAGGGAGTGCAGTGGAGGATGGCCCAGGTGCTTGGGCCCTGCACCCCATGGGAGACCAGGAAAAGCACCTGGCTCCTGGCTCCTGCCATCGGATCAGCGCGGTGCGCTGGCCGCAGCGCGCCGGCCGCGGCAGCCATTGGAGGGTGAACCAACGGCAAAGGAAGACCTTTCTCTCTGTCTCTCTCTCTCACTGTCCACTCTGCCTGTCAAAAAAAAAAAAAAAAAAAAAAAGACCTCTCTCTCTCTCTCTCTGTGTAACTCTGGCTTTCAAGTAAATAAATAAATCTTAAAAAAAAAAATAAAGCACAGGTTCCATACAACCCTATACCTTTCAAATAAGGAAGCTGAATATTCATGGATCCTGGTATCTGTAGGGTGTCCTGGCAACAATTCCCTGAGGATACCAAGGTTTAACTGGATGGGAGAGCTGAGTACATTGTTTTATGGTATTATTCATTGGGAGGTAATTCAGCCACTAAAAATCACCACTCTTGAATTATATTAAGGGATATGGGAAACCACTCAAGATACATTCTTTTAAGATTTCTTTATTTATTTTGAAAATCAGTTACAGAAAGAGAAAGAGAGACAGAGAGAGAGTGCAAGATCTTCCATCAGCTGGTTCACTCCCTAAATGGCTGCAGCGTTCAAGGTTTGGCAGATCCGAAGCCAGGAGCTAGAAGATTCATCCGGGTCTCCCAAGTGAGTGCAGGGGTCCAAGGACTCAGGCCATCTTCCACTGCTCTCTCCTATTCATTAGCAGGGATCAGAGGTGCTGCAGCCGGGACACGAACCAGCCCCCATGCGGGATGCCGACTTTGCAGGCAGCAGTTTAACCCACTATGCCACGACGCCGAGCCCCTCAGTATATATTCTTAAAAAATGTAAGTCTGGAAGATAAGATCCCCATTTGATTTAAAAAGGACACGCACCTACAGTCCATACAGCACGGAAACACAGGAGGGCGCACACCAAGCTATTATCAGGCATGAGTTACCTATGAGGAGTAACACTGAAGGGGCAAGGGCTTTTATGTTCTCTGTTTTGAACTTGCTACAGAGAGCACATTATTTTTACTTTTACCAGCGGAGAGGCCTGACGTGTGGAGCAGCGAGTTAAGTGCCACCTGCAATAATGGAGTCCCATATGGGCACTTGTTCTTATCGCAGCTGCTCTACTTCTAATCCAGCTCCCTGCTAAGGTGCCTAGGAAAGCAGCAGATGGCGGCCCAAGTGCTTGGGTCCCTATACCCACATGGGACACTGGGATGGAGTTCTGGGCTCCTGGCAGGAACCAGGCATTTGTAGAGTGAACCACTGGATAGGAGAACTCCTATCTCTCTCTCACTCAGCCTTTCAAATTTAAAAATAAAATGGAGGGAAGAAAAAAAAATATGTACTTACATGTCCAGAAGAATGACTGGCAGAATGTATATCAAAAAATGATGTTGGGGGGCCGGCACCATGGCTCACTTGGTTAATCCTATGCCTGTGGCGCCGGCATCCCATATGGGTGCAGGGTTCTCGTCCCGGTTGCTCCTCTTCCAGCCAGCTCTTTGCTGTGGCCCGGGAGGGTGGTGGAGGAGGGCCCACGTGCTTGGGCCCCTGCACCCGCATGGGAGACCAGAAAGAAACACCTGACTTCTGGCTTTGGATCGGCGCAACGCCAGCCGTAGCCGCTCTTTGGGGAGTGAACCAATATGGAAGGAAGACCTTTCTCTCTGTTTCTCTCTCTCTCACTGTCTATAACCCTACCAGTCAAATAAATAAAAATAAAAATAAAAATAAATGATGTAATGATGTTGGGATGGGGGTGAGGATGGACAGAGGAAGGTTCCATAATGGGTACCAAAACAGTCAGCCAGAAGCAACAAGCCCTAGTGCTGCACAGCACAGCGAGGTGGCTGGAGTTCACCATCATCGTTTATCCACGCTGCGTACAGAACTGGAGGAGAGGAGCTACGGAAATGGACATGATCGACTGCCTGATCTGAACAGTTGACACTGCGTACATACAATGAAATAGTAGATGGTACCCATAAAAACTATAATATTCATTAACAATGACAAAAAAGAATGTCCAGTATATTATAGTCCAGGTTTACATGGCATGATCTATCCAATTCACAGAAATACCAATTATATGAAATAACAGTATCCCTCCCCCCCAAATTATCTCTGGGTCATTTTTTGATTCTTTATTTACCAACCTTTTTACATTGCAAAGTGATGTGTAATACTTCTATCACCGGGAAAGCATGTCATGAAAGGAAATAATCTATTACACTAATGGGAACAATCAATTTCAAATCTCTGCAAGGCCAAAGGGTACGGGATCGAGGTGTTCTCCAAAGAGGTTGGGATCCAATTTCTTTTGCTCCTGCGGGGCTCAAGCTTGCTTTTATACTTTTATTGATGCTGAAGCTATTTCCACTTTTTTTTTTTTTTATGGCTTCCATTCGATGTGGCCAAAAAGGAAAATTGAGGCCAACCACAAAGCCAGCCTTCCAGAGAGGAGACAAAAGGCCTCTGTAACCTGTGGAATGAACACTTCACCAGTAGAACGTGACCCTTTTGTCGTGAGTGAGCGCCGCGGCTGGTGGGCAGGAATGTGTAGCCAGAACAAAGAGCGCGGGGCGCGATTTCAGAGCTCTGGCTGTCGTTCCGGGGCAAGCACACTGGTAACTTTATATTATAATGATGGGGTCCGAGAACAAGGTGTCCCATTCACAGCAGGGCTCCGGTAGCCGGTAGCCGGAGGGCCCAGGGTCCCCGCAGGGCCTTTCACGGAAGTGGGAACCAGACGGGGAGCTCTGGCGGGGAGCGAAAGCGGCTGAGGGCAGGCAGATCCCCGCCGCCGCATGAATGATGGCAGAAAACGGGGTGGAAGAGATGGAAACATGCCGTGTGCTCACTTGCCGGGGGAAGGCGCGCACTAAATCAGGGTCTTTTCTGTGTGGCGCTGTTGTTTTTACTGAACAGTTAAGCACCCACGGAAATACCAGTTGGGTTTTAAAGACAATTTATAGCCGCTCGGCTTCATTGCACCTGGCTGTTTTGACAGCAGGTTTCGTCAGTTTATAGCGGAGATTCTTGTCTATGCTCTAAGCTGTCACTGATGCAACCAGACCCTTGGAAAAAAAAAAATGTACGGCTCAGGGGCAAATCTCTCCCTTCACGTCCCGCTGCCCCTTTTAAAGAAAAGCACAAGTCTCCCGCTGGTGGCAAAGCCTCCTCCTCCTCAGGGGAGATCACAGACCGTGCTGGCATTGAGAGGGTCAGTGCCAGTGCCACAACCCAAGTGGGGTGTGCCTGCTGTCCCTGGGCATGCAATTAAGGGCTCTTTCTTTTCCCCTTCCCTTGGGAGCCACGGCCACAGAACAGCAGCCTTGTTGTTCCAGTCCAGGAAATCTGGGAGCTGCCTCTCTCAGCTCCCACTGCTTCCCGGCCTCCAGGCCACACCAAGAATGTCTGGGAGCCTTCTGACAGTTTGGCTTCAGAACACAGAGCTAAAGCGGCTTCTGAGAACACCACCACACCACCTGACTCCCTCCACCAATCTGAACCACGCAGGGCCAGGCTTCGGCTTTCGGTGACCAGATAGACCTTAATTTGTTTCCCCAGAGTTTCTGTACTCAGGGAGTGGTCTGGTTTGGAGGTCACCTTCTAAGAAACCACAACATGTAAGCTGAAAGCGTGGCCTCCCAGCCAGGCCAGGTGCTGCTTTGTCCCACCCTCTGTTTTGTTTTGTTTCCTTATTATTAACACTCGGAATTTTATTCTCTCTCTCTCTTTTTTTTTTTTTCTCCCAGAAAGCTCAGGCCAAACCAGTAACTTGAACGGGTGACACGCATTCCTGAACTGTAGGTAAGTGTCCTTTGTCGGGAACGAGCTAATGGTGGCGACATCGTCCCCTCGTGGGGTGGAAAGGACAGAGAGGTGAGCAAAGGGATGAAAGCGTAATGGAGATCGGTCCCTCCTGTTCCTTCATTTCATGGGTCACAGCCGTTCGTTGCCATTCAGACACTCCCGAGGGGAAGCTCATGTAACCACATGAAACCAGAAACGAGCGGGCCGAAAGTGGAGTTTCTCACCACCACGGGGTCCACCCCTGCACACCAAGGCCCACTACAATGGTCAGTTGAAGAGGGGGAGCCTCAGCTGTCCCCAGGCTCTGAGAGGCGCAGGAAGTGGGGAAAGTGGAAGACGAGGGGACATATCAAGACGACTGATGCCCAGAGAGCCAGGGCTGGCTAGAAGGAGGTTTGTCCCTCAGTCACTCATGGACTGAAAGAGAACAAAATCTCAAGTAGGAGCTAGGCCAGGTCACCAAGGAAGAAAACTGACTCCAAATGGGTCATCCAGGTGAGGCGGCTTGAGCAGGGACCTGCTGCCGAATCAGGGGAGGGAGTCCAGGGCAGGTGCCCTGTGGAGGAGAGGCACAGAAACTGTGGCTGCCACAGGCCACGCAGAAGTTGTAGCAAACCGGTTCACCTGCCTGGCTCCAACCAGAGAGACCAGAGGCAGGCCTTACCGCTGAACCCACTGGGGCCATTACACTGTTGCCTGCTGACTCCACCCAAAGTCCACCCCACACTTGTCAAGACCTCATTTTAACTCAGAGTTTGGGGGCTGCCATCACACCCACTGATGGTACCAAGGTCATCTGGAAGAATGGCCAGAGGTGCCAAGTCCCTGGTGGCAGGGAGCCCAGCATTTCCCCGGATTACAGATACTCCCACTTGGCAAGGCCATTCCTCTTATACACACGGCTTAGAACAGCACAACTGAGAGGCTAAAGAACCAGTGTTACAGATGCTCCTGTGGCGGTCAGCCCGAGCGGAGAGCGGACCTACCTGCGGTATCCCAGAGCTCTCGAGCCAGTCTTGGAAGATGCTTTCAACAGACAGCCCGAGCCTTGAGGAGTGAAACAACAAGACAACAGGATTAAAGAGTTGCACCATGCTCCCCTCGGCAGCCCTGACGGCACACAGTGGTGCTCTCCAGCCACGGAGGCACCAGCAGCACATGCGGACCTCAGGGCCATGATGGGCACAGACGCGTGCTGTGCAAATCACGAGCAGGGCGCCGAGGGGCTCAGCTGCAAGAACCAGCATGGCTTCCCTGGTCTCTCACCGCGCAGGCTACGGCCTGCTCCAGGAGAACCACAAGGGTTGCCTCCGTTGAACTTTGCTTTCATGCCCTGCTGTCTTGACTACTCCTTAAAATTACGGTGCCGCGGCTCACTAGGCTAATCCTCCGCCTGTGGCACCGGCACCCCGGGTCCTAGTCCCGGTTGGGGCGCTGGATTCTGTCCCGGTTGTTCCTCTTCCAGTCCAGCTCTCTGCTGTGGCCCGGAGAGCAGTGGAGGATGGCCCAGGTCCTTGGGTCCTGCGCCCGCATGGGAGACCAGGGGGCAGCACCTGGCTCCTGGCTTTGGATCGGCACGGCGCGCTGGCCGCAACACGCTGGCCATAGCGGCCACTTGCGGGGGCGAAGCAATGGAAGGAACACCTTTCTCTCTATCTCTCTCTCTCACTGTCTAGCTCTGCCTGTCAAAAAAAATTACTAAGTATCCAACACATTTAGGGTTAACAGACCTTAGGGACTATCCGGCTTCCTCCTTAAAGTGGTTTAAAGCAAACCCCGTCCCCCTGCTCCTCGCGGGTCTCTGCTGACCACAGAGGCCCACCTGGCCCCCTTGTATGCCTCCCCATGTGCCATACACATCGTGCTTCCTGGCCTCTGCCTCACGAACCCACTCCTGTTTGTGACTGTGATTTATCTGATTACTTGACTGTAACTGTCCCCTCACCACACCCATGCTCTCTGAGTTTAAATCCTGGCACTCACAAACAATGGTTCCTGGTATGAAAGGGGATCCCTACAGATACTGTTTATTCCTATGAACAAAGCACATCTCACTGTTGACTCAATAAACATTATTCCTTTTTTAAAATCATATTTGCCGCTCCCAGTAAAACGGTTCCAAGTTGTTAAGCTCAGCATCTTTCTAACAATTATATATTACATACTGCACTGTGTGTTGATTACGTGAATATGGTATCATACTCCCTCCCTCTCTTTTGGAATCAGAGAAGTTGAGGAAAGCTAATGCTTTCTGAATTTTAAGGTGCTGGCAGGCTAGGTATAGCCCCACCTTGCGGGTGCCGAGGGAGGAGTCAGCTTGGGTGGGGGTGGACAGAGAGGGGACCGATGGATTTTCTCCTCCCTCCCTGGCACTGGGGAGCAGTGCACCTGGTCTTCCTGGCCAGACCAAAATCAGAGGTTGTTCCGGCAGGCAACGAGTGCTAATTCATTAGCAGGGAGCAGGATCGGAAGTGGAGCAGCCAGAACACGCACACATGGGCTGCTCGCGTGGCAGACAGCGGCTTAAGCCCACTACACCACATGGCCAGTCCCAACCAGTGCTATTTCAGAACAGGAAAAATACCTGGAAGGCAACAGGGCTTACACAGAGCAGGGGTTTGAATTTCTATGAGAGATGACGGCTCTCTGTGGGATTACGGGGGGCGGGGGGAGAGGGCAGAGAGAAGACGACAACCTTGCCAAGTCCTCCTCGGCCCCAGCCTCAGTGGAATCCCTAGCCATGCCTTCCCAGTACTGCTTTGTTTTCCTTAAACAGCTTGGATCTCAGTGCGAATGCCAAGTGCCCCTGAAAGCTGTGAGGGTGTAGGTGCAGGTTCATTTGTCTGCGTGCGTGTGTGTGTGTGTGTGAGAGAGAGAGACCAGAAGAGAGGAGGAAGCTCCCGAGCACCTTCAGTAAGACCTCTGTTCTTCTCAGAGCTGGTTGACCTGGGAGAAGAGCTGAGTGCCCATGAACCGTTCTTCCAGGAGGAGGAAAGTGAGGCTGACCAGCCGCTTTGGAGAGAAGCAGAGCTGAAGGTGGTCAGAGAAGAAACGGGGCCCTCGGCCCTGCAGGAGGGCGGACAAGTAAGTTAGAGCGGTCCCAGAGCCCTCCACAACAGCTCACAGCCCTGGGCTGTTCAGGGGCGAGGGCAGGAACTTGATGGCCCCACCAAACAAGTGTCCCGTGCGGTGGCAGCCACGGGGATGGACGCACGGCGGGGTGGGGGGGGGGGGTCGGCGCTCGTGCCAGTGAAGACAGGCCTGCAGCCGAGTAATCTAGCCTTCAGTATAGATGAGAAACTCCATCTTACATTCCAGCCTCACGTGAGAATAAAAGAGTTTCCAGCGTCCTTAGACAAACACAGAGAAAAGTCCTCCAGTAGCTGCCTTTCCAACCAGAGACGGACATTCCTGTACCTGGAAGCCTAGGGCCAAAGCTCCTGTAACCCATCCTTCAAGTGACACTCAGGAAAGCTCTTTTAGTTCAAGAGAAAGACAGGCAGAGATCTCCCATGTGCTGGTTCACTCCCCAGATGCCTGCATTCAGGCCAGGCCAGCGACTCCAGCTAGAACCCCCATGTAGGTGTCAGGGGACCAAGTATTTGAGTCATCACCTGTTGTTCCCTGTGCTTTATAGCAGGGAGCTGGAATCAGAGAGAGCGAGCGAGCCAGGACCCGAACCAGGCACTGGAGCATGGGGCACACAGGCATCCCAAGAGGGCTTTCAATCACTGTCCTTACCGCCCACCCACTCAACCCCAACTTCTGAACCGAGTTTTGCTGTGCCTTGGCATTCTAGGAGATCGGATCTTCTCAAACCCTGCACAACTGAAGCGAGACAGGCGGAATTCAGAGAGGATTTAGAAAGAGTAGCAGTGCTGATCAAAGGGGGAGGCACACTGGATCCACGGGGGGCGGGGAGCGGGTGGTCAAGGGGACGGGGATTAAATATCCTGCAGAAGAGAAGTCTGAGGAGTGACTTAATTGCCATTTTCGGGTGATTTTACAAAAGATGGTGAACAGCTGTTGTGCATCGCCACAGAGGAGTGACGCCGAGGACACGGACATAAATTTCCTTTGGGGAATTTTCGCTTACAGGCACTTCTGCGGGGCATGGAGGAGGGGCTGGGAGTTAAGTCCTGGAATGTCACTGAGTGAGGCCCCGAATCTTCACCAGGGAACACTAAGCATGGGCAAACTTCTTGCCGTGGCTAATGTACAGTGGAGGCCCACTGGGCACGGGGTCTGGGGGAGACCGAGGCGAAAAACTCAGGAAGACACTGGGACATATGACAGACACCAGTCAGAGTGCTCCGGGTGCTGGTGGAGATGAGGATGGGAGTATGGAAGAAGTACGGGTGTGGACGAAGCAGCACATGCTTCGGACTGCACAGGTCGGAGGCAGATGGCTTCAGGGGAGACCCATCAGGCTGAAACCGTGTGGGGAGGATGGATATGCCATGCTGCCCCACGGGGCAGGACCCTAGAAATGAAGGAAGCACACACAGGGCAAAGAGAGCAGAAGCAGGACATCCCAGAGCAGCCGTGTGGACACGGCTCACCCAGCTGGCCTGGCACGTACAGGGAGGGGAGGACAGAAACAAGCAGGGTGTCCTTTGAGGACCCTGGGGGCCTACTGGGCCTTGGCTTTCTCGGCGAGAGCTCTGAAGCATGGCTGCCAAAGAATAACCAAGGGAGAGGCTGGAGGCAGCGAGACCAGACCCTGGGAGGTTGCCGAATGTGTTTACGCAGGAGCCAGAGAGGAGCCTACCAGGTGGGGGAGGGGGCAGGGGGAGATGTGGGGGTGGTGTGGGCACGGTCCTGCAGCAGGGCTGGGGGACAGTGTATGCTGTGACCCTCTGTATGCACTCTGGCAGTCCATGGCCAACTCTGAAGGTTAGTTCATCGCCAGTTAAGACAATCTCTGCTTTGCCAGTGTTTAGTAATTATATACGGAGATACTATAATGCAGTGACACTAAACATAAAACAAACAAAAACCTCAAGAAAAGGCTTGGAAGTAGTAGCTACTGTTTATTGAATAACTACTATGTAGTAGACACAACAGACACAGATCTCATTTAAACTTTACAGTAGGGGCTGGTGTTGTGGTGCAGCAGGTTAAGCCACCAGGTGAGATGCCCGCATCCCATACTGGAGTGCTGGTTCAAGTTTTGGCCCTTGAGTTTCCAATCCAGTTCCCTGCTAATGCACCTGGGAAGCAGAGGAAACGGACCCAAGAGATTGAGTTTCTGCCACCTATGTGGGAGACGTGGATGGAGTTCTGGCTCCTTGCTTCAGACTAGCCAAACCCCGCTGTTGAGGCTATTTGGGCAAATAACCAGGGTCACTCTGCCTTTCAAATAAATAATTTTAAAAAAACACCCTTTAGGTGCTGGAGCTGTGGCATAATGGGTGATGCTGATGCCTACAGTGCCAGCATCCCAAAAAGGCACTGGTTCAAGTCCTGGCTGCTCCACTTCTAATCCAGTTCTCTGCTACGGCCTGGGAAAGCAGTAGAAGATGGCCCAAGTCCTTGGCCCCTGCACCCACGTGGGAGACCCAGAAGAAGCTCCTGGCTCCTGGTATCAGATTGGCGAAGCTCCAGCCATTGTGCCCAAATGGGGAGTGAACCAGTGGATGGAAGACCTCTCTCTCTCTCTCTGCCTCTCTTTTTGTGTGTAACTCTGACTTTCAAATAAGTAAATAAATCTTAAAAAAAAAAAAAAAAAAAAAACTTTGCAATTCCTGCAATACCTGTACAAGAACAGCACTGTCATTGCTGACTCTGACATGAACAGATAAAGGTTCCCAGTGCCATGATGGAAGGGCTGGGATTCAAAGCTGAGCGGCCAGCTCCAAAGCCCCAGTTTTTGTTTCCTCGCCCACGGAAAGCTTAAGGAGACAACGCCGACTCCCCCTCCTCGCTGACGGCGGCCCGTCCCCCACGGCAGCTGCCCTGCCTGCTGTCAGCCCTTCGAATACATTTTTGAAGAGGTGGGGAAACCGCTGTAAGGGGCAGGAGCGCTCACCATTCAGCTGCATCCGGGAGCAAAAAGTGAGCGCAGAGAACATGTGTTTTCGGATCGCTTTCCGTAGGGAAGGGTTAAAGCATCTTACACCCATTATCACTTCATTCCTCCTAACACCGCTGTGAAGTGGCGTGGCGTTTTAGCAGATGGAGAAACTGCAGCCTAGGAGGACTCTGGCCAAAAGTCAGCCCGGATGGAGGGCTACAGAAAAAGCCCGGGTTCCTCAATTCCCAGAGTCAGTGCACTGTGCCCATATGGGGGCTGCTACCACGGACACCGAGCCACTAAACCAGGAGAGGAAGACGGATGCATCAACTTCAGCCGCTAAAGAAAATTCCTCCCTGAGGCACTGTGAAGCTGCCCCACCTGCCAGGGAAATGTAACAGATTGCAGGAAAATGTTTAATTTTCAAAGCAATGGACTATATGTTTTAGGAAAAGAGATAACACGTATGCAGGTTTTTACTGCCTTGATCGAAATTACTGGGGTGCCAACGCAGGTGCATTTTTGGGTCTGGGCTTGGATAGTTAGTAGCGGGTAAGCTAAAAGTTGACTTTTTCAAATGAAGACGCTCAGAGTCCAAGCCAGTGGTGAATTCTTTCCCTCTGAGATCATGTGGCTTAGACAACCACAACAGGCAAGCAGAAGCATTTCCACTCAGCTGGGACCCGGGACTTACAGGAAATCACTCTTCTGCATGTCTGATCACTATGGAAATTGATTTTATACAGACAGCTAAAAGTACACAGACCCAAGACTGCACGTCCTCTGTATCTGTACTAGCGAGCCGCCGCTTCCCGCCTCATCACCAACAGCCAGGCCTCCGGGGTGGGGGGCGGATCTGGGAGAGCAGGTGGCTTTACCCTCCGGCTGGCCGCTCCCTTGCTCTGCTCCTGCATCCTACAGGGCCACTCTGAGTTTCAACCATCTCTCTCAGCTATACATGCAATGCTACTTAGCTCAGGCAGCAGGGAGAATGTGCGGCCTCCCTGGCATGATGCTGCTTACACAAATAAGCTGGGTTTAAAGCTGAGAAAGTGACCAGTTGTTCTGTCTAAGTACAAATAAACAGCGGCTTGTGTGAAAATGGCATCGCACCTGCCTGCGCTGGCTCGCTCGGTTGATTTCTGAGGCTGGCTGACAAGGAGGGGGAGTCAGAGTCGCCACCTCCGTTACTTGGGCCTAGCAGCTCGTTGCTGATCAAGAGAAAAGTGTTTATCATTCTTAGCTCCTGTCTTGGGCCTCCCGAGAATTCCAAAGTGCACATTCTGTCAGTGTTTCTAAAGGAAAGCACATGGCTGCAGCAGCTTTCACATGAACTAAATGACAGACACAGACCTAAAGAATTCCGCAGTGCCAGGCACTAGACAGGGGTGAAGCAGTGGAAGCCCCAGGGCCTAGGGCTGAAACAGAAAATGCCCTTGTTCTGGAAGGCAACTTAAATTCCGCATGCATTTCTTTTTATTATTTATTTGAAAGAGTTACAGAGAGAGGTAGAGACAGAGAGAGAGGTCTTCCACCCGCTGGTTCATTCTCCAAGTGGCTGCAACCGCCGGAGCTGCTGAGCCAATCCGAAGCCAGGAGCCAGGAGCTTCTTCCCAGTCTCCCACATGGGTACAGGGCCCAAGCACTTGGGCCATCCTCCACTGCTTTCCCAGGCTCATTAGCTGAGAGCTGGATTGGAAATGGAGCAGCTGGGACTTGAACCGGTGCCCATAAGGGATGCCGGAGCTACAGGCCAGGGCTTTAACCTGCTGTGCCACAGTGCTGGCCCCTGCATGTATTTTTCAATTTTAGTAATTTATTATTTAAAAATTTTTTTTTCTCATTTTTATTTGAAAGGCCTAAAGAGACAGATCATCCATCTGCTGGTTTACTCTCCAAATGCCAACAACATTCAGTGCTGAGACAGGCCAAAGCCAGGAGCCAGGAATTTCATCGAGTCTCCCACATGTGTGGCAGAACCCAAGCACTTAAGCCATCAACTGCTGGATTGGAAGCAGAGTAGGCAGGACTCAAACCAGGTACTCCAATACGGGACACGGCTGTCCAAGGCACTACTTAGCGGCTGTGCCAAACGCCCACCCAGTAGTTTACAATTTTAGGTTCCCTCTCTGCAAGTGGACAGAAACAGTGTGCATCTCAGAGCTTTGCACCTGATTATCTTCTTGATCAAAACAAGTTTTGTTTGCGCTTGGGCAGATAATGAAGACTGCTGACATAACATTTACAAAACGAGTACTCCCCAGCTCCCTGGAGGAGGGAGAGTATTGGATTAAAGCAAACACTGAACATGTACACACACACACAGCCAACTGGTGGGAAAAGAAGGAACCAGAAGCTGCTGATAACACTGGACTCCCAGCAGGCCAAGGAGTACTGGATAAGGTCCTCGGCAGGCTACTCTCTTACAAGGGAAGCCTGGCACCCAGGATTTGCCTGAATTTCTCTCTAAACACATTGTTTTTCTGCCCTTATCTCTGCCCTCCCATTCCCTCTGCTCCACGCTGATTTCCAAGACAAGCACCTGCCCTGTAGCTTTTCGCTGTGACTTCAGAGTGTGACCGAGTGGCCAAGAAAGAAAGGTCAGGCTCATGCCTAACTCTTCTATTCAGCTTTCACAATCGGTCAACCAAGCCCTCAGATCCGTTCCTACTCACAAAGCCCACTGCTGCCATCACCATCTCTCTTGCAGCTCCAGCTCTTGAGGTCTCATGACCAAAAGGCTCTGCTGGTTTGTAAGAGATCCAGCCCTCACTGGCCCTGGCCGTCCTCCACACTGCCCCAGAGGGATCTGTCCAGTCTGCCAATGGCACCCCCTTCCTCAGACCCTTCAGTGCCTCTGCCACGGAGGCTCAAGGCCAAGACTGAGTGAGGGGCCCTTTCTCTGCCCACAGGAATTTCATCAGAACACCTCCTCCAGGGAGTCCTACTGGCCTCTTCCATCCACGTCTCCAGGAGTCCATCAGGAGAGGTTTGCACATGGGATTTCCTCCTCTCTGGTCCCCAGTGTCCAGCCTGGAGCTTGCCACGGCAGATGCTCAATAGAGAATGTTAAATAAATGCTCAAAGCCAGAAAACAGGGCGAAGGCCTCATGACACGGAAAGCGAGCCCGTGCATACTAGCTGGCAGGTCTGTGCTGAGGAGCCTGTGCCATTCACAGCAGCTCACGTGCCTAACAGATGTGCCCGAAGATCAGTTTGCAACAGAGGCCAGCGATCAGAGGCTCCAGGGGGTAAGGCGCGGGCCATTGGAGACCTGGATACAATTGGTACAATATGTGGCATAGGTAATAGGGTAAACAGTCCGTTTTACTAGCCTGGTGAGATTGTTGAGATTAGTTAGCAGGCAAGAAAATGCTCACGTTTTAAAATACACCCTGGTATTCTTGTTGAAATAGATTGACTGGAGGAATGAAATCATCTTAACTTTGAAAAAAATTTTTTAAAGCAGCTTAAACCTGCTGGCAAAAACATGATCTTAACTGTAAGAGGTATCCTATCAAGGAGCATGTGGCTGGTGGCTGGAGGTTGGAGGCCAGCGTTAAGACAGGGACCGCTGTTCTTAAACGTCCATAATCACAACAAAAGTCTCTTTGTGGGCCCAGTGTGTTGCCTCAATAAATACGCACAATGATAAAATCCAGGTCCCCCAGAGCCAGAGGGCTCAGGGGCCATCCACATGAACTCCACAACCTTATTAGGAAAAGGATTAAAAGAGAGAAGGCCTCCAAACCCAAAAATGCACTTTGTTGCTCCAGTGAAAACTGCTCTGTTTATGCCCTAAGAAAGTCTTTCTGAAAGAATGCACAGTCACCACGCAGAAGCGACTTTGGGACAGCCTAGATAGTTCTATGCATTCTCTTTTTCCCTCTGCTTTAGTTCCTAAGGAAACAGCTCTTCTATCAGAGGGCTTGAAAAGTTGTTCTGGGACAGGTATGAAAGAAAAGAGAAAAAAAAAATGTCTTTCCGGGAAACTGTTGGTCTTGTTCATGAGGAGTAACTGCCACAGCTGCTGGGATTTGTTTACGTACAGAAAACCCAAGTCGGCTGGAAAACAAAAACAAACGCACACCTGTGAGCTAGCCTCACTCCCTCCAGGCAGCCTCCTGGAAAGCTCGCTCAGCCAGGCCTTCCTTCAGCACCAGTGGGCATGCGTGCAGGGAGGGGCAGAAACCAGGGAATTGATCAAATAACACGGGTATATTAATTCTGCATGACGCACAGGCTTACCGGGTCTGCATGTGTGTGTGTGTGTGTGTGTGTGTGTGTGTTTCCACATTATTAACAACAAAGAAGAAAAACACTTCTACCTGTTTGAGAAAGAATTTGAAGGTAAAGTTGGAGGAGTTTAAAAAACAAAGAAAAGGCCAGGCAGCAAGGCAATGCTTAGGAAAACTCTGTGCATCCTACAGCCCCTGGATCCTCTCCTGAGTCTGCGTGCCATCTCCTGGTAGCAAAAGCCCTGATACCTCCTCCTTACCCGGTTTACCCTGCCTCTAGGGCAGGCTCATCGACAGGAGGGGCCTGGCCTTGCATGAACCTCAGCCTCTCTGTCTGCTTCAGAGAATTCATTTCCACATTTGGAAATCTGTGACACGCATACAAACAGCTAAAACTGTGGGTCAGAAAGCAGGAGACAGCATTGTTACCTTTTCTTCAAAGACACTTTGAATTTCCCTAGATGCACCCACCCTCCTTAATGTCAGTACTGGTCTGGCCATCAGAAAGTCTGTTTCAAAGACAGGGCACTTAGTTCAACAATTGAGATGCTGTGTGGAGGGGCTGGCACTGTGGCATAGTGGGGTTAAGCTATGGACTGCAGTGCCAGTATCCCATATGGGTGCCAGTTAGAGTCCCGGCTGCTCCACTTCCAATCCAGCTCCCTGATCATGTGCTGGAAAAGCAGCAGAAGATGGCCCAAGTCTCTGGGCCCCTGCACCCACACAGGAGACCTGGAAGAAGCTCCTGGTTCTTGGTTTCAGCGTGGCCCAGCCTCAGTTGCTGCAGCCATTTGGGAAGTGAACCAGTGATGGAAGATCTCTCTCTGTCTCTCTTTCCCTCTCTGTAACTCTGCCTATCAAATAATTAAAAAAAAAAAAAAAAGATTCTGTTTTGTATCTTGTGTGCCTACACTCCATATCTGGAGTGCCTGGGTTCAAGCCCTGGTTCTGCTCCCAATTCCAGCTTCCTGCTTATGTGCACTGTGAGGAGGCAATAAGTGGTGGCTCTCAGGGTTGGGTCCCTGGCACCAACATGGGAAACGCAGATGGAGTTCCCAGCTCGGCCTCTGGGCTCTGCCCTTGCTGTTACAGGCATTTGAGGAGTGAACCAGCAGATGGTAGATTGTTCTCTCTCTCTCTTTCTCTCTCTCTCTCTTTCTCTCTCTCTCTCTGCCTTTCAAATAAATAAATTAAAACAGATTATGTGTCAGGGTATTCATTTTTAGAATTCAAGCTAAGACAAGAAATCAGAAGGACAGGGTTGGATAGGTGTAAGACCTATGTTCAACCCATGACATAGGTCTTACACCTCCTCCATGACCCAGTCAGTGCAGAACTGGACACCTGCAAGGATCAGCATCTCCTTCCTCACCAGGGCAGTGAGTCCATACTGAGCAATGCGCTGAGAAGAGCATGGGCTAGAGTCAGACAGATCTAGCTCCCCTCTGCACTGTCTCTACTGCTGAAGTATCTCGGGAAAGCTACCCAACCTCTGGGAGCCTGTTTCCTCCTCTGTAACACAGGGGGCAGGGGCATAGATGCTAGGGCCGGACGGCTTGGACTCGAACTTCAGCCTGGGCTGGCTACTTATCCTCTTGGCTCCTCAGTGCTTCTCTTGGTAAAATAGGAATTAAAACATAATGTACCAAATAGTGTTGTTTGGAGGATGAAATGAGTGGTTGAATATAGTAAACTCCCAGTAAGCACTTGCTTTTAGTAATGACTATGATGGTGATGGTGATGGTGATGGTGACGGTGATGGTGACGGTGATGGAGATGGAGAGGGAGAGGGTTGTAGTTAGGGCTGATTATTGCACACAGACCCGTCTACAGCACCTGATGCACAGATGACTATAATAATCGTTTAAGTCACTAATTGAGCACCTCCTTTTTAAAAAGATATGCTAGCTCTGTTAGTCCTCCCTAAAATTATGCAACCTGGGCCAGAAACTGAAATTTGCAGAGATAAAGTGACTTGCTCGGGATCTCATAGTTGGGAAGTACAGAGCTGCGTTTAGAACCCGCGGAAGAGCCTGACTTCAAGTCCCAGGTCTGACGACTACACCTCATTTTCATACCACACACTGCCATCAAACAGCATTTCATCAGAGAGCCGTGTTAACTGGAGCCCTCCCCTAACATTTAGGACTTGCCTCTCCTCCATTCTTTTCCACAGCGGCTGAGACCACAGACAGTCTTTGGCTTAACTCCTACACCATGGTCAGGGTTCCTGACTCTGGGAATCCCAATATCAACACAGGGTCACCCTAAAATTTGGTTGATTTTCCTGTGACTCCCACTGGCTGAGTGAGGTCCTTGCCTCTATTAAGAGAGGAAGATTGAACCTTCTATCTTGTAACAGGCAAATGATGGTGAAGTCATTTGTAACACTAAAAATAAAATTGAAATGGAGGTGGGGGGAGTGGGGCAGCAGGTTAAACCACCACCTGTGAAGCCGGTATTCCATAATGGAGCACAAGTTTGAGTGCTGGCTATTCCACTTCCAATCCATCTTGCTACTAAAGTGCATGGCCCGAGTACTTGGGCCCCTACCATTCATGTGAGAGACCAAGATGCAGCTCCTGGTTCCTGGCTTTGGCTTGGCCTAGCCCTGGCTGTTGTGGCCATTTGGGAGTAAGGCGGGAGATGAATGATCTCTACCCCTCCCCACCAAACTCTGCCCCCACATTGCTCTGTTTTTCTTTGTGTCTTTTTTTTTTTTTTAATATTTATTTACTTGAAAGTCAGAGTTACACAGAGAGAGAGAGAAGAAAGAGAGACACAGAGAGAGAGAGTGAGAGAGAGAGATCTTTCATCCACTGGTTCACTCCCCAAATGGCCACAACGGCTGAAGCTGGGCTAGGCTGAAGTCAGGAGCCAGGAGCTTCATCTGGGTCTACCATGTGGGTGGCAGAGGTTCAAACACTTGGGCCATCTTCCATTGCTTCCCTAGGCTATTAGTAGGAGGCTAGAATTGAATTGGAGCAGCCGGGACACAAACTGGTGCCAATATGGGATGTCTGTGTTGTAGGTGGTGGCTTTACTCACAATGCCAGCCCCTTGCTCTGCCTTTCAAGTAAATAAATCTTAAAAAAAAAAAAAAAAAAGGTAAACCTAGGCCTTTAATTCCTAAGTTGGTCCTTACCTTTTTTCTTCTGGGATGCTCTCCAACAACATTTGGAGGAAATCCTGGAATAAGACAAGAAAGGAAACATTGAAGATATGCATCAGCGAACCACTCGGTCCAGAACCATGCTGTAGACCGAGCGTTCCCATTTGCCGACAGCACACCTGTGAGGAAAGCTAGCCTGGTAATGGCTTATTTGCCTGCATATTCAATTTATTGGTTGTCTAGGATCTCAGTACAATCATTTAAAGAGATTTGTAAAGACCACAAGTAAATTAGAATGTAATGTCATTCTGACCCAGTCCAACAGGTTATTTCATTTTGCATCGAGCTATTCTCACAGAGCATTATCCCTCTCTACTTAGCCATCTCCTCTCTGTTGGAAGCCTTACCTAGCCATCCTCTGTTACACACTGAGCGATCTGAATTCCTAGAGGCTGGGAGCTACCTTGCAACTCTCTTGAAAGGGAAAGTCAAAAACCAGGAGGGCAAATACACCCTTCTAGGAACAGGGTGGTCCATAACTCTGAACGTGGCTCCCAAGCCTCCTTCCACCCGCAGCCTCTTTGCATGCCACTGAACAAATCCTGTGCTGCTGGATGATGGAGAGGTTCATGATGGGTTCTTTAAACATGAAGACAGGGCTTACACACACACACACACACACACACGCAGAGTTTCCTTTCCTGTGGAAAATTCACAACACAATAAAAAAAATAGACAAAATAGGATCATCAACCTTCATTTACCCATCAGCCTACATTCAATCCTGCTCCACTCTCTTCTCTGCTTCCTTTATTATTTAGAAGTAAATCCCAAATATCACACAACCATCAACAAATGTTTCAGCAAGTATCTCTAAAAGACAAGGATTCTTTTAAAACATGACCGCATTACCATAAGACTTAGAATGTTCAAATGGGAACATTTGTTTATATCCAATTCATATCTTTAATATTGTGACCTATGATTCCCTAGCCCATTTAACTCTGGAATCTTGATTTGTTAATTTAGGTTTGACAAAGAAAATATAGGACCCACTTAAATTGCGGGCATAACTGCACTAAATATTTGTTGCTCATCTGAAATTCATTTTTGACTGTATTTTTCTGCTCTGTATTTCTATCTGCTAAGTGGGAGAATCCGAATGCCAACTTTCATCATCTGATTTGATAAGATACATTTTGGATAAATATGGAACAGGAAACAACTAAGAACAATATTTAGCCTTCTTGGAACTTGATGATACTAAACAGCAAATAAGATCTGCGCTTGAAGTTTTTCTCTTAATGAACAGAAAGTAGTTGTTCAAAACAGATTCCTCTAAGTGTAAGCCAGGAATATGAAAATGGGAATTCCATAAGACAGCCACTCCCAAGAGGGCAGAGTCTGCACATAGAGTTGTCAGCAGCTCCAAAGAGATCCACGCGCCTCTGAGTGTGACGTGGAAACAGAGGCACAGGCCTTCCCATTACAAAACAGGCAGAGATATGGAGGAACAGAAATCCGAGAGCAGTTTGTCTGACAAGGTGCCCTTTTTCTATCCTCACACGGAAGCGTAGCCACCGCTGCATTAGCAAAGCCAGCAGTCCCACTTCTCTGTTTATGAGTAGTTACGGCCAGCTTCGTGCAGAGGCAAAGTTTCCCTACTGGGAGCACTAATGAGAGACTGATTTCCTGCAACCTCTGTTCTCCTTCCAAGACTTGATGTTGTCCATTGCTGTTTCCACTACAGTAAACAATACAAAGAATAACAAACCCAATATTTTAAAAATGGGGCCTGCAGAGAAAATGGAGAGAAAACTGCCCCAAACTGAATAAAGTTTCACAGCGGAAGCCCTTCCTTGCACCTGCAGTGGATATAGGAGGGAAAATACAAGGACTAGTATTTAGGATGAAAAGATTTATTTTTGTTTGAGGTTCTTAAAGCCATTATTTTAAAAATTATTTTGTAAAATTTTGGATTGGAAAGCAAATTATCACAATCTAACAGATTAATGGGTTACTTTGAAAAATTCAACATATTGGCCGATGCCGCGGCTCAATAGGCTAATCCTCCGCCTTGCGGCGCCAGCACACCGGGTTCTAGTCCTGGTCGGGGCACCGAATTCTGTCCCGGTTGCCCCTCTTCCAGTCCAGCTCTCTGCTGTGGCCCAGGAGTGCAGTGGAGGATGGCCCAAGTGCTTGGGCCCTGCACCTGCATGGGAGACCAGGAGAAGCACCTGGCTCCTGGCTTCAGATCAGCCCAATGCGCCGGCCGCAGCGGCCATTGGAGGGTGAACCAACGGCAAAGGAAGACCTTTCTCTCTGTCTCTCTCTCTCACTGTCCACTTTGCCTGTCAAAAAAAAAATTCAACATATTAATAGATTACTTTTTTAAAAAAAAAAAGATTTATTTTATTTATTTGAAAGAGTTACAGAGAAAGTTAGAGCCAGAGAGAGAAAGAGGTCTTCTATCCACTGGCTCACTCCCCAAATGACCGCAACAGCCAGAGCTGAGCTGATCTGAAGCCAGGAGACAGGAGATTCTTCCTGGTGCAGGCGCCCAAGGACTTGGGCCATCTTCCACTGCTTTCCCAGGTCACAGCAGAGAGCTGGATCAGAAGTGGAGCAGCTGGGACTCGAACTGGCGCCCATGTGGGATACCAGTATTGTAGGCCAGGGGCTTTAACCTGCTGCGCCACAGCACCAGCCCCTAGATTATTTTTTTCTTTTTTTAAAGACTTATTTATTTGAAAGGCAGAGTTAGAGAGAGAGAGAGAGAGAGAGAGAGAGAGAGAGAAATCTTCTACCTGCTGGTTCACTCCTCAAATGGCCATAATGGCCTGGGCTGGGCCAGGCTGAAGCCAGAACCCTAGAGCTGCATCCAGGTCTCCTACATGGGTGACAGGGGCCCAAGGACTGGGACCATCTTCCACTGCTTTCCCAGGCGCATTAGCAGGGAGCTGGATTGGAGGTAGAACAGCTGAGACTTGAACCGGTGCCATAATGGGATGTCTGCCTTGTAGGCAGTGGCTTGACCCAATATACCACAACACTAGCCCCAACAGATTATTTTTCTCATTGACTTATTGTTTGGATTTTTGATTCTTGAAGATCCAAGTATTGTAATCATAACTTCTCACGAATTTCGGCTCATGATCTCCCTATAGCCCGTACCACCTCATCCTGTTTTGCCTTCTAGTTTATGCTCAATTATGTGGAGCAATCACTACAGTTACTCAACAGCAAGGGAGAAAATTTAATTGCACAGGAAGCAGGAAATGCAGAGTTAATCTTAATTCTGCCCTCTTGCATTTTCCAGTTACAACTGGATCCTTTCTGCAGGAGTGCAGAGCACACGGATCCTGAATTCTGTGTGGACCGGTGACGGGAGCTTTTTCCCACTCTTCACGACACAATGAAGTAAAAAGACAAACGTCTCTGCCGCCTGTTCCTTCCCTCACCACCTCCCTTCAGTTCTTTCATCTGACTTCACTCTTCCCTTCAGTGGGCCGTCAGCTTTGTGAAAGCAACTCGGAAATCTTAATTGGACAGGGATCACGGACAAAGTCAGCTAGCAACACAGGGTAGGGGGCCCAGTTTTTCACCTCGGGAGCAGCCTGAAAACAAATAAAATGAGAGGCCCTCCAAAAATGTTTTGAGAGAGAGGTGGGCTGCAATTTTATCTGACTCTTTCACAGTGGTTACAGGTCCTTATCCCACTCAGAAAACCCATTCCATGGGAATTTTTTTTTTTTTTTCAGTTTCTACTCTCCTAACAATCATAAGCTAATAAGGTTGGTTCCCAGACAGCTTGTTTTGATTAACACCCAATAACATTAAATTAAACATTACAATTAAAAAAAACCTAACACTGATTTTGGCACATGACTAGCTTGGCAATTATTTTTTAGTCCTGGTAAAAGTATTCAATAAAAAAGAAGGAGCCTGAATATTCTGCTGGATAAACTGACACTAACTTGACAAGTACACAGGACTGGCACTTCCTGTCAGATGATTTATGAATAGTTACCTCGGTCATGGGGAGGAGGAGGCTGGAGAAGCAAAACAAATAGTCAGAATATTGAAGCCAGGATGGGATTGGCAGGGGGAGAATCAGGAAGAGATGGAACTGTTAGGAATAGGTCACTGCTAAAGTCAAGAATGGAACAAGAGAGAGAGGAGGAAGAGGGTTTGAGAGTATGGGTGGGAGGGTGGGCACGGTGGGAAGAATCACCATGTTCCTAAAATTGTAATTATGAAGTGTATGAAGTCTGTAACTGTAAAGCTGTATACCTCTGCATATATTCCTAAGGACTTACTTCTGAGGGTACAGTTTAAAAATTTGCCATGGGACCCCAAAGCCTTTAAGCTAGGTTATAAAAATACCATCCTAAAGGGATCATATGGATAGGATTAAGGGTCTGGTAATAACAATAGATATAATTAAAAAGGAGTGAATACTCCAACATGGGAAGCAGTCCACACAGCAGACTCATAGAATGATAATCACTTTAACTATCACTCTGGCTTCAGAATCAGTCCTTAAGGCAGTCTAGTCTGGCTGAAAAGCCCACGAGAGCATTTCAGGCATGAAAAGCCAAGACACTGTTGCAAAAAATGTCCTATATGAAGGATCTCTGTGAGTGAGACCCCAGTGGAAAGAAGCGGTCATCAAAGAAGGATGTAGTTTTCTCTGAAGGGAGAAGAGAACTTCCACTTTTCTTATGGCCTTGTCTAAATACTGATGAAGTTTGTGGATTCAAAAGGCTTCCATAACCTAGGCAGCTCATGTCAAGAACCCTGGTTCATCACTGATGTCACACATTAGAGTTTTAATTAAATTAACAACAGGAGTCACTGTGCACTAACTTACCATGCAGGACCTCTGTCCTCAAAGAGTTGTATTATTACTATGTCTAAGTGCTCACAAAACCTCTATCATTCTTGAGTGCTTCTTTAAAGCTAATTAAGTTTCTAAAAAAAAAAGAAGATAAGTGAAATTAATTTCAAGATGTAATGACTTTGAATAGCCCTTGTCTCAACTGTTGAAGAACAGTTTTTTGTTTGTTTTTGTTGTTGTTGTTTTCTTCCATGCAAATTGTTGAACTCGTTACTTAGTATAGAGTTGGTTATCTGTGTATAAAGTTAATTGAAAATGGATCTTAGTGGAGACTGGGACTGGGAATGGGAGAGGGAGGGAGAAGGAGGGACAGGAGAGTGGGTAGGAGGGCACATATGGTGGGAAGAATCACTATATTCCTAAAGTTGCTTATGAAATGCATGAAGTTTGTATTCCTTAAATAAAAGGTTTCTTTTGGGGGAAAATAAATAAAAAATGTTTGAAAAAAGAAAGGAGTTTGAGTAGGGGCATAAAGATGGTGCTGATGAACTGCTGGACAGGTGCAGTGTCCCAAAGGGGAAGATCTAAGAAGCAAATTGAAAAAGAAGGAAGTCAAGGGACTGCACAGGAAACAAACTGGGTCACACTCCTCTCTGCCCCCACTGATAACTAGAAATGCAAGTAAAACCATTGATAAAAACCAGCAAATACATCCAAACAAGAAAAAAGTATACAGCCTCCTGGCATCAACTACAGAAGCAGGTACCCGGGGGAGACACGTAAGATTACAACACAGCCTCCTGCTCTCCCTCCGCACCTCCCCCAGCTTTGCTTAACAGAATGGCACTGGTGAATCACCCACACCCCGAAAAGAAACAGGGACATCTTTTTCTGCTTTTCTGCCTATGGAGGGACTGGAAATGCCTGCTGGAGAGAGATGAGGAAAACATGGGAAATAAACACCCAAGGATGTCTCTCTCTGGTGGACTGTCAGGGATCCAGGGCTCCAATCTGAACTAGGGGAACAATATTAACTGAGAGCATTCCTGCAATGGAAAAAGCTACACGCATGCTGGTTCATGAGAATGCTGGTGGATTTTCAAGAGTAGCAGAGCTGGGGGCAGGTGTTTGGTGCAGTGGTGAAGTCGCTGCTTGGGACATGTGTATCCCATATCAAAGTGCCTGGTTCAAGTCCCGGCTATTCCACTTCTGATCTAGCTTCCTGCTAGTGTGCACCCTGGGAGGCAGCAGGTGATGGCTCAAGGACTTCAGCCTTTGCCATACATGTGGGAGACCTGGATGGATTTCCAGGCTCCAAGCTTTAGCCTGGTCCAGCCCTGGCTGTTGTAGGCATTTGGGGAATGAACCAGCAGGTAGAAGATGGCCCTCTGTCTCTCTGCCTCTGATATAAGATGAGAATAAAAAATAAATAAAGAGTAATAAAGAGGGCCGGCGCCGTGGCTCAATAGGCTAATCCTCCGCCTTGCAGCGCCAGCACACGGGGTTCTAATCCCGGTTGGGGCGCCGGATTCTGTCTGGTTACCCCTCTTCCAGGCCAGCTCTCTGCTGTGTCCAGGGAGTGCAGTGTACCCCATGGAAGACCAGGATAAGCACCTGGCTCCTGCCTTCGGATCAGTGTGGTACGCCGGCTGCGGCGGCCATTGGAGGGTGAACCAACGGCAAAAGGAAGACCTTTCTGTCTGTCTCTCTCTCTCACTGTCCACTCTGCCTGTCAAAAAAAAAAGAGTAATAAAGTGAAATTCTCCCAACAAAGACTACATATAACGCCAGTGAAGCCATCCCCTCTTCCTTCTCCATGGGTAATAATTAAGTTTCCAACTATATTTAGGAAGGGAAGAAAAATAAGCAGAAGATGAGTTGAGAAAGGATCAACAATAATATTCTAATACATATCAGAATAAATAAAAGATTAGGATGGTGCTACCATGCTGAGAACAAGCAAAAACAAAAACAAGGCAACTATGCAAACTAATGCAACAATCCAGATGAAGAGATAGGCAGAAAGAAAGGAAATAAGAAGACAGAAAATTCAATTCTGAAGAAAACATAATCCAAGGAACAGGAAAAAAAAATCCTCCATGAATGTTTTATACTATAAAATAAGTTAACAAAATACATAAGAAGAACATAAATTAAATAAAATGAAAGTTCAAAGATGGGATGATAAAACAAGATGAGATAAAAAGACTGATTTCTATAAGAAGGAAATAAATTAAGGACCAAAATAAGCCCATTATGAGAACATTCATGCAATAGAAACAGCAAAGGAAAGAACACACACTAGAGAAATAACATTAGTAAAAAGAGTATGATACACAAAGGGGATAACTGGCAACCTTGAAATTTAGAACCCTGCGGGGTGGGGTGGGGATGTGTTCAAAGATACACAAAGATAATGTTACTGAAGCTAAGACTGAAAACGTACTGTTTTTCAGGAGTGGTGGTGAGGGGGAAGGATACAGAACCACTGACACAAAGCCACTTTCTGGGGAAATTACTAAACCTCAGAGATGAAGAATTCTAGGGTCCCGCACTGTGGTGTAGTGGGTAAAGCTGTTGCCCGTGATGCCAGCCTCGCATATGAGCACAAATTCATGTACCTGCTTCACTTCCAACCAAGCTCTCTGCTGTGGCCTGGGAAAGCAGTGGAAGATGACCCAGGTCCTTGGGTCCTGCACCCGCGTGGGAGACCCAGAAGAAGCCCCTGGCTCCTGGCTTCGGATCGGCTCAGCTCTGGCTGCGGTGGCCATCTGGGAAGTGAACAAGCAGACGGGAGACCTCTCTCTCTTCTCTGCCTCTGTCTTTCTGTAACTCTGCCTTTCAAAATGCATAAATAAGTCTTTAAATAAATTTTTTTAAAATTCTCCATCATTTAGGTCGTATAAAGGGGAGAAGTTAGCTGACTCCAAAAGTTTCCACACCAGTATTTAACTCCAGAAGGCCGTCAGGCAATGTGTATAAAGTTCTGAGGGAATGAAAATGCGGCCTGAGACTACTGTCTGTACAGACAGCAGGCAAGCACTGTCAAGTAGGAAAAACTCAAAACTCTCAAGTCAGCAACTTGAACATCAACTGGTAATGAAATTCAGCCAATAAAGAGTTGAACAAAAATAAAATATTAATAACTACATATAGAAGCATGGACAAATGACTGTGGTTAATAATGAAATCTCCTAAAACAGAGCTGAGACTATGCAGCTGTGAAAACTGCGGTTACAGTACATACTGTAAATGAAATAAACCTTAACTATGTAGAGATAATGATTATGAAAAACACAGAACCACTGCTGTTTTCCTCATCTTTTACAGTAGTGAACAAGCTGGTGTTTTTGAAAAAATATGAAAAATAAAGGTTAAGAGGAAAAATGACAATTTCAACATTTTAAAACAATTTTTTAGTAATGTTTCTTTTTTTTTTTAAGATTTATTTATTACTTGAAAGGCTGAAACAACACAGTCTGAGCCAAGTCTGGGCCAAGCTGAAGCCAGGAGACAGGAACTCCATCTGGGTCTCTCCCATGGGTGGCAGAGATCCAAGCACTTGGGTCACCTTCAGCTGCCTTCCAGGCACATTTGCAGGAAGCTGGCTTGGAAGTAGAGCAACCATGACTCGATGTCACTCTGATATGAGAGGCAGCTGTCACAAGCTAGCGGCAGTTTAACCAGATGGGCTAGAACACGGGCACCTAGTAATGTTTCCTAACCATAGAAGAATATTTTAGGAAATTATCTCTTTCTTACAGTTATCTGAAGTTCAGGAAGTTCTTTATCTTCATTTTAGTTTAAGCTTTTTTCCTCTTTCATTTAAGAAAAGTTAAAGCAGTAGCAAAAGGTAAATAGTTCACCAAAAAGTCCATATAATTCTATTTTATAAAATTATTTCTAATGATATTATATGTATATACAATAGACCATAACATAGCCACACATAGATGTATGCATATACATCATATACAGTAAGTAGAAAGGGATAAATGGTGAGATTCTGAGAATGGCATTCATATAATATTAATTACAAATATTTCTAGGTGGTGGGATTTTGAGTGATATTTTACATTCTTCTTTGTACTTTTCTGTATTGCTTGAATTTCTTTAAACACTTATTTATTTATTTATTTGAAAGATGGTATGACAGAGAGGAGAGACACAGAAAGAGAGATCTTGCATCTGCTGGTTCACTCCTCAAATGGTTATAAAGGCTAGGGCTGGGCCAGCAGAAGCCAGGAGTCAGGAACTCCATCCAGGTCTCCTACATGAGTGGCAGGGACTCAACTACTTGGGACGTTATCCATTGCCTTCCAGGGTGCACATTAGCAGGAATCTGGATAGGAAGTGGAGTAATCAGTACTCAAATCAGGCACTCTAACAGGGGAGGTGGGTGTCCCAAGTTGTGGCTTAACCCACTATGGCATAACACCCTGTTGAAAAGCAATAATGTTCAAATTTAATACAAAGCTGTAGTTATCAAGACAGTGTGTTACTGGTGTTAAGTATAAAAACAGTGATCAATAGAACAGAATTGAAAGTCCAGAAATAAATACTCGGGGCCGGTGCTGTGGCACAGCGGATTAAATCCCTGGCCTGAAGCACCGGCATCCCATATGGCGCCGGTTCTAGTCCTGGCTGCTCCTCTTCCCATCCAGCTCTCTGCTATGGCCTGGGAAAGCAGTAGAAGATGGCCCAAGTCCTTGGGCCCCTGTACCCGTGTGGGAGACCCAGAGGAAGCTCCTGGCTCCTGGCTTCAGATCGGTGCAGCTCTGTCCGTTGCGGCCATCTGGGGAGTCAACCAGCAGATGGAAGACCTCTCTCTGTCTACCTCTCTCTGTAACTCTGTCTTTCAAATAAATAAATAAATAAATCTTGTAAAAAAAAAAAGAAAGAAATGCTAATTCAGGTCAATTGGCTTTTTTGCCAAGGGTATCAAGACGATTCCATGGAGGGAAATATTATTTTTAACAAATGGTTATGGGGCAACTGGACATTTCCACACAAAAGAATGAAATTGGGCCATCATGTTCCTAGCATATACAAAAATCAACTCCAAATATGTCAGAAACCTAAATGTAAGAACTAAAACGATGAGAGGGACGGCACTGTGGCATAGCGGGAAAAGCTGGCGCGGCAGGCAGCCCAACACATACGGGTGCTGGTTTGGGTCCCGACTACTCCACTTCTGATCCAGCTCCCTGCTAATGCTCCTGGGAAAGCAGCAGAGGAGGGCTCAAGTCCTTGGGCCCCTGCCTCCACGTGAGAGACCTGGAAGAAGCTCCTGGCTCCTGGCTTTGGATCGGCTCAGCTCCAGCAGTTGCAGCACTTGGGGAGTAAACCAGAAGATACCTCTCTCTGTCTCTCTCTCTGCCTCCATCTCCATCTCCATCTCATCTCCACCTCTACCTTTCAAATAAAATGAATCAAGAGAGAAAGAGAGAGAGAGAGAGAAAGAAAGGCAGACAGACAGACAGACTATGGAACTTTTAGAAGAGAACATGGCGGGGGCCGGCTCTGTGGCGCAGCGGGTTAACACCCTGGCCTGAAGCACTGGCATCCCATATGGGCACCGGTTCTAGTCCCAGCTGCTCCTCTTCTGATCCAGCTCTCAGCTATGGCCTTGGAAGACAGTAGAAGATGGGCCAAGTCCTTGGGCCCCTGCACCCACGTAGAAGACCTGGAAGAAGCTCCTGGCTCCTGGCTTTGGATTGGTGCAGCTCCAGCTGCTGCGGCCATCTGGAGAGTGAACCATTGGGCAGAAGACCTCTTTCTCTCTCTGCTTCTCCTCTCTCTGTGTAACTCTGACTTTCAAATAAATAAATAAGTCTTAAAAAAAAAAAAAAGAAAGAAGAGAACATGGGAGTAAATCATGGTTTCTCAGATCTGACACACCTAAAGCATAAGCAAAAGGAAAGCAAACAGATAACTGGACTTGGTCAAAACTAAAGATGCTCATGCTGTAAAGGACACCATCAGTAAAGTGAAAGACAGTGCACATAAAATGAGAGAAAAATATTTGCAAATCGTGTATCTGATAAGAGACGTATATCCCGAATTTATGAAGTACTTTTGTAACACAAAAAAATAAAAGCATAAATAAGAAACAAGAAAAGGATCTTAACAGATTTTTCCAAAGAAGCTACATGAATAGGCAACAACACAAAAAAATGCTCAACTACATTAGCTGTCGCTCCCCCACTTCGCGGAGGAACGACACAGGACCCTGCGCTGTTCTTTTGTCTGCTCGGCCCTCCCCGGGTTTGCTGCTGGTTCTTCCCGGGTTGGCTACCGTCCCTTCCACCTCCGTGGAAGGGCGGTTCCCCCTAGCCACTTTCCCCACTTCCGCGGGGGAGCGGCACACCGCCGGCTGGCTCTCTCGGGGGCTGCACAGGTGTTCCCTTAGATGTTCCTGGTGCATGTTGTCGCTCTCCTCCTTTATAGTCCTCTTCCACCAATCCCAACTCTGCTACCCACACGCCGAGTACGCTGCTCTCCTCCAATCAGGAGCAGGATCAGCTCCTGCAGCTCAGTCAATCAAATTGGCGAGAGGCAGCTGTGTAGAAGCTGTTTCCTCCTCTCCCAGCGCCATATTGTGGGAGAGCAGATGCATAGAATAAGTCTTAATTCCAGTAACAGTCCAGTCCGAGTTGCTCCCCACAATTAGCCATCTTTTGTAGGTATCATTTCACACCCCTGTTTTCAATGGCAAGTATGCAGAGAAACTGAAGCGCTTGTGCATTGCTGATGGGAAGATAAAATTATATAGCCACTGTGGAAAACAGCACAGCAGTTCATCAAAAGTCTGAACACGGAACTACCAAAGCATCCAGGGATTCTACTTCTGGGTATAGACTTGAAAGAATTGAAAGCAGGGGGGCCGCTGCTGTGGCGTGGCAGGTAAGGCCACTGCCTGCAGTTCCAGCATCCCATATGGGCGCCAGTTCGAGTCCCGGCTGCTCCACTTCTGATCCCGCTCTCTGCTGTGGCCTGGGAAAGCAGTGGAAGATGGCCCAAGTCTTGGGCCCCTGCACCCACGTGGGAGACCCAGAAGAAGCTCCTGGCTCCTGGCTTAGGATTGGTGCAATTCTGGCCGTTGCAGCCACCTGGGGAGTGAACCAGCAGATGGAAGACCTCTCTCTCTCTCTCCCTCTCTCTCTCTCTCTCTGCCTCTCCTTCTCTCTTTATGTAGCTCTGACTTTCAAATAAATACATACATATTTTTTTTTTAAAAAAGAATTGAAAGCAGGGACTTGAACAGGCATTTGTCCACTAATGTTCACAGGAACATTATTCACAACAGAAAAAAAGTAAAAACAAGCCGTATGTTCACGGACATGCTCAACCCAAATGTTCACTGCACATATGTGGGATTCACATGCTACAGAAATGCTCAGCCTTGAAACAAAGGAAATGATGATGCTTGCTCCAACATGGATGGCCTTACAGGACATTATGCTAGGTGAAGCAAGCTAGACCAGAAGGACAAAGATTGCAGGGTTCCGCTTATTGGAGGAGCCTGTGGTAGCCAAATTCACAGAGACATAAGGTACAATGCTGGTTACCAGAGGCCAGGAGAGAGAAGAAGGGAGGTTCCCTGTTAATGGGATCACAGTTTTCATTTGGCAAAAAAATAAAAGGTCTGGAGATGGATGGTGGTGATGGTTGCATAAGCATGTGATGTATTTAATGACACTGAACACTTAAAAATGACTAAAATGGGGGCCGATGTTGCAGTGTGGGTTAAGCCACTATCTGTGACATCGGCATCCCAAATGGGCACAGGTTCGAGCCCTGGCTGCTCCGCTTTCGATCTAGCTCCCTGCTGATGCACTTGGGAAACAGCAGAAGATGGCCCAAGTGTTTGGGCCTCTGCACCCTTCCAGGAGACCTGGATGAAGCTCTTGGCTCCTGGCTGTTGCAGCCATTTGGGGAGCGAACTAGCAGTTGGAAGACAGATCTATCTATCTACCTCTCTCTCTCTCTCCTTCTCTACAATTCTGCCTTTCAAATAAATAAATAAATCCTTTAAAAAAACTAAAATGGTAAATTACATATTTTTTATCACAATTAACAAAATCAAAATCAAAGGTAAGAAATGAAGCACTGACATAATCCTGAAAATTTCACATTACTTGAAAGAGATCCAGACACCAAGTGCCACATAGTGTATGATTCATTTAAATGAAATGTCCAAACAGGAAAACACACAGAGATGGAAAGTAGATTAGTGGTTGCCTGGGGATGGAGGTGGGGGCGGGGAAGAGGGAAGAGACTGCTAATCGTTTCTTTCAGCGTTGAGGAAACGTTCTAAAATTAGATAATGGGGATGGCTGCATGACCTTGTGAATACACTGAAAACCACCGACTTGCACACTTCTAAAAAGTGAATCTTACAGTATGCAAATCTTACGTCAGGAAAGTTGTTGGGGAGAAACAGCAGAGTTATTGTCAGCAGGGAGAATCCAGCAACCTGGCTGAGGGAGTGCTGAGAGCTCCCCGGGACGGGGACCTCAGAGACCCAGCAGTCACGGTCAGTGCTCGTGGGCGCGACGTGGTTCTGAGCAGCAGGAATTCAGACTCGCCAGTCGACCAGGCACGCGAGACTTCTGAACCCATTTTCTTTCTTTCTTTCTCTCTCTTTTTTTTTTTTTTTTTTTTTTTTTTGACAGGCAGAGTGGACAGTGAGAGAGAGAGAGACAGAGAGAAAGGTCTTCCTTTGCTGTTGGTTCACCCTCCAATGGCCGCCACGGCCGGCACACCGTGCTGATCCGATGGCAGGAGCCAGGTACTTATCCTGGTCTCCCATGGGGTGCAGGGCCCAAGCACCTGGGCCATCCTCCACTGCACTCCCGGGCCACAGCAGAGAGCTGGCCTGGAAGAGGGGCAACCGGGACAGAATCCGGCACCCCGACCGGGACTAGAACCTGGTGTGCCGGTGCCGCAAGGCGGAGGATTAGCCTAGTGAGCCGCGGCGCCGGCCCTGAACCCATTTTCAAATGGCCTTTCCAAACGCAGTTAGGGAGACCCCTCTCATCCCCCCCACCCCACCCCAAAGAAGGAAAAAGAGCAGCCACTGGGTCTGGTCACCCTCAGGCTATCCCCCCCTCAGTGTTCAGATCCCGTGTGGATGTGTTTTACTGCTGGGCACACAGCTGTCTATGAACACATCTGTCAAACATAAAAAATACCCTTCGGCCTAACCTCTCCTCAAGACGCATCGTCCCTCTCAGCTCTCCGAGGCTCTGCTATCAGGGCCTCGTAACCCCCATCCCTTCCTTGCTCTGAGCTGCTCGCCCCTGACTCTTAGGAGTGGACAGGGCGCTTTCGCTGACAGTTTTATTGCCAGGCTGTCTGAATATTTCAGTGTGTCTTGTTATTCATTTGTTTATCACACGTTCACAGTAGAACCACCGTATGTCAGCCACGTCCTGAGTACTGGCAAAATAAAAGCTATGTCTGTGGAGCTTATATGGAGGGTCTCAAAAGAAAAACATAGATAAATGCAGGTGTCGTGGCACAGCAGGTTAAAGCCTGCAGCCCATATCTAAGTCTGCTTCAAGTCTTAGTTACTGCATGCTTCCAATCCAGCTCCCTGCCCACGTGGCGGGAAGGCAGAGGATGATGGCCAAGTTCCTGGGTCCTCGCCACTCATGTGAAAGACCCTAACGGAGTTTCTGGCTCCTGGCTTCAGCCTGGCCAGGCCCTGGCTGTTGTAGGCATTTGGAGAATGAACCAGTAGAGGAAAGGTTGGTCTCTCTCTCTCTCTCTCTCTCTCTCTCTCCCATTAAAATAAATCTTTTTTTTTTTTTTTTTAAAAAAAAGGTCATGGAGAGAAAAAAGCAGGAGGAGAATATCTCAGTGGTTGGGGCCGGCACTGTGGCACAGTGGGTTAAAGTCCCAGCCTGCAGGGTCGGCATCTCATATGGGTGCCAGTTCGAGTCCCAGCTGTTCCACTTCCAATCCAGCTCCCTGCTATGGCCTGGGAAAGCAGAAGATGGCTCAAATCTTCAGAAACCTACACTCACGTGGGAGACCTAGAAAAAGCTCCTGGCTCCTGACTTCGGATCAGCTCAGCTCTGGCCATTGCAGCCCTTTGGGGAGTGAACCAGCAGATAAAAGACCTCTCTCTCCCTGTCTCTATTTCTCTCTGTAACTCTGTCTTTCAAATAAATAAAATAAATCTTTTTTAAAAAAATTCATGGAAAAATGCATATTATGAAAACTACACATGGATTTCAAGATCCTTCGCATGGAAATGAATTCACCTTTTAATTACATATTCATGAATTTTTAAGGCCTAATGAGGAGAGAGGAGGGAGGCCCATAAGTGAAAATATGACTATGGAGAATGATAGTGCCTGTGCAAGTGAGACAAGGGCAAAGAGGAGTCTGGCTGTGTATCTGCTGAGCCGGGATGGTGCCACGGTGGCGGCATTCAAACTGAGACAGAAGAGGGAGAGGGAGAAACCTTGCAAAGATAGTTCCAGGTGGAGGGGGCTCCAAGACCGTTTTGGTTTTAATCCTAAGGTAACTTAAGGGAGAGCTATCCACACCACTGTATATAAGACAGCTTTAGGTTAGAGCTGTCCCCAAATTACAGGGGGTCATCCTCCTGGAATGACACTTCACTGTGTCCATTCTGTGAACTTCCCGTGTTCCCGTCAGCATTTGATCATAAGCTTTTATCCTGCTTTTTAAATACTTGCACGACCTACGTCCCGCATGCCATATCCCCTCCAAATGTATACCATGGATTCCTGAGGACCCGCACATTACCTGGGAAAGAATCAACTGCCCATGAAACGTGTACACAAATTTTCTTAAAAATGAAAAATAGGTCTCGTCTCCAAGTCTTTTGGCAAGGAACCGAAGGAGGAAATAGCCCTGGAAGAAAAGAAGAGAGAGAAAAGATGCTTGTCTTGGGTTCATCAGGAAAATGCTCACCCAGTCAAATTCAGCTACACACTGGTGCACCAGGCACACTGGGACATGCCGTCTCACCTATCCCAGTTGCCCTTTAGATCCTGTCCAAGACTGGGTCTGGAAGCGAGGGAAGCACTCTGTACCCAGCTTCCATGTCCTTGTTAATGTTACCATCATCTCGGCTTTGACTTGGCTCACGTGAAGCCTGCATGCCCGTCGTGGACTAGCAGGAAACACAGGCCCGGCCCCTCTCCTTCGGCTACCATGAGTCTTTTATAACTTCAAAGGCTTCCTTGTTACCCCTGGCTTTTGGTTAGAACCTGACAGTGATTTGAGGGCTCTGCCCTTCAAAGCTGACCTGAGAAAGGAGCCAGGGAGAAGGAAGCTACGGGGCAGGGCATACTTCAGCTTCTGTTGATTTACCCTGCCCAACATGGCCTCATTTTGGCGGCGGGGGGGGGGGGGGGGGGGAGTAAAGTGCTTTAGTTATCGGACAATCACGTATCTTCCCAGTCAGGTGCCATTACACAATGATGGTATTTTGTTTGGCCTCTGCCATGTCACTCATCTTCCTGGTTTTAACCGTATCACTCCGCACCATGGCGACAATCTTCCGGCACTTGGGTGCACGTACCTTTAAATAATGGACCTGCATGAAGATCTTCTCTGGGTTGAGTCCATGCTTGATGACAGATGCTCCGGATTCACTCACGTGGCCAGTTTTCTCTTTACTAGGTCTAAAACGATGCAGTAATATTTTAAGTATAGCGCATTCTTTACTAATGAGACCATACTATCCATGTATTTCTTATTTTCAGAGTTGCTCGACAGCATTTAATTCTCTCCCATAGTACCAGGTATAACTGAAAACCATCCACATTATAAATTCTTATAGTGAACAAGGAGGGTTGGCAGGCTGAGGTAGGCTACTGGCAATATTTTATGTTATCTTATCCAACATTACAGCCTGCCAGGTCTTCAAGGAATCTAAGTCCAATATGAATTATTTAAGAACCCACACCCTTTCTGGGGGGTGGGAATGCAAGACCGGGAAATGCAGTGGAAAATGTAGCTCAACTTGGAGGAGTAAAGAATTGATGTAAAATCTCAGAGCCATCCACTTCTCTGGATTGGTAATTAATCATCAGGGATCCTTTAGAAACACTCTAAACCCATTTCGGAATTATCAACGACATTCATAGAAGCGGGCGTTTTTAGAACAGGTGGGGACACAGCGGTTACACACTTCAAGCTTCTCATTTCACAAATGAGCGAAACCCAGAAGCTTGGGGCTTGCAGCTTGTTGGGTTTGTGGCAATGCGAGGACTGAAACCGGTGCCTCTTTACTCTCCACTGGGTCTTTCCCACTGTGCTCTCTAGTGTTAAATATTTTTAAAAATCCCTTTAATAAAATACAACATAAACTTTGAAGCATCTGGAAAAGAATCACTCAGGGTGTTATAGTGAAGCTTCAACAACTAAAATAAAAATACATGGCAAGATGCTTACACCTTTCACCTGTTTTAAGACTGGTTTAAGACAAACAACTGGGGGCTGGTGCTGTGGCACAGCAGGTTAGGCCTCCGCCTGCAACACCTGCATCCTGTGTCAGAGTGCCAGTTGAGTCCTGGCTGCTCCACTTCCGACCCAGCTCCCTGCTCCAGAGAAGGCAGGGAGAAGACCCAAGTGCTTGGACCCCTGCTACCCACGTGGACAACCTGGATATAGTTTCAGACTCTTGGCATTGGCCCAGCCCAGCCCCGACCATTGCGGCTGTTTGGGAAATGAACCAGCAGATGGAAGATCTCTTTCTCTGTTTCTCCCTCTCAAAGCCAGGAGCCAGGAGCTTCTTCCGGGTCTCTCACTTGGGTGGTGGGGGCCAAAGGACTTAGGCCATCTTCTTCTGCTCTCCCAGGAGCATTAGCACGGAGCTGGATCAGAAGTGGAGCAGCTGGGACCTGAACTGGCATCTATATGGGATGCCGGCACTGCAGGAGGCAGCTTAACCTACTACACCACAGCACCAGCCTCTAAATAAATCTTTTAAAAACACACACTAAAAAGACAAACAACTGAGAAGCATGTGTTGAGGCAAGAGGAGATGGGCATGATGGGATCGTGAGCGCACGAGAAAGGCAGCAGATAGTTAAAAGGTGGTTGGTGTAGTACAAGGTACACAGTCTTAGGAATCTGAGAAAGCTAGCTCTGACTACCAGCCTGACTTCTTTCTTCCTGTTACTTACAGACAGTGTACTTCAACTCTCCAACCCTTAATTTATTCACTTGTAAAAGGGGAATAACCTTACCTATCTTCCCAGGTCCTAGGGAAAATAATAATATCCAGAATAATATATTGCAAGGAGAGCTGGGGATACAGAAATTCATAACTTAATAAAACACTCTAACTCTTTTGGCACAAAGAATCCCGGATTGGGTCTTTGCCAAATATCGTAGTACGTTTCGCCTGCAGACACAAGGCACGGGAGCAGCAGACACCCGGAGATAAGATGCCTGAGACCTGCCCCTGGGGCTAACTGCACAGCTTTCACCCCGAAAGCCACCCCAGCTTTAATGGGGAAAGCCCATCGCCCGGAGTCTGGGGGGAGGCAAGGCTTCTCAAGAGTCAGTCTGAATCCCAACACGTTGCCCAGCCCCGAGAAGAAGCAGGGCTACGCTGAGATCTTTATGTCCTTGAGCTCTGAACTGAGGCCGCTGGAAAGGGAGCAACACGCAAGAACGTGAATCTGCTCAGAGGCTGGCTTGCAGGCTCCGCCCCCAATGATGCTTCGGTGGCTGCCTTTCCCTCTGCCTAAAAATGTCCTTCCCAAAGCGTCCCTCTCCTTACTCTCTTCTCCCACCAGCTCCAAATGAAGAAGTGCTCACGAAAATTCTTTCATGCTGACAGCATCCAAGGCAAACATACAAGTCCCTAAGAGATGCCTTTTAAAGTCGACTTGGTGCTGCGGAGAACGGTGTGCAGGCACACTTTGTGAGAAATCGACCAGGGTGGCTTTTATGAGGAAAAGATGCTCGATGAGTGGGCGTGTGACACTCCAGCCCCGTGCCACACCAGGTTGTAACGCCACCTATCCCGGGTCTGTGCAGAGACAGAAAGCATGGGAGACAGGTGAACCACTACCACATTGCAGCAACAGACAGGAATCTCACAGCTGAGTGACAGAAGGCAGAACCACGTAGAATGCATACAAATGGACGATTCCATTTTGATGAAGTCCAAGGACAGGCAAAGCTGATCTATGGTGATGGAGATCAGAACTATGGCGGGCCGGCGCTGCGGCTCACTAGGCTAATCCTCCGCCTTGCAGCGCCAGCACACCGGGTTCTAGTCCAGGTTGGGGCGCTGGATTCTGTCCCAGTTGCCCCTCTTCCAGGCCAGCTCTCTGCTGTGGCCAGGGAGTGCAGTGGAGGATGGCCCAGGTGCTTGGGCCCTGCACCCCATGGGAGACCAGGAGAAGTACCTGGCTCCTGCCATCGATCAGCGCGGTGCGCAGGTTGCAGCGTGCCGGCCGCAGTGGCCATTGGAGGGTGAACCAATGGCAAAAGGAAGACCTTTCTCTCTGTCTCTCTCTCTCTGTCCATTCTGTCAAAAAAAAAAAAAAAAAAGAACTATGGCTACATTTGGAGGGAATATGGACAGATGGGGGGAGAAGCAGAAGGTTATGCAGGTGCTGAGAATGTTTATATATTGATGGGAGCAAGGTTTCACGAAGATAAAAAGCAAAAATTCTTTGAAGAATCTAGTAAAGATCTGTGCGCCTTAAACGTGTATATGTTATATTTCAGTTAAAAAGTTAAGGAAAAAAAATAGAGGCAGTTGTTTAGCCTAGTGGTTAAGACACTGGTTAAAATACTGGTGTCCCATCTCAGAGTACTCAGCTTCAATACAGGGCTCTGGGTCCTGACTCCACCTTCCTGCTAATGCAGACCCTGGGAGGCAGCGGGTAATGACTCTAGAATTGGGTTCCTGTTGCCTACATGGGATACTTGGATTGAATTTCTAGACCATAGCTTCAGCCCAACTCTCGTGTTTGTGGGCATCTGGGGAACAAGTCAGTAGACTGGCTCTCTCTCTTTCTCTCATGCTCTCTCTCTCTCTGCCTCTCAAGCAAATACATTTTTAAAAGTAATTTAAATCTATTTTTAAAAACAAAATAATAGGGGTTGGCACTGTGGCCTAATGGGTAAAGCCGCTGCCTGTGGTGTTGGCATTCTACATGGGCACCAGTTTGAGTCCTGGTTGGCTGCTCCAATCCAGCTCCCTGCTAATGTGCCTGAGAAAGTAGTGGAACATGGCCCAGGTGTTAGGGCCCCTGCATCCAAGAGAAACTCCCGGCTTTGGATCGGCCCAACTCCGGCTGTTGTAGCTATTTGGGAGGGAGGGGTGAACAAGTGGATGGAAGATCTCTCTTTGTTTCTCTAACTCTGCCTTTCAAATGAATAATTTTAAAAAAAGAAAGAAAGAAAGAGATGCCCATAAAACAGTAAACAGTGAGAACAAAAGGAAGACACTCTAGACAGGGGTATTGCTGCTGGTGCACTGTGAACACTGGGGTTGACTGGGCACTCTGCACCCAGAGACCAATGACAACAATGTGAGAGGCAGAAAAGACTTCCAAATCCAATTAACTCAGTCTACTTCCACGCTCACTTCTCCTTGCCACTTGCACAATTATGTCTGAAAAGCTAAATGCTCATTTTCCAAGTGTCCCTTGTAGACACCTGCAAAACAGCCCAGCCCAGGCTGGGGCAGGGGGTGGTTGGGGGCAGGAGGTGGGGTTGTGGAAAAGTTGTGTGGTTTGTCTGTGTGTTTAATGTTTGTTACTGTGCTTCTCTGTAAACACAGTGGATGGAGCTACAGCAGCCATCTTGTAGCCAGGAGGCAGCAAACCAAACTACTATGGAGGGCGGAAGGGAATCCAAGAAGGTAAGTCATCTTTGATGCTATCATTTGGCTCCTGCCTTCCAACTTCTTACTGTGTGAGAAACATAACCCCCATTTGTTAAGTGAGTGTTGCTTCACTAGTCCATTAATAGTAGCCCAATTCATCCCTAACGGATGGAGACTTGGCCTAGCACCAACAGTTAACATTTCCTGGTTACTCTTCGTGCCAGGTTCCCCGTCAAGCTCTTCCTGGTGCATCCTCCACCCTCACGAGAACCCGATGAGCCAAGTGCTTGCTGTGAATCTGTTCACTTAACAGCAGAAGAAAGTGCGAGGAAAGACCACAGGGCAGGTCAGAAGCAAGGCCAGGCTGCAGCCCAGGTCCCCACAATACTAAAGGCCGCCCAGGCATCAGGCTCCCACAGTGGCCGTGCCAAACACCAAGTGGAAGACCCGAGACAAACGGCGTCCTCCCCTGGAGGTGAAGTCATCTTCCTCATCTCGCGCGTCTGCAATGAGGCTCAGATCCCGCACACGTGTTTCTTAAAAGCACAAGTGCTCATGGGCTCTTAGACCTTGTGCTCTGGTATTTATTTTCATGGCTGGAACACATGGAATGCGAGGGATCGAGTTACCAAGGTCGTCTGGGCTGCAGCGCCCTTGGTCTGTGCCTGCTGTACCTGGCACCAAATGCAGCGACTGAGACTGTCGTGACCTCTGCCTTCCCCTCTGCTTTCCTCTCCTAGGGCCCTGGGAGCAGGCGGGTGGCAGGGCTGTTTACCACACAGGGATCTGCTTTGGAATCAAGCCTCCTGCAGAGAGAACCCATCTTGCAGCGCCGTCGCCAAGACTGGGCTCTGGGAAGACGCCTCCGCAGGCCACCGGCTAGGTCTGCCCCAGTCCAGGCAGGCTGCCCGCCAGCTTTCCCCATCTCACGCTCCCTGGCAGTCAAAGTGAGAGCCACGAGATATCTTCAGCTGTGAACCTGCTACTGCTGTGCCCGAGACTGGGCCTACGCATCCCGGAAATGACACAGAGGGAACTGATCAGCATTTCAACGTCCCTGTCTGTGAGTCTGTGAGTCGTGTTCCCCTCGCCTGGGAGCAGGGCCTCCCTCCCTCGGTGATGAAGTTACACACTACTCGTGTTGGAGCTGGGCTCATGGATGCACCAGTGAGACTCACGGGGGGCGGGGGGAGGCAGCATGGCATGCTGGGTAAGAGCCGGGGCCTGAAGCTTGACTCCTGCAGGTGACCTAGGGAAGCCCAGTCCCCCTCATCCGCAAACAAGGACAAAGAACAGTTACTTTGGTACCTCGTTAGCTGGAGTTCCTGCTGGCACTCAGTATGCACGATACAAATATTGCAATTATAATGATAATAGATTATGACTGGGGTTCAGGGAGCGTCAGCTGAACTAGCCAAAGACATGGGACTGCAGCCCTGCAGTTGAGACGGTGTCACTGGAGGAAGCAGGAACTCCCTCTCCTCTGGAAACTGCCTGTGAGTCTAAAGTTACTCCAAAATAAGGAGTTTTTAAAACACACACACACACACACACAACTGTAAACAAATGTAGCCTTATACCCTCCCCTATGAGACCCACTGATTTTTTTTAAAGATTTATTTATTTATTCGAGAGGTAAAGTTACAGAGAGTGTAAAAGAGAGATATCTGCTGGTTCATTCCCCCAAATAGCTGCAATGGCCAAAGCTGTGCCGATCTGAAACCAGGAGCCAGGAGCTCCTTCTGGGTCTCCCAAGTGGGTGCAGGGGCCCAAGGACTTGGGCCATCTTCCACTGCTTTCCCAGGACACAGCAGAGAGCAGGATGGGAAGAGGAGCAGCAGGGACTTGAACCAGAGCCCATATGGGTTGCCGGTGCCACAGGTGTAGGATTAACCTACTGCACCACAGCGCCAGCCCTGGCACAATATTGAAAGTACAGGTGGGAGCTGGAGCTGTGGCGTAGCAGGTAAAGCCACCGCCTGCAGTGCCAGCATCCCATATGGACGCTGGTTTGAGTTCCGGCTGCTCCACTTCTGATCTAGATTGTCACCTATACATGGCCTGGGAAAGCAGAAGATGGCCCAAGTCCTTGGGCCCCTGAACCCGCACGGGAGACCGAGAAGAAGCTCCTGGTTTCGGATCAGCACAGCTCTGGCTACTTTGGCAATTTAGGGAGTGAACCAGCAGATGGAAGACTTCTCTCTCTTCCAAATAAAGATAAATAAATCTTAAAAAAAAGAGAGAGAGAGAGAGAGAGAGATAGGGACCGGCGCCGTGGCTCACTTGGTTAATCCTCCGCCTGTGGTACTGGCATCCCATATGGGCACCGGATTCTGTCCCAGTTGCTCCTCTTCCAGTCCAGCTCTCTGCTGTGGCCCAGGAAGGCACTGGAGGATGGCCCAAGTGCTTGGGCCCCTGCATCCGCATGGGAGACCAGGAGGAGGCACCTGGCTCCTGGCTTCAGATCAGCGCAGTGACGGCCGTAGCAGCCATTTGGGGAGTGAACCAATGGAAAAGGAAAACCTTTCTCTCTGTCTCTCTCTCTCACTGTCTAACTCTGCCTGTCAAATAAAAGAGAGAGAGAAAGTACAGGCATTCCCTATCCTCTATTTGTTCTTTGCAACAATTTTTCCATTTATAAAATGTACACCACGAGGAGAAAGCATTTGGTGTAGCAGTTCGGATACTGCTTGGGATGTGCACATCCCATACTGGAGTGCCTGGGTCCAGCCCTTGCTCCACTCCTGATTCCAGATTCCTGCTTGTGCGCACCGGGGGATGTAGCAGGCAATGGTTCAAGCAGTTGGATTCCTAACCCACGTGGAGATTTGGATTGAGTTCCCAGCTCCTGAGCATTTGGGGAGTGAACCAGTGGATAGGAAGTTGCTGTCTCTCTGATTCTCAAATTCATAAAATAAATAAACATTTTTAAATGCACATAATGAACACTTTCCACTAACATCTGCAGGGCAACCAAAGGCAACTGGACGAAAGGTTGTGAGTACCCTTAACTAATGGATTTGTACTGTATTGAAGCTACTGGTAGTTGGCTAGTTTATGTGTTTTTCAAAATGGATTTAACAGCTATGCAGCAGGAGGGGCTTCCCCCACCGGGACCATTATCCTGTAGCAGACACTGCAGGATATCACTGGTGTTGAAAAGGCGACTGCTCAGATGATTTAAGACAGAAGGAGAATTCCCTTGGAAGGGCCACAGAAGAATGAAGACTGCAGAGCCTCGTCCCCACCCCACCCCTACTTCCCCCACCCCTGCTGATGATGGAAGGAGCCAGTGATCAGGACCTACAGAGGGAGACTTCAGCTGCTGAGGAAAGCGTAGCACAGACCCTGCAGCGGAGCTGTGGAAAATGCAAACAGAGTCCCAGAACATTGATAAGCAGTATAGGGAAATGAAAGACGGATTTTGGAAAAGCAGTCAGCATTAATACCAATCCAAAAATGTCCTCAGGTTTTTGGAGGGCCATTCATCAGAGATTCCTCTGCAAGGAGCAAAATCCCCAAAGGACACAAGACAAGGAAGAGATTAATACAATGGTCTCAGGGGCGATTCACCACATTAGACCATTAGACCGAGCAAGAGATGATGGGGACGCATTTCCAAAAGAGACCAAGAGGACAGTGGGGAGCCAGGACACCGATGTGACTGTCCAGGAGGTCTCTGATAAGGGTGGACTTTCTGAGGACATGTGCACAGGGTGAAAGGGTGAGCACTGAAAACAAGGAAAACACTTGGGATAGGTACATGAGAGCTGGAAGACTTGCCAAGGAGGAAACTTCAGAATCAGTGGACGCCGCTGCAGAAAGCCCAGGACAACACAAAGGGCTTGTGAAGCGATGATGGGAGCATTAGCATGACCCAGCATCAAGAGGTGAAGGCAAGGAAAGGAGTACTTGACTCCCACTTTGCTTTTCTGCCCAGGAGGATGACTGTCAAGCTCCAGAGTCGTGATGTGGGAACTACTGCTTGGCACGGATAGAAAGCATTACTTCACTCTTTAAAGCGGAACCAGTTGCAGGCCCAAGGGAGGGTAGGTAGGCCGTAGCTCTGAGACACCTCCACTGGTGATTACTGATCTCCAGGGTGTCAAACCACAGAGACAATGGGACAGGCGCTGATGGAGGTGGACACGTGTTCTGATGTGCGAAGGAAGTGGGGATAAGAGCAGGGCAGGCAAAATTCATGATGAGGGTATTGGACAGATAGCGTGTGGCAACGGGAAGAGAAAATGATGAACTACAGGAGTTAGCCTACATCCTGACGGCCAACCAGTTCCAGAGAGTCGCTGTGGCATCGTGACTTCTGCAAGGCTAATGGCAGAATGGATGTGGTGGTGAGCATATGGTAGGTGCTCCCTGGCTTATGCCGGGTATCTGCTGTAGCCCACAGGGAGGGCTTTAAGGGCTGTGCCCAGGGAATACTAATTTATTGATTTAACAAATTTGCATATGCGCCAAGGTTGAGGGTGTTGCAGCTTGACTAACAAACAGCATCTGTGATCAAGAACCCAACCATAGGCAGAAAAGAGGATCCAGTTAGTAACAAGGTAATATTTAACAGGGACAAAAGTCCTGGAAGCTAACTGTTGGCCCATGAAAAATGCTTAGTATGTTAAATTACCTGTAAACTCCAACATGCAGTGAAGGTAACTGATGTGGCTTCCAAAACAATAAGAACAATGGTGGGGCAGGCGCCGCGGCTCACTAGGCTAATCCTCCATCTGCCGTGCTGACACACCGGGTTCTAGTCCCGGTCGGGGCGCCGGATTCTGTCCCAGTTGCCCCTCTTCCAGTCCAGCTCTCTGCTGTGGCCCGGGAGTGCAGTGGAGGATGGCCCAAGTGCTTGGGCCCTGCACCCCATGGGAGACCAGAAGCACCTGGCTCCTGGCTTCAGATCAGCGCGGTGCGCTGGCCGCAGCACGCCAGCTGTGGTGGCCATTGGGGGGTGAACCAACAGCAAAAGGAAGACCTTTCTCTCTGTCTCTCTCTCTCTCTCACTGTCCACTCTGCCTGTTAAAAAAAAATAAGAACAATGGTGGGCTGGATCACCAGGAGGAATGGGTACCTGATGCGGGGTCCTGAAGGACAATACCAAGTGCAGAAGCTAAGACCTGGGCTTGGCAGTCAGACCTATCTCTGCTTTCATCCTGCCTCCACCACTTACTAGCCCTGGGAAGGTGGCCACCTGCTTAGTACCTTTACACACCTCTTTCTTCATCCATAAGCTGGGGAGGAAGATGCTACTAAGGTACTGGTACTTACAGGTTCATTGTGGGGGTCAAATGAGATAACATACGTAAGTGTGCTTAGAACAGCATTTGGTGTATCAGATACATTCAATGAATGTTACTAAGAAGACAAGAATCACTGGATGTGCAATATTAAAACTTCCAGGAAAAGGGAGTACAACACTGGATTTAAAAATCAAACACTGGGGCCAGCGTTGTGGTGCAGCAAGTTAAGCTGCTGCCTGCAATGCCGGCACCCCACATGAGTGCCTGTTCTCGTCCAGCTGCTCTGCTTCCGATCCAGCCCCATGCTAATGCTCCTGGGAAAGATGGCACAAGTACCTGGGGCCTTGCCACCTCCATAGGAAACCTGGATGCAGTTCCAGCCTCCTTCCTTCAGCTTGGTCCAGCCGAGGCTGTTGCAGCCATGTGGGGAGTGAACCAGCAGATGGAAGATCTCTCTCCATCACTGCCTTTCATGTTTTCTTTTTTTAAAAATATCTATTTATTTATTTGAAAGTCAGAATTACAGAAAGGATAGAGAGAGGAAGAGAGAGAGGTCTTCTATTCCCTGGTTCACTCCCTAAATGGCTGCAATGGCCAGAGCTGGGCCAGGCTGAAGTCAGAAGTCAGGAGCTTCATCTGGGTCTCCCACGTGGGTGCAGGGGCCCAAGCACTTGGGCCATCTTCTGCTGCTTTCCTAGGCCCACTAGCAGGCAGCTGCATTGGAAAATGGAGCAGGCAAGACTCAAACTCGTGCCCATATGGGATGCCAATATGCAAACGGCGGCTTAACCAGCTGTGCCACAGTGATGGCCCAATAAATAAATCCCCCTCCCCCCCCCCCAAAAAAAAGAAGCTGCACACGTGAGGGACTACAACTCAGTCAACATTGTTCCTTCCTTTTCTTGACAATCGAGATCCAGGGAAACACTGTGCTCTTCCCAGGTGTAGCTCCAGGCTACTGCGCTCACTCCAAGTGCCACATCTGGTGAAGGTCATTATCAACGAACACAACAAAGGATCCAGGACGAGAAGGCGACTGGCCTCCTGGTCACTCAGTATGCATGATAGATTCACACACACACACACACACACACACAAAATCCTGTGACCTGTTGGCCAGGAAAAGACAGACAATGGTCTTCGGATATGTGGACTATTTTGGTAGGAACAAGGCATAGCCTGTGCAGTGCTGGAGATAAGGGTTGGGCAAATTCCAGCATGATCTAATAGATCAGGCTATTCCCACAGGGAATCTGCTATTTACTTCACAGGGAGATGGGAGGCCAGAAATACGAAGGTAGAAGCTGGGTGGCCAGCCATCAGGTATGTAGAAGGTCAAGAAAAAATAAAAAACAACTTAAAGTTCTTTCTGATCCTAATATCTATGTTTTGTAAAAACAATTTCTATTTATTTTTATTGGAAAGGGAGAGAGAGAAAGAGAGAGAGAGGAGGGGGAGTGGGGGAGGGGAAGGGAGAGGCGAGCCAATCTTTCATCCACTGGTTTAATCTTCTGAATATCCACAACAGGGCTGGGCCAGGCTTGGACCAGGAGCCCTGAACTCAATTCAGGTCTCCCAGTTAGGTGGCAGGGACACACCTGCTGCCTCCTAAGGTGTGCTTAAGTGTGCATTAGTGGGAAGATGGTACTGGGAACAAAGCTGAGACTCAAACCCAGGCATGTGGGTATCCGGAGCACTGTTTTCATTTTTTTGTTTGATTTAAGGTTTATTTACTGATTTGAAAGGCAGAGTCATGGGGGGGGGGGGAGAGCGAGAGAGGAAGAGAGAGAGAAACAGAGATCTTTCATCTGCTGGTTCACTCCCAAATGGCTGCAACAGCCAGGGCTGGGCCCATCTGAAGGAAAGAGTCAGGAGCTTCATCTGGATCTCCCACGTGAGTGCAGCAGCCCAAGCACTTGGGGCACCCACCACTGCTTTCCCAGGCTCATTAGCAGGGAGCTGGATCAGAAGTGAAGCAGCCAAGACTCAAACCGGCACCCATATGGGATGCTGGTGCTGCAGGAGGCTGCTTTACCTACTACGCCACAGCGCCGGCCCCCCAAGCAGTGGTTTAACTACTGTGCCAAATGCCTAACCCCTAATATCTATAAATTTTAAAAGACCAATTAACCCAGAATATCTGCAGCATTTAGCAAAAACATTATTCATCATTCCAGTGGAGTTAATAGGTTTGCTATGTTGTCTTGGAGTCACTAAATCCTAAGAGTGATTTTGATAGGAGAGGAGAAGAGGAAAGTAAGAACCTGAACTAAATTTGGGGGAACCTGAACTGAATTTTATTAAAGCACTTATATATATTAGGAAATAGAATTAACATCTAAGGTCTAGGACCGGAGCAATTCAATGCTGTTATGATACTTTTGACAGTGTTCTATTTTGGGAAATGGGAAGGACAGGCACATGCAATGCACCTGAACTTGCAGCCTTGAAAGTCATGTTAAGAGGGACCGCTGACTATTCAGGACTAAAGATAATGACGGACCTCAGGTTGTCAGTTTGCCACACACATTCAGAACACAGGAATACAGAGAACCATTTGTGACAATTTCAGGAAGCAAAACTAAAACGGGTAAAAATGGAAGACTTTTTTTGTATTGCCTCAAAAAAAAAAAAATCATGACTTCATCCTGGAAAGAGGCAAATCCTGGCTTGCTTTCACAAGAGGAGGCCAGAAGCAGGTTTTCAACGCTGACAGCATGTGTGGCACTGTGTACTGAGATGATGGGAAGGATGGCCCCGCCTGTGACTCAGGAGCTGAGAAGGACTTTTCCCTTCTTGGTGGGGACAGTACAACCCTTGGCAGGAGCGCGGCAGTGGCAGCAGCAGCGGGATGGAGTTCAGTCTAACATACACCAGGATGCACGAGAGGATGAATAGCTGGGACAGCAGACATTTTCTCAGTCTTGTTGGGTAACGGGGTACTATTTTAGGCTTCACATTTCATATGTGCTAATAATGAATGTGAGACTATTAACTCCGACATTGTGAAAGCAAAGAGCCAGAAATCGCCAAAAATATCAGTAATGCCATATTCATGTCCTGGAAAAAGAAAAGGACCTGTATATGTGGACAATAGAACCACCACCAGAACCATATTATTAAGGAAAACGCAAGGCACAGCATGGGGTGGAAGAAATTAACACTCACTCTTGTGCATCCGTACTTCTACTAGAGGAGGATTTCATGGCGGTGAATTATCACTATGTGCTATTGTTACACCTTGAATCCCACGGAGATGTCTTCCTGGCATCCAGCACGGGAAAGGACTCCCTGCCCAATCCCTTAGCATCATCAGTTGCCTCTTGCCCTGATTCCTTCTTCCATCTTTCATTCACACAATTGCTGGTCAGCTCCATTAGGCTACTGAGATGCTATGAGATTGTAGAGACTGGCCACTGAGTTCATAAATCGTCTTTTAAAAACTGAGATGTAATTCACATATAAAAATTATCATTCAAGAATGTATAGTTTGAACATTTTTAGTATATTCATAAGGTTGTGAAACCATCCCCAGTAACTAATTCTAGAACATTCCATCACTTCAAAAAGCAACCTGTATCCACTGGCAATCATCCCCACTCCCTTCCCCATGTCCTCCCAGCTCCTGATGCCAGTAATCACCTTGTGCCTACGGATTTGTCTATTCTGGTGGGTCGTATCAATGGAATCATACAATATGTGGCTTTCTGTGTCCAGCTTCTGTCCCTAAGCATAATGCTTTCAAGGCACATCCATGCTGCAGCATGCTCTCAGCACTTCATTCTTATGGACGATTAATATTGCATTGGATGAACATAACACATTTAGTTGATCCATTCCTCTGTTTATGGGCATTCGAGGTGCTTCTACTTTTTGCCTATTACGAATCATTCTTCTACGAACACCCTTGGATAAGTTTTGTGTGTGTGAGCTTATGTTTTCATTTCTCTTGGGCATATACCCAGCTTGGAACTGCAGACTTGCATGGTAACTTGATGCCCAACTTCTTGAGGAACTGTGAGACAGTTTCCAAAGCTGCGGCACCACTTTACATTCCCACTAGCAGTGTACAAGTGTTTCAATTTCTCCAAATCCTCACTAATATTGTGTCTTGCTTTTTCCTTATAGTCATCCCAGTGGATATGAAGTAATATCTCACTGTGGCTTTGATTTACATTTCCCTGATGTCTCTAATAACATCAAGCATCTTTTTACATGCTTATTGGCTATTTGCATATCTTCTTTGGAGGAAATGTTTATTTAGAGCATTCAACCACTTTTTAAGTTGGATTATTTGTCTTTCTATGGTTGAGTTGCAAGAGCGATTTACATATTCTGAATACAAGTCCCTTACCACATATATGATTTGCAAATGCTTATATTTTCTCCCATTCTGTAGGCTGTCTTTTTACTTCCTGGATAGAGTCCTTTGAAATATAAGTTATTAATTTTGATGACAATTTATCAATTTCACCCCCAGTTGGTTGCTTATGTTTTAGGAGTCTTATCTAAGAAACTATTACCTAATCCAACATTATGAAGAGTTACATTTACATGAGAATATTTTAACAAGTTCATGGAAAATGTAATTAAATATGCTTATTTTGTGCTGGCACAAAAAATTTAAATTCATGCAGTTTTTTCATAACATGCATTTTCCATAAACTTTTTATATGCATAGATTTCAAATAGTTCTGCATCAAAATAATTTTATCTTTTAATTCTTCTTTCCACAAACTTTTTTAAGTGCCCTCATTTTATTTTCTATTAGCATTATAGTTTTAGCTCTTACATACACATAAAGCTTGTCCCTTTTGAGCTAATTTCTGTATGCTGTGTGGACCAGAGGGTCTGATTTAATTCTTTTTGCATGTGGATATGTAGTTGTCCTGCATCATTTGTAGAAAATAGTGTTTACCCCAGGAATGGTATTAGAACCTTGTCAAAACCCAATTGGTGGGGCCAGCACTTTGGTGTAGCAAGTAAAGCCACCATTTGTGGTGCCAGCATCCCATACAGGCACCAGTTGGAATCCTGGCTGTTCCACTTCTGATCCAGCTCCCTGCTAATGCATCTGAGAAAGCAGCAGGGGATGGCCCACGTGCTTAGGCTCTTGCACCCATGTGGGAGACCCTGAGGAAGCTCCTAGCTCCTGACTGGCCCAGCTCTGACCATCGCGACCATTTGGGGAGTGAAACAGTAGATGGAAGATCTCTGTCTCCACTCCTCTCCCCCCCCCCACCTCTCCTGTGTCTTTGTCTGTCTGCCTTTCAAATAAATAAATCTTAAAAAAAAGAAACCAATTAGCCATGAGTGTAAGGTTTTGTTTCTTGACTTTTGATCTTATTCCATTGATCTATATATTCATCCTTATGCTAGTACCATACTATCTTGACTACTGTAGCTTTGTAATAAATTTTGAATTTGAGACATATGAGTCCTCATTTCTTTTTTTCAAGATTGGCTATTCTGAGTCCCTTGTATGTCTGTATGAATTTTAGGATCAGTTTGCCAATTTCTGCAAAAAGACAATTGAGATTCTGAGGATCCAAATATCAGTTTAGAGATTATCACCATCTTAACAATACTAAAAGTCTCAATCCATAAATGCAAGGTATTTTTCCACATAGATATGCTTCCAGTATATAAGTGTTACACTTCTTTTGTTAAACTTGGTCCCAAAGACTTTATCATCTTTGATGCTATTGTAAGTGAACTTTTCTTAATGTCATTTTCAGATTAATCATAGCTAGTATATAGAAAACTGATTTTGTTATATTGATCTTGTATCTTGTAATCTGTAATCTTGTTGAACTCGTTTATTAGCTCTAATTTTTTTTGAGGATTCCTTAGGGTTGTTGTATATATAAGATTATGCCATTTACAAACAGAGATAGTTTTACTTCTTCCTTTTCTTTCTGGATGCCTTTTATTTTGCTTTCTGGCCTCCAGTATAATGTTGAATAAAGCACTATGCTTGTTTTTAAAATCTTTTTCTGCTCCACGGTGGGCTTGAAAGGGACAAGAACTGCTGTCAAACTGGATTTTAACTTCTGGAAGGTATTCTTTTCCTTTTGTGTTTTTGCAGTAGGTCAGGAAGAATACTCATGCACCTTTTGCCAGCCATTCTGAGTCAACACTATTGGCCAAAGCTCAACCAAATGGTAGGAAGATGGGTCGCAGGCCGAACAAAGTCAATGTAGGATTAATTAGGTGAGCCTGCACTCACTGTGTGCGAGGTTTTTTTTTGTTTTTATTTTTTTATTTTTTATTTTTTTTATTTTTTTTGCCTAGGAAACTAACACTCCTTAGCTGCATATGACTCCTATGCATAAGCCTCCTCTGCTGGCTGAGTACTTACCTATCCTCAGAATGGGCAAAGGAAGAGTGGGCTGGGATAGGCTGCTATTTGTCTATGAATTAATTCTAGGAACTATTTTGTAGGCAAACATGAGTAATGTTACAGTGAATCAGTGGTATACAGGGAGCAATATGGAAGTGTCCACCTGCAGTTATAAGACCTAATTTCTGAACATTCACAAGAAAACTCCTGCTGGGATGACCTTAGGATAACAGGAGATGCTGTTTTACAGTTTTCTAAACTGAGTTTTCTGATTATGTACTTACATTTTTGGTAAAAAAAAAAATTAAACCATGGTTAATTAAGTGACTATGAACTGCTCCACTACTTATGTTTTTCTATATTTAGAAAAACCTCACTACACACTATTGAAAATAAAATACCATGTAGCCTCAATAAGTAGTTAAGGGCCTATGGAGAATTCTATCCCGCCCATTGAAATACCTGAGTGATTAGTAACCAGGGAGTGGTCTGGAGAAATGAGGAGGCAAGGTTATTTGAGTTCAGTTATTCAGGACGTGTCTGTCGTCTCTGTTGAGGATGTCCCTCCAACAGGAAACAGAAACTGAGTGGGCAGCTCCAGGAGGTGGAGTCGGCCTTTGCAACAGGAAAGGGCAGAGTCTGTTTCTGGCTGGCTGGCGGCCCTCACGCTCTGCAGAAAATGCTAGCAGAGGTATGGCACCCTCCCATCACGACAGGGTCGTCATTCCCCTCACAGCTAGCTTGCTAGAGCATACGGCTCAAATAAAGGAAACTGGGGGGAGGGGTGGAGGAGACCCCGAGGATCTAAGGGACGCAGAGTGTGGGACAGGGACTCCGAGATACAGTAAGGGCACAGGCCTGCGACCATGGCCAGAGCTCTCAAAGGCCACAGTGCTTCTTTCTTCTCAGACCACGGTGAGATTAGGAACAGACCACGGAGCTGTCCACAGCACAGCCGGAGGGGACACTCGGGTGGTCCTTAAGAGAGCGTAGTCTAGAAAGACGTCTGCTGCAGGAGGGTAGGGGGGATTCCGCTTGTCTTAGAAGTGCTGCCAACTCCACGTTTACCTCAAGCTATGAACGTGAGCATCTCTGCTTAACTCTCGGATCTCCGCCCCCTTTAATCCTGTCCTTTTTATTTGTAACCATTCTTGCCCTTTAAAAAAAAAGTTCTCTTCTCCCCCATTTTTTTAAAACTTCTTAGTAAAACTAACTTTTTGAACATCCTGAGAGTTATGTTTGCCAGAGGAAACAGCAGGTGTTTCTGGGCCCCGGTTGGTAGAGAGACAGAAGCAGGGTGCCCTGTGCGGTCCCCAGGGCGGGGTGGCAGCAGTGAAAGGAGATGGGCAAGGGCAGGCAGAGGACAGCAGAGCAGCAGGGAAGCACAGTGGGGCTGGCCGCAGGGGCAGGGCCACCTTGTGTTCTGTCACTTGTTTGACAACATTTACCAGGTGCCAAAGGATACAGCCCATTGCATCTTAATGTGTGCTGGGTACTGACTCAAACCACAGGAAACTGCCAATATTTATTTCATATCCATTAAAATGGCTGTTTCCTATGGTTCAGGGTAATACATATGTTCTAGGTGCTTTGTGCACGTTCCTTGCATTTATTCTTCACACCCACCTGTGAGGCAGAAACTATGCTGTTGCCATCCCTGTCTTATAGTTCATATGGTTGAGGACCTCTCTCAAGGCCTCATAGCAAGAGGCAGAGTCAGGACTCAGACCCAGGCCATTTGGGTTTCCAGACTTGCTCTCAGAAGCCCTGTGGTATCATCCTGTGAGGAGACCTGAAGACTGACAAGCTCTGGGACCACCTTCTCAATGACGTCTCTCTAAACTGAGGCAGGATCAGGCCAGTGCAGCGGTACTGATGCCAGCATCTCAAATCAGAGCGTTGGTTCAAATCCCTCCTATTCCATTTCTGATCCACCTCCCTACTAAAGTGCCTGGGAAGGCAGTAGAAAATGATTCAAGTACTTGGGTCCCTGCCACCCACATGGGAGACCCAGATGGAGTTTTAGACTCCTGCCTTTGGCCTGGCCCAGCCCTGGCCAATTTGGCCACTTGGAGAATGAACCAGTAGATGGGCGATCTCTCTTCTCTCTCTCTCAATCTATCAGTCTGCCTTTCAAATAAATAAATAACCCCCTGCCCCTCCCCCCCCCCCCAAAAAAAGAGGCAGGATCAGCTAGACCTGGGCCAGGGGGCTGTTTGCTTTTCACCCTCTTCAAGGTCATAAGAAAGTTCACGAAGCCCATGAACTTAACCAGTTCTTTTAATGGATCAATCAGAAATAGCTTTATATTTTATTAGTAGAAGCCTCTTTAAAGCTGAGTTGACATTTCAATCTGTGCTAAATAGCCCTAAATGAGCAACTTACTCAGCCTCAGGGCCAACCAAGTTCTTCTGAACGGAGGTTCCTGAAACAGCCACCGACAACCATCTGGCCTCTAGACTGTGTCTCTTTGATCGTGTGTTACCCCAAAGGCTGGGGAATCTTCCCAGAACTCCATTTTCATTATGTCATTCTTGGAACTTAAGAGAGCTCCCCATTGCCTGGGCAATCACATGCAAACTTGATTTTGGCAATAAGGAACTCGATGGCTCGACTTGTCCTCACCTGGCCACCTGCAGTCTCACTGTTTCCTTACATACAGCACTCCCTCCAGCAGGTCCGTTCTGACTGGAATGTTCAATGCCTCTTCCTTGCTGCCAGGCCTTGTGCCTTAAATTCCCCTCCTTCGACCCTGTCACCGGTCTTAGTGCTCTCCTTCCCCGCCACCGCAGCTGCAGCCCCACATGCTAAGCCCACCAATATTATGCCCGCAGTTCCTAGAATCAGAGACTGCAGCCAAGGCTTTACTGTCTTGTGACCAATACTGCAACTTTCCAAATTTATATGTACGAGGCCCTCGGGGTCAGAGGTCGTGTGGATGACATTCATTTCTTCAACACTTACTGAAGACGCACTCACTGCTAAGCACTGTGGTGCACGGAGAAGTACGACATGGTCCTGAGGCAGGAAAGGCTCAAGCAGGAAGGACGTACTGGGTGAGCACACAGGAGAAAGTGTTTCTTTAGATCAGAAACTGTCAAATACTGGAGCGCTCATTCGACCCACTGGTTAAGAAGCCGGTGGTGGCGCCTGTGTCCCACTCCAGAATGCCTGGGATTTCACACCCACCTCTAGCACCTGACCCCCGCTTCCTTTCTGCTGATGTGGACCCTCGGAGGCAGCAGGGGATGGCTCAAGTGAGTTAGTTCCTGCCACCCACGTGTGGAAACGTGGATTGAGTTCTTGGCTCCTGTTTTTGGTCTCAGCCATCCTAGGTATTTGAGGTATGAACCAGCCCTTCAGAGTCTGATCTATCCGTCTCATTTTCTCTTGTTCTCTCTGCCTCTCAAATAAATAAATAAATAAATTTAATAAAAGGTCAAATATTCACAATCTCATATGGCTCACCCTAAATATAGTTATCAAACCACAGTTTCCAGGCCAGAGGGGAGATAACAGAAGAGTCTAGGAGGGCCACCAGCTGGCCGCAGGCCGACGGGCTACCCTGTAGCACAAGAGCTGAGGCCGAGTCCTTCATGAGAAAGAGGCTTATTTAGCTCACCGCTTTTGAGGTTCGAGAGCATGACGTCATCTTCTGCTCGGCTCTGGTGAGGACCTCGAGGTGGGAGGGCATGAAGAGTGGTCACATGGTGAGACAGGAAGCCAGGAAGAATCGAGGGGCAGGCCTGCTCTCAGAGCCACCCACTCTTGCGGGAACTCACCCACTCTGCGAGTGAGTCAATCCCCATCCCAAGGGGAGTGTCCACAGTGGCCCAGTTACCTTGCACTAAGTAACTGCCTCCTCGAGGTCCCACCACCTCTCGTGTCACTGCACGGAGGACCAGGCTTCCAACACCTGGGGGACTCACTCAAAGCACATCCAAACCTTAGCTGTGGGGCCTGAGGTTTTTTTTTTAGAACGCAGTGATATCTGTGCTGAGTCATAATGAAATGGAATTATGCAGCAAGGGAAGGATATTCTAAAAAGGCATGGAGGTAGGAAAAAGCAGGCAGATGGCAGCAGTTATGGTCTGAAATATACCTCCTCACACTTTATATGGTGAAGCCCAACCCCCAGAATGTGACTGCGTTTGGAGATGGGGCCTTTCAAAGTTCACGGGGTAGTTGAGTTGAAATGAGGTTGTCTGGTTGGGCCCTGATCCAGTCGGAGCACATACAGAGAGAAACCGGGGTTGGGCACGTGTAGAGGGAAGACCACGTGAGGAGGACGTGGTGAGACGGCAGCCGTCTGCACGCTGGGGAGTGAGGCCTCAGGAGAACCCACACCTGCCAGCATTCTGACTGTAGACTTCCAGGCTCCAGAACTGCGAGCAAATTAGTTTCTGTCGACTATGCCATTCAGCCTGTGGTATCATGTACGGGAGCAGGAGCTGACTAGCACAGCAGGCTTCCACGAGCCATCTGGGTGTTGGAGGGCAAAGCAAGGAACAGCAGCAGATGAGACAGGGACACAGAGAAGTGATGTTGTGAGGGGGTCTTGCGACCACATGAAGGAGCCTGACGCTCTTTCTGGAGTTGCGGTTTTTGTTTTTTTCTTAAATGCTTACTTATTTATTTTTACTTGAGAGGCACAGAGACACAGAGAGAGAGCTCCCATTTGCTGGTTCCACTCCCTGGCTGGGCCAGGCCAATACCGGGAGTCAGGTACTCAATCCAGGTGTCCTGTGAGGGTGGCAGGGACTCAACTACTTGAGCCGTTACCCGCTGCCTCCCAGGATGCATTAGCAGGACGGTGGAATCAGAAGCAGAGCCGGGACTCAGCCCCAGCTGCTGCCATTTGGAAGGTGGGTGTCCCAAGCAGTGCGGTAATCACTACATCAAATGCCTGCCCTAAGGGGAGCCCGTTCAGTTTCCAGCAGGAAGGTGGCAGAATCAGGAAGCGATGGAAGGAAAATCCGCTGGTGGCAGTGAGGAAGGGCAGTATTAGAGGGGGAAGAACAACTTGGCGGCTGCTGGGTTGGTGTAAGCAAGTGATGAAGAAGTGCTAAACACAGGGACACACGACATGGTGCTAGGGCTGGAGAAGAGCTGAACTGGGGAAATTCTTAGCAGGTCAAACTGCAGTTGTCTGTGATGGCTCCTAGGATCGAGTGAAGGGTGGGGAGGAGTTAGAACTTCCAGGCTTCTACCCTGGATGAGTGTGTGGACTTGCACCACCCCTGATGAGTCCACCACAAGAGGTGAGCAGCTGAGGGTGAGGAGAGGCGATGACTAGTGTGAGAGGCGGGAGGGCAACCAGGAAGAGATGTGAGTGGGTGACTCAGCACTCACTTCTGCACTGGGTGACGGATGGCGCTGGCACAGACTGCTGAGCCTCCAGTGCCAAGCCCTGTCCAGGTTCTCTGGGGCCCTTTTCTTTTCTTTGAAATTTGTTTTTATTTGATTTGAAAGGGAGAGGGGTGGGGGAAGGAGAGGAGAGACAGACAGAGAGAGGGGGCGAGGGAGAGAGAATTTTCCGCCTTCTGATTTACTCCCCAAATGTTCACAACAGCCAGGGCTGGGCCAGGTAGAACCAGGAGCCTTGAGCTCCATCCATGTCTCCCACATGGGTGGCAGAGGCCCAAGTACTTGAACCCTCACCTGCTGCCTGCCAGGATGTGAATTAGCAGGTAGCTAGAATCAGAAGCATAGTTGGCGCTGGAGCCTGGGCACTCCAATACGGGATGCAGGTGTCTCACACAGTGCTTTGACTGCTGTGTCAAATGCCCACCCTGCCCTGCACCCACCAGTTCTGCACAGCTCTGTTAGAAGCTGGCCCTCAGGATGCCTGAGCCTGCTTTGCCTGGGAACACCAAGAGCTGGAAGTACCCAGGGATGTGCATTTCTCCAACCAGTGAGCCAAGCGCAGGGCTATATACACTCTGAGAGTCCCTTGCCCTGGTGGGGTAACTCCGAGGGTGACTGGTGCTGTCTCGGGAAGGGGTGGGGCTATGTGTGACTGGCCGTGGTGTCAGGGCACCCTGGCTCACCCTCCTCTCGTCATCCTCTCTTCCCGTTTTCCCCTCCCGAGCACACTTCCTATAGTAGATCTCTTTCACCTCACTCTTGTCTCAGGGTCTGCTTCAGAGGAATTCCACTTAAGACAGGGGCCTCAGACAGAGGTCTCTCTGGCAGGATGTGGAGCCAAGAGTGGAGGCCCCCGAGGCAAAGAGAAGACTGCGAAGGAAATGGAGGGAGAGTGGCAGAGAGGGACAGGAAGAAGCAGGAGGAGGACTGCCGTGAGAGACAGGTGACACAAGTCCTGGGAAAGGAGAAGCTACCGACAGGACCACACCGTGTGGAGTTCAGAACTGTAACGTGCTTACAGAATCTGATGATCGGAAGGGCACGGGGGCCTTCGGGGGCAGGAAGCAGGCTGCAGAGTGCGGCGAGTGTGGGAGGCGGATGACCGTGCTGTGATGAGTACATGAATTTGCAGCATCAAGAGCAGAGATTAAGGATGGGGGCATGTTTGCCAGCCCACAGGGAAGGGCTGATGATCCAGGACAGGGGGTGACAAGGGAGGGCCACCGGTAGTTGGCACGCCAGACAGTGGTCTCCAGGACTGTGGGGAGCAGCCCGGACTGGACTGAGTTACTGGAATTGTGGGGAGCAGCCCGGACTGGACTGAGTTACTGGAATTAGGACTTATTCTATGCATCTGCTCTCCCATAATATGGCGCTGGGAGAGAAGTAAACAGCTTCCGCACAGCTGCCTCCAGTTCAACCAATAAACTGTAGGACTTGCTCCTGATTGGAGAGCAGCGTACTTGGCGTGTGGGCAGCCGAGTTGGGATTGGCGGAGGAGGACTATAAAGGAGGAGAGAGACGGCATGCACCAGGAACATCTATGGGGAACATCTAAGGGGAACATCTAGCTGAAGGAACACCTGTGCAGCCCCCGAGAAGAGCCGGCCGGTGGTGTGCCGCTCCCCTGCGGAAGTGGGGAATGTGGCCAGGGGGAACTGCCCTTCCACGGAGGTGGAAGGGACAGTAGCCAACCCGGGAAGAACCAGCAGCAAACCCGGGGAGGGCCGAGCAGACGAAAGAACAGCGCAGGGTCCTGTGTCGTTCCTCCACGAAGACGGGGAGCGACACAGGACAACACACCAATGCACTTGGAGTCTGCTCAACCCAAAGTGAATAAGATGCTGTAAGTCATGAAAATGTAGCCAATTGGGGTGGCTGGGACAGGCAGAGGCAGGTGGTGTGGTAGTTAATGCTTTACGATGCCTGCATCCTATATTGGCGTGCTTGCTTCGAGTCCCAGCTACCTCACTTCAGATCCAGCTTCCTGCTAATGCACACCCTGGGAGGCAGCAGGTGATGGCTTGAGTTCCTAGGTACCTGTCACCAATGTGAGAGACCTGGGGCTCTATGCTCCTGGATTTGGCCTGGATCAGCCCTGGCTGTTGCAGACATTTGGGGAATGAACCAGCAGACAAGATCCCTCTATGCCTTTCTGTCTCCCTGCCTTTCAAATAAAAATTAAAATTAGAAAATAAGTGTTTTTTTTTTAAATGTAGTCAATTAAATTCAGGTACAAGTACTATGTAAAAATACAAAGATACGTTTGGCTTCCATCCAGATCATTAAAAAAGACTGCCTGCTTTTGTGGGTGAGCAGCACCCCTCACCCAGCTCTAGAAAACTAGAGTGACTAGGCATCTGCTCTAGGTTAAGTCACTATTTTGATGCCTGTGTGAGTTCCAAAGTGATGAGACCTTCATCCTACCCTCCCTGTGTGGTTCTTCCGTCCTGTCGCTCCCATGGCAGAGGGGTAAGTTCTGTGATCGGTGTCAAGGCACACTCATTCCCAGTCTCACCTTGGAAATAGGGAGTCTGGCTCAAGTGGTAGGAAGCTGGAGAGGAGGCTGGCACCTGGTGTCTGAGAGGCAGAGTAGAGGGGGATGTCCACAGGAATCACAGGAGACCACGGGTCGTGGTCTCAGTTTTCCCCATGAGGCGGGGGCAAAAGAAGCACAGGAGAAGGGAGCTGTCTGAGGAAGACCCTCGTGGGAGCTCTCGTGGGGGCACAGGAAGGGAAGGCTGGACCTCTGCGTGTGATGGCAGCGAGGGAGGGGAGCTTTTCCGGGAGGCAGGTTTGTGTCCCTGCGGATGGAACTGTCCCCGCATGTGGGTGGGAAAAAGGCTGTTATGTTCTTCAGGGACTTGAAATAACAGTTTTGAGGAAAACTTGTGAAGTGAAAATTTCAAGTGTAATTGAGAAGGTTTATGCATGGGAGATTTTTCACGAAAAAAGCCTTGGGATTTAAGAGGACCACACAGCACATAGGCGCCATGCGTGTTCACAGGACACTGGCAAGCACGCATGCTTTATCTAGCTCGTGGGTAGAGTTGTACCTGTGGGGCTTTCCCCTTTAGTTACGGGATGCTTCTGTGACCAGGGAGTGAGACAGAGAAAGATGTCTGCCTGTGTGTCTAGCATTGCACCAACGATGGAGGCAGGCGCTGAGAAGCCGCTGCGTCAGCGAGGCACTTGTCAGCACCTCCTTCTTGGGACACATTCTAACATTTTTCTCAGCTCGAGCTTGGCTTTCCCAAACAATCCAGAAAAAAGTGGACAGGACAATAAATCACAAACAGTAAAAACCAACAGAGATCTCTTTTTTTTTTGACAGGCAGAGTGGACAGTGGGAGACAGACAGAGAGAAAGGTCTTCCTTTGCCATTGGTTCACCCTCCAATGGCCGCTGCAGCCGGCGCACCACGCTGATCTGATGGCAGGAGCCAGGTACTTCTCCTGGTCTCCCATGGGGTGCAGGGCCCAAGCACTTGGGCCATCCTCCACTGTACTCCCTGGCCACAGCAGAGAGCTGGCCTGGAAGAGGGGCAACCGGGACAGAATCCAGTGCCCCGACTGGGACTAGAACCCGGTGTGCCAGCGCCGCAGGCGGAGTATTAGCCCAGTGAGCCACGGTGCCGGCCTCAGAGATCTCTTCTGACCCTGCCTCTGTAGCTCTTCTGTCCTTGCTGTGGGGAGCCGCTGGGCCCCAGCTGTACCCTAGAGACAAGAGTCAGGCAGCCTTGCAGGAGCCCTCTCACCTCTTGTCTGGCAAGGGCCAGAGGGGAGCTTGCAGGCAGGGGTAGGACCACACGAGAGAGCTGAGTGGTGGCACCCAGGCAGAGCTGACGGAGAGGTGGCGACAACCAGAGGGGGAGCCTGCAGAGCCCCTGGGTCTTGCGTACAGGAAAGACATATTTGATAAGCAGCTAACGGGAAAGGGCACAGTGTTATGAGCGTGACCCTGACCGTCTGCAGCTATCTCACAGGCTCCCAGCCAAGGAAGGCTGAGAAGGCGGGGCAAACACAGAGATGGGGAACCACATGAAATGCACACAGAAGTCAATCCAGGATATGTCTGATCCGAACAAAACTTACAGTAAAGTCGGCCTAAGAACATTTTGGAATGCGCAGCGGGCACAGGGAGAAGACAGCTCTTACAAGTTATTAAAATGAGGGGCTGCCATTGTGGAGCGGCAGGTTCAGCTGCTGCTGACCACAGGATGCAGCGCCGGCATCTCACGTGAGTAATGGTTCAAGTCCTGGCTGCTCCACTTCCAATCGAGCTGCCTGCTAATGTGCCTGGGAAAGGAGAGGTGGCCCAAGTACTTGGGTCTCTGCCACCCTCAAAGGAAACCCAGATCACGCTCCTGGCTTCAGCCTGGCCCAGACCTGACCACTGTGGACATTTGGGGAGTGAACCAGCAGGTGGAAGATCAATCTCTCTCTCTCTCTCTCTCTCTCTCTCTCTCTCTCTCTCTCTATCCCCCCCCCCCCGTAACTCTGCCTTTCATATAAACAAATAAATCTTGTTTTAAAATCTTATTGAAATTAGTAAGTCCAAGCCAAACATAATTTTTCTCTTCTCACTCTGTCATTCTCCAGTATCTAAGTTTTCTTCCTTCCCCACTATTTTTTGAATAAGACAAACCTTTTCATGTGTTAAATACAGATGCTGGGGCCGGTGCTGTGGCGTAGTGGGCCAAGCATCCACCTGCAGCACCGGCATCCCATATGGGCACCAGTTCATATCCAGGCTGCTTCTCTCCGATCCAGCTCTCAGCTATGGCCTGGGAAATCCTCAGAAGATGGCCCAAGTGCTTGGGCCCCTGCACCCATGTGGGAGAAATGGAAAAAGCACCTGGCTCCTGGCTTCAGATCGGCCCAGCTCCAGTGGTTATGTCCATCTGGAGAGTGAACCAGCAGATGGAAGATTTTCTCTCTGTCTCTCTGTAACTCTACCTCTCAAATAAATAAATACATCTTTTTTAAAAAAGAGAGAGATGCTTGGTCCAAGGACACTTTTCTATATTAATTGGATGCCCTCCCAGAGTTCAAGATACGTGAAGTATTCTCAAAAATATTTATTTATTTATTTTTACTTGAAAGGCAGAGACAGAGATGGGGGGGGGATGCAAAAAAAGAAACATGTTTCCATCCACTGATTTACTATCCAAATGCCTACAACAGCTGATCCTGGACCAGATGGAAGCCAGGGCCCCAGAACTCAGTCCAGGTCTCCCATATGGGTGGCAGGGACCCAGGTACTTGGTCTATCACCTGCTGCCTCCCAGGGTACATTAGCCAGAATCTGGGGAGGAAGCAGAGGAGCCAGGATTCAAACCCAGGCTCTCCAGTATGAGATGTGGGTGTCCCAAGTGATGTCTTTACCACTGGGCCAAGCGCCTGCCCGTGTGTGTGCATGTGCGTGTATTTTTTCCCCCAACTTGGTTGCCCTTTATTGTTTTGCTTAAGCTGTTAAACAAAGACTTAGTAAACCTGGTCTATGATCTGGTTGTGACTGGGAAAGTTCATTCGTATTTGGGTCCCTTCCTTGAAGGCAGACATACAGTATAGAGAAAAGAGGAGAGTTTCAATCCTTAAGTTTAAATCCTGCTCTATTCTTTATCAGCTGTGTACTCTTCAGTCTTTTTGAGCCTTGAAAGAGTATTAAATTGCCAGTAGCAGAGGTGGGGAAGGGACTAGCCAGTGAAATGCAGAGAAGCCAAAGAGAAAGTGACAAAGAAGCGGAGAGGAGAAGGTGGTTTTTAGAAGGAGGGAATGGTCAACCACGTGCAGAATACTGCAGGGCCAGGAAGAAGGGACTCCACTGTGCCTGCCAGCACACAGCAGTCTATCAAGACACAAAGTGAGACGGTGAAATCATTCTTGGTCCATGATTTCAAGACCGGGAGATGCCTTGAAAGAGAAAAATGAAAGATAAGCGTCCTCGATCACTGTATTAGGTTAAAGGACTTCTTTTCCAAGGTCTCATTTGTGTATTAAAACAAAACAGAATCTGAGAACAAATCTTTACAATTCTGCTCCTTTATACTTGCAAGGCTTTCTAGGTTCTCTGTGCCCATTTAAGGGGAGAATTCTAGGGGACGCCGAGTAAACCAAACAAAACCACACTGTATAATTCAGGGCAGGTTCAGAACCATTTCCTTCTCATTGTGAGTGCATCTGATAACAATATTTTCCACACTGATGTGCACTAAGTCTTCCAAAGGCAGTCATTTCATGCTTAGCCCAAATTTAGGCAAACACAATTTCTGAATACCAAGACAAAGAAAAGCAAATGCCATAATAAGCCTTCAAGCACAAAGTTCTAAAAATAGTGTTCTCTCTCCTGACTCCATACACAAGAAGAAGAAGAAGAAGAAAAAAAAAAGCAACAACAAAAACTTGACCCTCAGAAGCCAGAGGTGAGGCTCCCCTCTGTGTGAGCTGACTTCCCAGGCTAACTTGCTTATAAGCTAGAAGCAGCACATTTCATCAGCTAATACTAACTGTGATGTTCCTAAGCCCCAGCAAACAACGGAGGTCACACAGAACCAGAGGCACCTCAGTGACTCAGGATGTAGACAACAGAGGTGGCCTTTTCATGGGAGAAACAGCTTCTTTGAGAGGTGAGGGCATTTACAGTCACACAGCTCACACATACACGCGATCCTGGGCCCTCTACCTCCAAGCCAACCTCTCTGATCTCCATTTCCCCAGTGCTGCCCCCACGCTGGTTCTGCTTCTGATGGTGAACACACCGCTATCTGGCTTCCCACTCCACCACTCAGAAATGGGACGCAGGCTTCATAGACGGAGCTTGGGGGGATTCCCTCCCTTTCAATTGTTTTAATTAGCTTGAGAAGAACTGGAATTGGTTCTTCATTAAAAGTCTGGTAGAATTCAGCAGTGAAGGCTTCTGGCCCAGGGCATTTCTTTTTTAGGAGAGTCTTTATTACTGATTCAATTTCCGTCTTGGTTATTGGTCTGTCTAGGTGTTCTATGTCTTCATGACTCAATTTTGGTAAATTGTATGTGTCCAGGAATCTATTTCTTCTAGATGTCCCAATCTGTTGGCATACAGCTCTTGGGTCTTCTCCCTCTTTTTTTTTTTTTTTTGGTTTGTTGGGCCAATGGTGTATCAATTTTGTTTATTGTTCAAAACACCAGCTCTTCATTTCACTGATCTTTTGCAATTTTTTGCTTCAATTTTGTTTATTTCTTCTCTAATTTTAGTTATTTCTTTTCTCTTACTAATTTGGGGTTTGGTTTGCTGATATTTTTTTAGTCTTCGAGATGCACTGATAGCTCATATATTTGGTGCCTTTCCAATTTCTTCATGTAGGCACCAATTGCTAAAAACTTCCCTCTTAACACTGCTTTTGCTGCATCCCATAAGGTTTGATATGATGCATCACTGCTTTCATTCATTTCCAGAAATTTTTTAATTTCTTCTATGACCCACTGTTGTTCGAGGAACATGTTGTTCAGTCTCCATGTGTTTGCATATGATCTAGACATTCTGGAGTTGTTGATTTCCAGCTTCATTCCATTGTGGTCAGAGAAGATTGTATGGTATGATTTTTTTTTTTTTAAATCTGCTGAGACTTGCTTTATGGCCTAGCATATTGTCTACCTTAGAGAAAGTTCCATGCACTGATGAGAAGAATGTGTATTCTGTGACTGTGGGGTGAAAAGTTCTGTAATCAGGTCCATTTGGTTCACAGTGTCAGTTAGCTCTGTTGTTTCTTTGTTGATTTTTTGGCTGGTTGATCTGTCCATTAATGAAACTGGGGAACTGAAGTCCCTCATTACTATTGTATTGGAGTCTATATATTCCTTTAAATCAATTAACATTTCTTTTAAATAGCCAGGCATCCTGTAATTGGGTGCATAAACATTTATTATAGTCACATCTTCCTGTTGAATCGATCCCTTAATATCGCATATTATATCATCTCTTGTAACAGTTTTTATGTTACAATCCATTTTGTCGATATTAGGATGGCAACACCTGTACTTTCTTGCCTTCTGTTAGCATGGAATATCTTTTTCAATCCTTTTATTTTCAGTTTGTGCACATCTTTGCTGGTGAGATGTGGTTTTTGTAGGCAGCAAATAGATGGGTTTTGTTTTTTAATCCATTCAGCTATTCTGCATCTTTTAACTGAAGAGTTGAGGCCATTTACATTCAAGGTGACTATTGTAATAATGTAATGGCTTGTATCTGCCATTTTTCCAAATATTCCTATTGTTTACTTTGGATTTCTTTTGTACTTTTACTGGGGGATATCTGTCTCCACATTCTTTCATAGTGATGGCTATCATTCTGTGTTTCTGTGTGTAGCACATCCATAAGCATCTTTTGTAAGGCTGGACTAGTGACGATAAATTCTTTCCATTTCTGTTTGTTATGGAAGGTCTTTATTTCACCTTTATTCATAAAAGAGAGTCCAATGGTAAAGACATCACTTGGGACACCCACATCTCATACTGGAGAGCCTGGGTTTGAATCCTGGCTCCTCTGCTTCCTCCCCAGATTCTGGCTAATGTACCCTGGGAGGCAGCAGGTGATAGACCAAGTACCTGGGTCCCTGCCACCCATGTGGGAGACCTGGACTGAGTTCTGGGGCCCTGGCTTCCATCTGGTCCAGCATCAGCTGTTGTAGGCATTTGGATAGTAAATCAGTGGATGTAAACACATTTCTTTCTCTCCTATCACCACCACTCCCACCTTCCCCCATCTCCCTGTCTCTGCCTTTCAAATAAATATAAATAAATAAATAAATAAATATTTTTAAGAATACTTCACGTATCTTGAACTCTAGGAGAGCATACAAGTTAAGATAGAAAAGTATCCTTGGACCAAGCATCTCTGTCTTTTTATTTTTTTAAGGTTTGAGAGGTACAATTACAGACAGAGAGAGAGGGAAGCCAGAACACAAACCACAGCCCATTTGGGATGCTGGCACTCCAGCGGAGGCTTAGCCTACTATAACACAGCACTGTAACTGTCTTTTAAATAAGAAAGTAAACAAACAGGAATTGATTTTAGCTCATTTGATCCATTTTAAGTGGGTTTTTGTACAAAGGGTAAGGTAACTGGATCTCCACATGCAGAAGCACGAAACTAGACTTCTATCTTACATCTTAAACATTCACCCAAAGCAGATCAAAGACTTATACTGATGACCCAATATCATCAAATTACTAGACTACATTGGGGGAAACTGCAAGACATTGGTATAGGCAAAGACTTCTTGGAAAAGACCCCAGAAGTGGCCGGCACCCTGGCTAATCCTCCACCTGTGGCGCCGGCACCCTGGGTTCTACTCCCGATTGGGGCACCATTTCTGTCCCGGTTGCCCCTCTTCCAGACCAGCTCTCTGCTGTAGCCCAGGAGGGCAGTGGAGGATGGCCCAAGTGCTTGGGCCCCTGCACCCGCATGGAAGACCAGGAGAAGCACCTGGCTCCTGGCTTCAGATTGGCACAGTGTGCCAGTCGTGGTGGCCATTTGGGGGATGAACCAATGGAAAGGAAGACCTTTCTCTCTGTCTCTCTCACTGTCTAACTCTGCCTCTCAAAAAAAAAAAAAAAAAAAAAAGACCCCAGAAGCACAGGTAATGAAAGTCAAAATTGACAAATGGGATTACAACAAGCTGAGAAGCTTCTGCACTGCAAAAGAAACACTCAGCAAGTGAAGAGACAACTGACAGAATGGGAGAAAATATTTGCAAACTGTGAAACTCATAAAGGATTAATATCCAGAATCCATAAAGAATTCAAGAAATTCAACAACAACAAAGCAAACAATCCAGTTAAGAAATGGGCAAAGGACTTGAACAGACATTTTCCAAGAGACGACATTTAAATGACCAACAGACACATGAAAAATGCTCAGGGTCACTAGCCGTCAGGGAAATGCAAATCGAAACCGCAGTGAGGTTTCACCTCACCCCAGTTAGAATGGCTCTCATACAGAAATCAACAAACAACAAATGCTAGCAAGGATGTAGGGGAAAAGATACCCTAATCCACTGTTTGTGGGAATGTAAACATAGCCTCTGTGGAAGACAGTATGGAAATTCCTCAGAAATTTGAATGTAGACCTCCTACTTCTGGAAATTTAGCCAAACCAAAATAAATCAGCATCTGAAAGAGTGATCTGTACCCCCATGTTCACTGCAGCACAATTCACAAGAGCTAAGATATGAAATCAACCCAGATGTCCATCAATTGATGGAGAAAAGAATTATGGTCTATGTACACTATGGAGTACTACTCAGCTATAAAAAAAAAGAAATCCTTTCTTTTGCAACAAGATGGACACAAATGGAAACCATTATATGTAGTGAAATAAGCCAATTCCAAAAAGACAGATATCATTTTTCCATGATCCGAGGTAACAGAGTACCAAAAATGTAATGTACTGGAATGAAAAGGACATTTTGGGACTCCACAATTGTTTACAGCCCTTGTCTCTTCTGTTGAGGAACAGTATTTTATTCTTTATAATATTAGTTGAATTCTTTTACTTAGTGTAGGGCTAACTTTACGATCATTAAGTAAACTGAAATTAGGTCTTTGTAAAAATTAAAAGTGGGATGGGGCTGGTGCTGTGGTGTGGCAGGTAAAGCTGCTGCCTGCAGTACTGGTATCCCATATGGGTACCGGTTCCTCGCACCTGCTCCACCTCTGATCCAGCTCTTTGCCATAGCCTGGGAAGCAGTGGAAGATGGCCCCAATGCTTGGGCCCCTGAACCCATGTGGGAGACCCGGAAGCTCCTGGCTCTTGGCTTCAGATCGGCCCAGCTCTGATCTATTTCATTTATTTGAAAGGCAGAATTAAAGAGAGAGGGAGAAAAGGAGGGGGGGCGTAGCTTCCATTCACTGGATCACTCCCCAAATGGCCACAATGGCCAGTACTTCCCAGGCTGAAGTCATGAGCCCAGAACTCCATCTTTTTCTCCCATATGGTTGGCAGGGGCTGAAGCACTTGGGCCATCCTCTGCTGTTTTCCCAGGTGCACTAGCAGGGAACTGGATTGGAAGTGGAGCAGTGGACTGAAACAGGTGCTCATATGGGAATCTGGCAGCTTAACCTGCTGCTGCTCAATGAACTTCTCTTTTTTTTTTTTTTTTTTCTTTTTTCCCACAGATGTATGAGGTAGGAAAATGAGGCTGCCCAGCTCGTGCAGTCCCGACGATGGCCTCAACAGGGCTAATCTCAGCCTCCAGTCCTGGCTGAGAAGAAAAGGGACCCCACAGCCCCAAGGGAGACAGGCCCATGAACTACTCTTAACACTCCAACTCTGCCTCTTTGCTTTCTTGTCTGTAGCTGCTAACCCATTCCGCACAGAAGCAGAGCAGCAATGTGAAAACACCAGACAGACCCTGCCCCTTCCTGCTCAAAGCTCATGGCAGCATCCACAGAATCTGGAGGGAGGTTCTTGTGCCCTGGCTCCTGCCTATCTCTCACAGCCTTGCCATCAGTCCCCTTTCTAGCCATCCAACACCCACTTCCTGGCACCAAAGCAGGCCAGACTGAGGGCCTTTGGTTCTTCCCTCTGCCGGCTTATGCAGACGCCCATCTCATTCACAAGGAAGCATTCTCCAACCTTATTAGAAAAAGACCTCTCCAATTAGTGTAGGAGTCACACAGTGTTGCCTTCACAGTGCCGTTCACTGCCTGTGACCAGGTTGGACGTGCAACAGTGTCCTGGCCAAGTAGAGGCTCTGGGAGAGCCGGCATGGGGGTAGCTGCCCTGCCCGTCTCCATAAATGCCGGCTGAGGGAACAGAGGCGGGGGTGGGACCGCAGTTCTCTGGGCCTTGCCCTGCTGTGCTTCCCACCGCTGGAGCTGAGTCTCCTAAACAATGGATGAGTCAGCTCGGGAAGCCATGGTGAGCGTGCAAACACGCAAGCCAGGGGACTTCCCCATGGGCAGGGAGCAGCGCTGCACAAAAGCACCAGCTAGCATCCCTCCCTGGGGCTCATGAGCTATGGCGTGCTTTCTGCTCTTTCTTTCTTTCTTTCTTTCTTTTTTTTTGAAGATTTATTTATTTATTTGAAAAGCGGAGTTACAGAGAAGCAGGGGCAGAGGCAGAGCGAGAGCGAGAGAGGTCTTCCTTCTGCTGGCTCATTCCCCAAATGGCCACCAATGGCTGGAGCTGCACCAATCCGAAGCCAGGAGCCAGGAGCCAGGAGCCAGGAGTCAGGGGCTTCTTCCACGTCTCCCACGTGGGTGCAGGGGCCCAAGGACTTGGGCCATCTCCCACTGCTTTCCCAGGACATAGCAGAGAGCTGGACCAGAAATGGAGCAGCCAGGACCTGAACCTGCGCCCACCTGGGATGCTGGCACTGCAGGCGGCAGCTTTACCTGCTATGCCACAGCGCCGGCCCCTGGAATGCTTTCTGTGAGGTATGCTTCAGGCCCCCTCAGGAGGAGCAGGAGTGTTTATGTAAAAACAAACCCCTGGGCCAGTGCTGTGGTATACTGGTTAAAGCCTCGGCCTGCAGTGGGCACCAGTTCCAGCCCTGGCTGCTCCACTTCTGATCCAGCTCTCTGCTGTGGCCTGGGAAAGCAGCGGAAGGTGGCCCAAGTCCTTGGACCCCTGCACCCCCATGGAAGACCCGGAAGAAGCTCCTGGCTCCTGGCTTCAGATCAGCTCAGCTCCGGCCTTGCAACCATCTTGGGAGGGAACCAGCAAATGGAAGATCTCTCTGTCTCTCTTTCTGTGTCTACCTCTCTCTGTAACTCTGTCTTTCAAATAAATAAAATAAATTAAAAATGAAACAACCCAACAGCAGAAGGGTCCAGGGTGGGCTTCTGCCCAAGCAGGCAGCCTGGCCTCCAGGGGGGCCACCTACAGTAGGGTAAGGAGAGGGGGAGTTCCCGGGGCACCTGCCCATCCCACCTGGCTGACTGCAGATTCCAAACACTTGACTTTGACTCTCGGCACAGGGGCATGGGCAGGAGGTTGCAGGTGAGCAGCCTCTCAGCCTGGTGAGGGAAAGGGGCAAAGCTGAGGTGGTGAGAAATGCAAAATGGCAAGAAGGGATCCAACCGGTGCTACAAGCCACAATCAAAAAACAAAACTCGGGAGCCTGGAGTGGGATCCTCCCGCACCGCATGGGAGAGAACAGTGGTACTGGCTTCCTGCTGGGCTACATCTGAAACAAAAGCCCCATTGACTCACACATCTGTTACCACTAAACACTTAGCAATCAATATTTTCCTAAACGTTTTTTTCCCCCTTCAGCTTTAAAGGGTTACTGTCTGCCGGCTGCCAAACCCCAACCTTCTCCACGTCAGCAGCCGCCACATAAAGTGACTATTAGAACTTCAAACGAAGAATTTGGTCCCGGAAATGGCCTCATGCTAGTTTTTTCCTGAACAGAGACACCAGCAAAATGTCAGAAAGCAAATAGAACCCCACACCCTGTAAGGCTTCAAACACAACCCTCCCATCCCTGAGAGCAGGGGGATGAGTAACCCAGCCCAATTTCACTCAGACAGGAAAATGGCAGATTTCATCGGATGGCCTGGGTGTGTCAGAGAGGAGGGGAGGAGAAGAAAGAGGAGGGGAGAGGAGAGGCAACAAGGAAAAGAGAGGGGAGGGGAGGGGAGCCAGAGAGGAGAGGGAGGGGAGGAAGAGAGGAGAAGAGGGGCAGAGGAGAGGAGAAGGGAGGGGAGGAAGAGAGGAGAAGAGGGGCAGAGGAGAGGAGAGGGGAGGGGAGGGGAGAGGGGAGGGGAGGAGAGAAGGGAGGGGAGGGGAGGCAATGAGAAGAAGGTAACAAGATCTTAATGTTGCCTTTACCTCAACACCTGCATCTCCTCGGAGGAGTTCCGCAGCTCATCCTGGAGGCGATGCCAGCGCAGACAAGCCCTCAGCTCCTGCTGCTCCTGGGCCTCGTCGGGGGACAGCTGCTGGGGCCACAGACACACAGACGCACGTGCACAAAACAAAGTTCTCACTGTCCTCGTGCTGGGCCAGCACTGCCCCGTGGAGCAGCTCACGTTGTCCCAGTGCGGACGATGTGGCCTGCTCCCCTGCCTTCCCCTGGCTCCCCGGCAAAGGCTCAGGAGCCCCGTGGCTCTTGGAGAAACCAACTGCTCACTCCTGGCTTGCCTGTTTCGGAGGGTTCCCCTTGCTGGGACGCACCCGCTGCCCACACTCACAACGGCCAGGAGAGGAAAGGCTTCCCCAGGGCCCAAGTCCGCTTTGACTCCATCCAGCCTCCTCTCCTGCTCTTTCCCTCCATTTCCCTCCTATTTATCTCAACCTTCAGCTTTGCGCAGGGCTACTTGCCGGGGAGCCAGCTAACGCCACCCAGATGACTGTGTACAGCCAGAAAAGTGACCGCTGGACTCTGGGGTAGGGGTAGGGGATAGGCCAGCACTCTGCCCCACTGAGTCACATGGACATGGAAGGCAGGGCAGCGGACCCCCCGCCCCAGGGTGGGAAGTGTCTAGAGTCTGCAGGCATTCCGGCCAATCCTCAATCATTCATTCTGCAAGCCCTGGGGATGCTGTGGACAACACGTCTACTATGAAGAATGGAGGGGAGGGGGGCAGCAGGTAAGATACACGGACATCAGAGTGCAGAGGTGGAGGAAGAACCAAGACGCCCACTCACAAACCAGGGGTGGCCTGAGGAGGTGGCGGTACCCGAGCCGTGCCTACAGGAGAGCAAGGTCAGGCAGGGATCAGGGCTCTTGTGTGTGGAGCCCAGACGAGCAGGGCAGGCATAGCATGATCTGATCAGAGAATGGCAGAGAAGAGGGCAGGTGGGCCAGGTGCAAGCTACCATCCCGGGAGGGCCAGGGGCCAGGCAATCACAGACTTGGTGCACCTGTTGTTACAGACCCAACTGTGTCCCCCAGAATACATATGGTGAAGACAATGCAGGGCGACTGTACTTGAAGACAATACAGACAGACAGACTTGAAGAAAGTGATTAAGGTGAAATACTCTGTACAGGTGAGGCCCTGATCCAATAGGACTACTGTCCTTATAGGAAGAGAAGAAGGCCCTGGAGCTCTGCACACACAGAGAGAGAAGGCCACATGAGGACACAGTGAGAAGGTGGCTGCCGCAAGCCAGGGAGAGAAGCCTCGCCAGACACCAGCCATGCGGGCACCTTGATCCGAGCCCCCCAACTTGTACGAGTGTGAGAAAATCAGCGTGTGGCATTCTATCATGGCAGCCCAAGTAGACGCGACGTCTGAGATGAGTGCAGACTTCATCCAGCTTGATGGCGAGCTGCATGATTCCACACGGCAGCTAACTCGGCTCACGGATCCCTGTGGACTGCACCCTGAGCGGGAAGCCAGGTCCCGACTCCCTGGTTCTGAGATTTCACACTCCCTTTGCTGTGCCTGCTGAGGCCCACGGTCGACTCCAGTGCCTCCTTGCTCGCTCCTCATGGAGTCCGCTGCCAAGCAGGCACGGCCCATGAGCTGGAACCCCCAGCCCTACCCCTCTGAGCCCTCCTCTCCTGCAGGTCCTCACAGGCTACCAGCACCTGCTCAGTCTCGTCTTTACAGGAAAGGCTTAGAATGGTGCACGTGCTCTGGAATGTTCCCAGACTCCGCGCTGGAATCTGGAATGGCCACTGTGCCTCAGGGGTGCTCACACTCTCCCATCTTGAGGACATACCGTACTGGAATGGTCACTGTGCCTCAGGGGTGCTCACACTCTCCCATCTTGAGGACATACCGTCTGGCCCCTGAAGGGTGAGGCGAGGGGCTGACCCCTGCGCCAGGAAGAGGGGAAGGGAGCGACGGCGAAGCTGAGTCCCTGCTTTCCCATCGAGGTCCCTGCCAGGAGTCACCTCCTCCACAACGGCTTCCGGGGTGGCTCAGGTCTGACCTCCCCCACTATCATCTGGCGTTTGCTCCTCGTTTCTGACTTGTTTTCTTCTTCCCCTGAATGCTTCTCTCATCTTCTCATCCATTAGGCTACGGCAGGGCTGTGTCTTCCCCGTCCTTTTATCCCTACAGATGGAGCCCAGCATGGACACAGCAGGTGTGCGGCTGGGAGAGGCAGCTCAGCTGGCTTCTGGCGGCGGCCATGGGCCTTTCCAAGGTGGTTAGAGGCAGGCCCCAGGCAAGGAGAGCGGGGAGCCACTGCCCAGAAGTGCAGGCCGGGGAAGGGGAGGAGGAGCACTCTTTGGCACAAATCTGACTGTCCCAGAATAGATGCTCCCTCGGGAAAGAGATTTTGACGGTGGCATGGTGGTGCCTGCTGTGTACAGTCTGGGGAGGAAATACGCAGAGGAAGAGAACAGGGGTGTCCTGTCGGGACTGTGTCAAGCCCACTCACCTTATCCCACGCATGCTAGAAGGTCAAGCATCCTGATATCCATTCTACAAATGGAGCCTCAAGGAGGCTGCATAACACCCCTTACTTACAAAAGTGGTAAACGACAGAGCCGGGATCCCAAGGCTGCTCAGAGCCACAGCCCAGCCTCTTTTCCCATGTCCACCGTGTGGCCTCTCTCCACAGGACTGCGGGGTGGCTGGCGATGGGGAGGAGCACACAGCTAGCGCCACAGGCACAGTGCAGAGAGGGCAGGAGGACGAGTGGGAGGCTTGGGAAGAGGCCACGGTCCAGTTGTGAGGGTAAGGAAAGCACATTGTACAAGGAAGCAGAGGGGGGAAAGGGGGAACACCAAGCACTGTGGCAGTTCAAAGCTTGGGGGAGTCTGGTGTTGACCTGTACGTGGGGAGACGAGTCTGGGCTACCCAGGTGACTTCGACCTGCTTGGTGAAATGCAGATAGAAGGACCCCGAACAAAACCATGCTGCTACACACAACCTTGGGGATCGTGGAAAACACCAAATAGTCCACTGTGTGAGGGGTGGGGATGGCAGGGAAAAGAAGTGACCCAAATATTTGCAACCAGAAGTAAGCAGGAATCAATTTGTTGCCATCTCCCCATGAGAAGGGACGGCCAATTCTCTGAAGTCGAGCTTGAAGCCCGTGGGCATGCTGACCAGCTCTGGCTTTGGGTATGCTTAGTTTGCATAATACTTTTTAAGTTAACAAACTGCGCATAAAAAGCCTTTAAAACAACAACAACAACTAGAAACCCAGGCTCTACCAAGCCCTCACTTCAGCAGGGCAACCATGAGAGCCGGGCAGGAGCTACCAGTTGGCTTCTGGCCTCACTGCTCCCTAATGGACAACATTGGCTGCTTTCTCCTCCGTGCAGTCTCAGATTATGACTCCTGATTTAAATTTTAATCGCATGATTTAAAACACACAGCGTCACTGTCACAACCGTAACCCAAAGGAACACCTGGGTGTGTGGCCACAGAACGGCCTTCTCGTCACGTATCTGCTCAGATGCCCCCTTCACCAGGGAGCCCTCCTCACCAGTCCCTACGGAGCTCGTCTTCTTGCAGGGACCCTTCGCCATCTGACGTGGGTCAGCCTCATCCGTCTGTTCTCTCTGCTGTCTTTGGCCTGCAAACTGCAGCAGGGGCGGGGGCTTCCCTCTCTTGTGTGCACGGCTCTCTATCCCAGTAAAAACAGGGCCCCGGGCATGGCTGGCACTTGGGGCACATCTGCTGGAGGAGCCAAGGACTACAAGGACAACCTGCTCTGGGTGGTGAAATGCTTGGGGTCACCTCCACCCTACCTGCTGTGCTTCAGCCCAGAACACATCTTCCAGGTGAGTGGCAAAGCCCTCGCTCAGCCACTCCTCTGTCCAGTCGCGGGCCCCGATGGCGAGCCCAAACCAGGCGTGGGCAATTTCGTGGCAGAGGCGGGTCCCGCAGAGATGGAGATGGCTGCTGCCTGTCAAGGTGCTCTGCGAGAGGAAGATGATGTGTGGGCTGTGGATAATGGGGAAGAAAACACAAGGAGTCGTGTTAGATAATGGGGAAGAAAACACAAGGAGTCGTGTTAGAGCCTGTCCTCGTGGCTGCCCCAAGGGGCGGCTTCCCCAGCCTGGCCAGCCTGTCATTACCGTGTGCATGCTAGATCATGACCCAGCGGCTTGCGGCTGGGATGTTTTCAGACATAAATAAAGTGGCCGTTTACGTTCCTGGCAGCCGTTCAGGTCGCCGTTCCTGCCAGCGGTTGTCTCCGTCATCAAACGGCAGTTACCTGTAATAAGGAACCTGCACTAAAGTTTTACACCGAAAAAATTACAAGGCAATGGAAGCGTTTACCCTGAAATCTGGACTGTAAAAGAAGAGCAGGTGTGAGAACGCGAAGCCCATGCTGTCGGGAGAGTGATCAAAGAAGACCCTTCAGCCAAAAAATCCGAGCGGCTTACAAACAGATTGAGAAGTCATGCAGAAAGACAGGGACAGCCGAGGAGAACGGAACCCAAAATTTTCCATTTCACACTGGGGCTGGCGACGGAGTGAACAAGCTAACCACCGGTGCTGTGGCTAGGTGCGTTTTCCATGAGACCCAGATGAAAGCTGAGTCTCTGGAACACAGGGATTTTCACCGGTATCTGCAGGCGCTTAGAGATTCCCACGACATAACAAAGCCACAGGGAGAGAGGGAAGGCAGGGAGTCACCCACCCAGGTGTGCAAACGGCCCCAGGGCTGGCACCAGATGGGGAGATTTAGCTAATCTCATTTTCCATACCTTGTTTTAAGACCCCAAACACCACCGATTAAAATTGCATACATGAGATGGGAGGAAGGGGGACTGAAGACAGAAGAGGTGAACACAAGACCTCCTATGCCAGGGCCTTCAGCGCCGAGCATTTTAGCCAGGACTTGTCCACAGCTTTCCTAACCAAGAACTCGCTCTTTAAAAAAAAAAAAAAAAAAGATCTCATCTCCATCAATCGAACAAAAGTGGTTGTGAAACCTCCGACTTCAGAAACCGTACACACCGGTTCCTTTTGTTTGCCATCACGTCAGCTCCGCACGGGCCAAGACTGCTTGCAGACGTTTCTTCCGCCCCCACGGCCACCATTAGAGAAAACCCCACCTAGATTTCCCTTGCACAACATCCCCCCGGTTCAGCTCAGAGAGCCCAGCTGCAATCGCGGGAGTCCCGGCTGCCAAAACAGACAGCTTTCATGTGAAATAATAACAGGGCAGACGCACAAACGAGAAGGCATGTGCCGGGCTCGCCAAAGGGTCCACCAGGAGCCTCAGAAGTGCCGAGTGCAGTCGGGGCATTTAGGACCAAGGGGTGCCAGGCAGCAGGCATCAAGGCAAGTCAGAGCACTAACTCCAGGAGGAAAAAGGAGGGAGGGAGGGGATGGAGGCAGAGTAGAAGGTAAGGAGGGAAGGGGGTGGGAAAGAGGGTGAGAGGGAGGAGGGAGCAAAGGAAACAGAGAGGCACAGGAGCTCAACTTCCCCTTACTGAGAAAGTTGCCCGTGAAGGAGACAAACTGCAACCTGGCATTTTCAAGTAAATGACCCCTGGCTCTGGCATGTGCAGTGCTACAAGAAAAGCCACAGAAATGTACCGAGTAAATAACATTCCAGACATACTGCTGGCAGCAGTTCACCCTTTGGGCTAAAACAAAACAGAAGTAACTTCAGGCCTTATAAACAGGCTCAAAGACAAGCCCGCTGAGGAAGGGCCCACCAGCCAGAGGGAGGCAGACGAGTGAGCCCACGCGGGTTAGAGGCCGCCCTGTCTGCTCGCAGGCTGCTGACTGGGACATGGCTGCTAGGGAGAAAGCCCCCACTGTCCGAGTGACCTGTCTGCCCAGGCCGATTTATGCAAATGCAGGACTGTGGAGAGGGGGCCGGAAGGAATGCACTAAAGTGGCCATTTCATCCTCCTGCCCTTTTATTTGCGCTGCTACCTGCCAACCAGACCCTCCCAGGCCCACCTCAGTGCTCTAGGGACACCCCCTCCCCGGGGGGCCCCATGCTTCCTGTTGGGGCTCAGGACAAACCCCAGTATGGCTAGAATTCAACTCAGATTCCCACTTCCCATCCTCAACCCTTTCTTCCAAGCTCAGGATAAATGTGCTTCCTACCGTACTTTGAGGAAGACACACATCCTCTCCAACGGTAGGGACGGAAGGGCGTTGGACTTGATATAAATGGCCTGTTGTGGTAGAACACGACCTTATGCCCTGAACAGCAACGTGGGAGCCGGCACCTTGGCTCTCAATGCCCAGCTGCCCGTTTAGCCCGCTCAGGTTGGGTTTTACCTGTTGGGTATGCTCCGGCTATTTCCCTGTTACCAGGAAACCGCTTCCTTCTTGAAACAAAATTAAAAAACATGGAGTGAGGTTTTGGTAACTCCTTCTCAAGGGCTGTTAACAGAATTCAAATAGAAAGGAACCAGTGGAATATTCTTTCATGGAGAAATTCCTTCTCTCTTTTTGAATCCAAATGTCAGAATTTCTCAAGGAGAAATTTTACACCTCTCTCTCTCAACTGCTTTTCTCCAACAGTGCGTGAAGGAAAGTAGAATAATGTTCTCTGGTTTACTTCAAGGAGTATTAAGCACCCCTTCACCAACAGATCGCCTACCTCATGCCCACCTTCCAATCTGAATGAACTCACAGAATTTTTCTTACCTTAACCTTGCTTTACAAGGCTCACCCACCCCTGGGCTCCTCACTCATTCCTGCCTTCTCAGAATCCCATTCATGGGCCTGAGCAGCCAGTCAGTGGCTGATCAGTCTTGGCTCTGAAAGAGTCTGTTGGAAGAAAGGGGTGGGGGGGTCTTTCTTTTTCCCCTTGTGAAAGGGGCTGGGTCAGTGGCCTCTGCAGATGCCAAACTGTCCACTGATTATTGTCCCAGAGCAGGGGAGCACTAATCATTTCAGTGACATCTTCATCCTAAAAAATGTCTCTTCCTTCCTTAAAAAAAACAAAAAACAAAAAACAAAAAAAAAAAAAACACACAGTTTAATCATACTTCCTAAATAAGAGAAGAGTGGGGAGGTGATGTTTTCCATCTCAGAAAGCACAAGCCCTCTCGCCTGCATCTTCCAGCGCAAATTCTCCCTGGCTGTGAGAGGGGGAGGAGGAGGGTGGGTGGGAGCAGTCCCAGCAGGCCACAGGTTCTCATTCTCTCCCCGGAGACCACCGGCGTGGTATAGGCTGACTCCTCCGCAGAGGCCAAGCGTATTGTATGTCTGCCACCCGCTCCTCGAGATTAAAAATATCGCGTCTGGTCTGAAGACGGTGTCTCAAGACTGTTCGTTAATGCTACCTACCCACCCGTGCTAGAATGCCACGTCGCCTAATTTGAAACACGCTTCGGGCAGAAGAGGAAGGAGCGCCTCCATTACTCCCCGGAGCTGCTCCGGCCCTTCGGGAGGAATTCAATTTGGAACGGAAATGGAGAATTTCATCAGATCTTAAGTAGGAGCTGGTGTTTGATTTATTTCTGCTTTTTCCAGGGAGACTTGACCAGCGTGGCCCATCTTGCTGCTCAGGGAGTGATGCAGCACTTAGCAGTTCCAGCTACAGGCTGTGGGTACAGCCAGTCAGAGCAGGCTGCCTGAGTGGAACTGAGAGAACAGGAAATTGCACTGGGCTAACAACAGCCCCCAGGCCACCCCTCCCATTATCCTGGAGCAGATCCCAGGGCCCCTCACAGGGAACCAATCTACTTTCATACAGAACTCCAGGCTGCTTCACTTCCCATCCAGCTCTCTGCTGTGGCCTGGGAAAGCAGTGGAAGATGGCCCAAGTGCTTGGGCCCCTGTACCTGTGTGAGAGACCCAGAAGAAGCTCCTGGCTCCTGGCTTTGGATCAGCGCAGCTCCGGCTGTTGTGGCCATCTGAGGAGTGAACCAGCAGATGGAAGACCTCTCTCTCTCTCCCTGCCTCTCTCTCTCTCTCTGCCTCTGCCTCTCTGTAACTCTGTCTTTCAAATAAATAAATAAATAAGTCCTTTAAAAGTAAAAAAAGAAACTCAGGAGGTGTCATACAGACTTATGCTTGTATCTATTAAGCTTGAACTTCTTGTGGGGTCAGTGTTTTTAACAACTGCAACAACACGTGCAGTCCAATACCCCATGAAGGAGGGGGAAGAGGCACCAAGAAAGAGGAACATCAGTTCTTTTCCTGCCAAAGTCCAGCTGGATAGATCTAGGGGTCTGAAAATCGTGAGAAAGCAACTTCTGCTTGTATGATTTAATTACCTGTAATCTAATTTGGGCCAGTGGGCTCGCACTGGCCTGAGATTCCCAGCCTGATCTCTCTTTCCTGCCCCAGGTCACATGATGGATGCCAGCACCTCCGCCAACGCACCCACAGATCAGCTCCTGCCCGTCACCTCCAAAAGGAGACACTCAGGTTGCTCTTCACCAGCTGCAGTCCACCACGGACAGTGCACCTGCTGTCTCAAGGTAAAGGGGGGGTTCGATGACCCAGCAGAACCCCGCTCCCCTCCAGCTCTGAGACAGCTCAGTAGGAAACAGGCATCTTGTGTTTTCTTCATCTGGCATTTCATCATGGCCAAGTAGCGGAGTCTCTAAACTGGAGGTTTAAGGAGATGAGGGAATATTCTTTTGGGACTTTCAGTAGCCTGAAAGTTCTTTTTTTCTTTTAACCAATTACTTATATATTTACCAATTTATTTTCATTTCATTTGAAAGAGAGAGATCCCCCATTTTCTGGCTCATCCCCCAAATGCCTACAACAGCTGGGAGCCCGGAACTCAATCTAGGTCACTCATGTGGATGGCAGGGACCAGTATTTGAGGTATCACTGCTGCTTCCCAGGAAGCTGGAATCGTGAATGGAGCTGGGACTCAAACTCAGGCACTGTGGTATGGGACGCAGGCAGCCCAAGCATTGTCTTAACCACTGTGTCAAACACCCACCCCAGAGACATCGTTCTAAACACTCGATGAAAACTTGCTTCCTTTGATATTAGTGTTAAGCTTTCTTGTAAAACTCTGAAGAACGCCGGCGCCGCGGCTCACTAGGCTAATCCTCCGCCTTGCGGCCCCGGCACACCGGGTTCTAGTCCCAGTCGGGGCGCCGGATTCTGTCCCGGTTGCCCCTCTTCCAGGCCAGCTCTCTGCTGTGGCCCGGGAGGGCAGTGGAGGATGGCCCAAGTGCTTGGGCCCTGCACCCCATGGGAGACCAGGAGAAGCACCTGGCTCCTGCCTTCAGATCGCCGTGGCGGCCATTGGAGGGTGGGTGAACCAACAGCAAAGGAAGACCTTTCTCTCTGTCTCTCTCTCTCACTGTCCACTCTGTCTGTCAAAAAATAAAAACAAAACAAACAAACAAACAAAAAAACAAAAACCAAAAAACACTCTGAAGAACTAGCAGACAGTGAAACATCTATTCATTTACCTAAATGAATGTTGGCTCAAATTGCCATCACGACCACCATAGAGAGGTGCACGTTCCTGAACACTTCTGCCCAAAACGAATCTTCCTTCCAAAGACTCACGGTGCCTATGCTTGGCTATTTGCTAGGCACTGCATTCTACATACGTCATTGTACTTTCTCTACAACCTCGAGAGCTGGATCCATTATCTTGCTTTACAGGTGAGGAGGTGAGG